>NC_071270.1:18097551-18410051 GCF_023375685.1 Ictalurus furcatus | reverse complement strand
GAGAGCTGGGACGGCTTGGGGAATGTGGCCATAACAGATGTTTTTTCACCATTAACAAGTCCTACTATTCTCATTCTTCTACACAGGCCTTCCTGTTTTATGGTAAGTGACGCTGGGATTGAGCGCAGGATTGTGTAAAAACAGTCAACATCATTCGTTCTGCATGTCTAAATCATCACACGTGCCTGAATTGTGTCTCTCTAGAGCCTTTTAGTACGAAAGCAGTATTAGTACAAGTTTAAACATATACATGCATCAGAAAATCATGAGGTTGGCTAACCAGATCCGGAAATGTAATGCCATTTGGAATATCAAGTATGCAAGTATGCATAATAAGATAAAGCAGTTACACTATAAGGCCAAACGTTTGTGGACACCTGATCGTCACACCCATATTTGGGTCTTCCCCAAACTGTTGCCAAAAGTTGGAAGCACACAATTGTCTAGAATGTCTTTGTATGCTGTAACATTACAATTTCCCTTCAGTGGAACTAAGGGGTCCAAACGTGTTCCAGCATGACAATAACCCTGTGCATAAAGAGAGGTCCATGAATACATGACACAGTGAATGTTTGTTTTTCAGTCTCTGTGTCACGGTGTTCAAAATCGGTTGATGGGAGTGTGCATACACAGACGTATGAACAGCCAATCAGATTGCAACTAGGGATGTCCCGATACCAAAAATCTAGTAGTCAGTACCGATACCACCAAAAGTACACGGTACCAAAGTCGATACCATGGTGTGGTTTAAAAAAATTAAAACAATTTTAAAAATAAAATTTAAAAACTCCTGGAGGACATCCTCCTCTGGTTGATACTGGCAAAAAGGGGGGGTGTATTTTAATTATCAAACACTGACTGACAATGACTAATAACAAGTGCTAAGGTGCACTCCTAAACACACACACCCCCCTTATACTCTGAATACAAGCATTAGTTTAAATTCACGGATATGCTGGCAGACCAAACAGATTTATTAAAAGCATGAACATGTGAATAATTATTAGTGACATTAGGCTACATTTAGCTGACAGGACACGGGCTGAATGGCGATGCATGGTGGCCCATTAGGAGGTAGTTTATAACATTGCAATGCGTTAGCGTCTTTAACAAATAACTGGCTATCACAAGCATTACATGGAGCATAACGTTAGCTGGTTTCACGGCTACAATGCCAGCGGCCTCAAACAAATATAATATAGGACCGTCTTTCAGGTGCTTTGCCAAATTCCAGGTGTTTCCTCGCTTTGTTTGAAATGAACAATAGCATCGGTTACACACTGGAAACTGATGCTAGCTTTCCTCTCTTTTCCTCTCAACGAGTCGGGGCGGAGCTAAACTTGTTAAGCTAAGCTAATCTTCTGTAGTTTTTCCCGTGTGCTTGTAGGTGTTCTTCTTCTTCTTCTTTACCACTTGTGGACCGACTAATACACTTACGCATATTTGCTGCCCCCTTCAGTTCCGGAAGAATTGCATCCTCGGTACCTTCATTACCAAAGGTACCTACGCTACAGCAGAAAAACAAGTACGTCACGTTTTAAGAATGTTGGTACCGAAGTATCGGTTCTCGTGACATCCCTAATTGCAACCTGCAAGATTCTAAAGCTTGTGACCGAAAAATGTACAATCTGTATCAGACACTCTGTGGGCTGTGAGAATGAACAGCATGAATATAAATGTAGTACTATAATAGTAAGCATACTGAAACATTTTGTATGCAAAATAAGTATGAATACTAAAAAAGTAGGTTTGGCAGCAAAATCCAGCATGCTTCTATTTCAGTAGTGTCAGTAAGCTTCTAATATACATTTATTTCTCTAAAGATTATATTCTTATTACATGAGCATTTATGTATGCGTCATTCACTAGAGCGTGTTGCTCCTTATCTACTATTTGTTAAAGAAAAAAATTATTTATTTATTTATTTAAAAGCTTTCAGTAAAGACATTATTGTTGATAAAATGCCCTAAGTGTTACCTCTCTATTCTGAGTTTGTGTAAATTATATTTATTATAAACTGTCATCACAGACATGTGTAAAAACAGGAAAATAGTGGTATGAATCCGTTAATCATGACTAAGCTTGCAAAAAATGTCTTTAAAGCTCAAAGTCTTACTTTGTCAATAATAATGATGCATAATTACATATCAAAGATATGTATATATCATCTTCTGATGTGATGTCACATCCATGTTGAGTCTATAAGAAACTGCCAGGTCAGATTTTATGCTGAAAATGAATAGGGATTTCAGACAGCATAGAAGTGATCAAACTCAGTCTTAATAGCTGTTGCCATTGTGCCTTCTTTAGACATTGCTTCATATGAAATTGCAAATATATTTGAGGGTTTTGAATACTCTCCCCTGAGTGATCTGCCCACAAACTGACTGTGAAATTCACCTAAAATCCTTTGCGCTCATTTGGCTCACAGTTCTCTGGTGGTTTGAATGGAAAGTTTTTGGCCCCCGGAGGGAGAACTAATCCTGGCTTGGCTGACCCTGCAGCTTTCAGTACTGTGGCTTCTGCCTTGATCTGAGCACTGAGCCCATGAATCCATTCTTTCACACCTCTCAGAGCAGAGACAGACGTTAAACCAGTTCCATCGAGACTCGCACTGTCCTGACGTTGCACTGTGTCAGGACTGTAGTGATTTTAGATTAATTAATCTCTGAGCTGATGCTGGTGACAGCAATTAAACACTGAATAGCTATTCGACTGAAGCTTCTCCGACTTGGAAAAACCAAAGAAAACAGCCCCTAAACGCAGAATTCCTACACTTGTTATGAGCTTATGACGTTATGTCGGCGTAGGCGCTCATGCTAAATAATATAAAACGTCACTATTTGAAATTAGCTTATAGCAGCACTTACTTTTGACTGACTAACAGACACATTACTTGGTTAAATCTATAGCACTGAACTTACAGATGACGGTTTTGAGATGGCAAGCGCATCGTAAATTCGTGATCACTAATGGTAGCTGTCTAGCTTGTTGCTAATAAAACACACACTTTAATGAATGCGTCAGTGTACTTTCCCAGTTTGTAGCTCGAATGCACCAAGGTCGAAAATGATTATTCCGAGTTTCCACTTCCAAGTTAAGCCAGACACATCATTTAATATCACCTTATTTCCTTGAAACCCAGTCAAGTCTATTGAACAAAGAACATTGATAGGTCTGATGTAGAGAGAATGTAGAGATTAAAGCATGTCATTGGTTAATTGCAGTGTTGGTCAGGATTTCAAGGGGAAAACGTGTTCTTTTTAGAACTAATTATTAACTGCAACATGCACATCAGAGATATTCACCAATTCCAAGTCATGCGTTTTGATTTTGAGCATTCAGAGATGCTAGTTAAAGTGACAGTCCAGAAAAAATGTGCTTGTAAATCATTATGATTTGGGGTGGGGGCTTTGTGATTTTCTTTCTCCACTATCAGGATGCTAACTAATGCAGAAGAAGTTCAGACACAGAACCAAGTACGTTAACAAAAGTAGATTGAAAAATAGATATTCCTTTATGTGCATCACTTATGGCATTCATTCTTCACACAGTTTGTAGTTTTCTCTATATTCTAAACCGTATATCCTGTTCACAGTCTAGCCGTTCTCTTAAATGTGCAGTGACCTTGAAGTGCGCTTTACATCGCTCAAGTGATTCTGATCTCCAGGGGGATTCCAGGCTCAATTAACATGATAAGTAGCACTTGTCAGTCTTCTGTGGATAGCTGCCACAAGCCAACTAACCGAAAGCTGTGCCCCCTGTTCAAGTCCAAAAATAGATCAGTGGCACTAATGCATCTTTGCTTATTTAAATGCCTTGTCCTCTGAATGACCCTCCCCAAATGGGCAAACTTGTCTTTATGTAGTTCAAACATTTGACAGCTTTATTCCCTACACGTCTGTTTATGGTGACCGAAGAGGAAACAAATCTGTTACAAATTTTACTGAATGCTACTGACAAGGCAGTGGGACCAAACTCTGATCCAGTACACACTGATCCAGTGTGACATGACAAAATAGCTAAATAACCATTTGCTTTGGGAGATTGGAGTGTATTTTATTCCTCTTGTACCACAGCAAATTCTTATTATTTTATTTATTAAAGTATAACTTGTACTTTATTAACAGATCAAAGATAAAAGATAATTACGCTTAATGGTTCACAAAACCAAACAGTAGTTCCTGTTATCACATATGTAATAACAGCTATAAACAAAGGGCAAAAATAATGAAGCTTGTCACACCCGAGATAATGCAAAGCTTTCCTAGTGGTCAGGGCTAAAAGTTTCAGCTTTACCTGGAACTGTTGACACTGGAGATTCCATCCAAATCAATGTGTATTTATATTAATATAAACCTGTGACTTTTCTTACAACTGGAACTAGCTGTACTGTTATAGAAACTCAGTCAACACATTCTGACCAATCAGATTCAAGGATTCAAAAGTGCTGTGGTATAGATGGATACAAAAGTCTTTCATAAATTTCCAGTGCATAAAACCTTAATGATCATATTAATGTGATACAAAAATTGTTTAACTAGTCTTATGTCTTAAGCTATCTACATTTACAGCATTAGTGCTTTTTCTTTCAAGGTACGGACTTCAGCATAGAAAGTCTCCCTTTACCAAGGAAGCAACAGCACCACTGGGCTCTTTTCCACGAGGAATCGCCTAAGAACAACTACAAGCTCTTCCACAAGCCTGTCATCACCCTGTTCAACCACACAGCCACCTTTAGCCACCATTCCCACCTCCCACTCACTACACAACACCTGGAGAGCCTCCATACGCTCACTTCCCACACGTTCCTGCTCCCTCTGGCACAGAAGAACCAGCTGAGACGCACTCTGGCTCCTGTGGTGTATGTCCAGTCGGACTGTGACCCACCATCAGATCGCGATGTCTATGTGCAGGAGCTTATGAAGTACATTCCAGTGGACTCCTATGGCCAGTGCCTGCATAACAAGGATCTTCCCATCCACTTGAGTGACTCCACTGCCATGGATGAGGAGAGCTTCTTTCAGATCCTAGCCCGGTATAAGTTCATTCTAGCGTTCGAAAATGCCATCTGTGATGACTACATCACAGAGAAACTGTGGCGGCCACTCAAGCTCGGTGTGGTCCCTGTGTACTACGGAGCCCCTAATGTTCACATGTGGCTTCCAAGTAACAGAAGTGCAATTGTGGTGGACCCAAAGCAGTCTCCAGAGAAACTGGCCCAGTATATAAAGAGTCTGGACAAAAACGACCAGGAGTATTTAACATACCTGGACTGGAAGCTGAAACGTGAGGTCTCAAATCAGAGACTTTTTAAAGAACTGAAGGAGCGTCAGTGGGGTGTGCAGGACATGACTCGGGATAACTTTATTGATGTCTTTGAGTGCATGATATGTAACAGGGTGTGGGAGAACAACAACAGACTACATGAGGTAAGCATTTCTACAGATAGTAAAGTAGCCCTGAACTCAAGATCCTTGTGAAATCTGTCACATTGTTCCATTTATGTAAGTTACAAGTGTTGCATATGAGCTCAGTTTGTTGTGTCTCAACATTGGCTTGGATGGTGGTGTGTTTTGAATGGATACTGTTATATCAATCACTGAGATTGTGAAAATTTGATTCAAGACCTGGATCCTGAAAAACCCAAATGCAGTTAACAAGCTGGCTAGTAATTATGTCTGGACATGGGAGCTTTTCTATTTCATATTCATCAATATTCATAGATATGTCGAGAATGTAGAGATGTTCCTAGACTGTGTTTAGTAGTTTAGTGGGAATTAAAATATTAAACATGTATTATTATACATAGATTGTTCTAATGGTGTAATAGTATATGATCAGCAGTACATGTCTGGTGGTGATATTAGAAGTGAGGTCTAAAATGTAATATTTATTAATCGCTCACCAGTGACGCTGTTAGTGTTGAGCAAGGTCTTATCAATGACAATAACAATGATGTAGGGCAACATCTCTCTCTCTCTCTCTCTCACACACACATACATTCTTATGGACTTGGTTCTGTCATCTGTGCTTTTGTGTGATTTGCACTTTTGATTGGATGATGTGTGCTCCATTTATCTACTTCTTAGTTTCTCCTCTAAAGACATTTTGTGTGGAGGGGAAACGATGATGGGGTTAATAATCCGCCTTGTTTGCGTTCATAGCAACCATGATGATACAAAATCTGAGGGGTGGTCTCACCTGACATGACTGTCACCGATGAATCTCTAGTCTGGGCTAGATAGAATTTCATTCATTCACACCATTCTGCATATTTGTCTTATGAACATTTGTGGTGCTGCTGTGTTTTGTTCGACAAAGTCCACTATAATCTGCTTTATTGAGGGCTGGGGGAGTGCTAGTCCGTTTATATGAGCTGCCCCTGAATGCATGTCATCCCAGCCCAAATGCTTGCTTTTGTCTAGCTACTGTGGGATGCTGAGACTAATTAGTCATGAATGCATTGTTTAATTCTGTTGCGGTTTAACTAGCTGTGACCTGGAGCTAGTAGGAAATGAGGCACTGTGGGATGGCAGTAAACCGTTCCATGGAAAATGCAGTCTGTCTGTATTTAGTCTAAAATAATTTCTTATGATAGTGATTTCATTGTAGATTTGTTTAATTTGCAGTGTGTGAGGACAGTCTATAAAGATACCATCTGTATAGATCTTTTCAGTTATCACAGCACTGGCGTTTGGAATATTGAAATAGCAAAAATCTGCAGTATGCAGCTTTACTCAGGTCATTTCAAGGTTACATCAGATATTTTTAATGAATTGTGTTCTGGGAAACCTGTCTCTGTAGCTGAATTCTAGCACACAAAATTGGTGTTCTGTTCGTCTGATAATATAGTTTCACACCTTAACTTTAATAAACCATAATTATATTTCACTAAAACAACATGGAAATGTTTTGATTGTATTCATAGGCATAGTTCAGGAATATATATATATATATATATATATATATATATATATATACACACACACTAGTGTTATATTTTATTAATTGTGGTACCTCACCTCTGTTGGGGGGGGGAAAAAGTCAGATTGCTGCTTGTTAGAAATCTAAATGAAATTATGTGTAAACCTAAATTCATCAAAGTGCCATTGATTAGTCATTTCTAAAATGAAGAAGTAAATCCTGTATTCTTGGCTTTGATACTCCTACTGTATTACCTGCATCTATACTGTTCCCATGTCAACACCTCCATCCTCTCTCATCCTGTCTCTTACAGGGATTGGTCCCCAGAGTGTGGCAGGCTGAAGAACATCATCTCACATGTCCACCTCCAAAGCTGTTCCACTTTGCTGTAGATCATTTTAACAGCTCTTCTCTGCGCTACATCTGGAGGGCCAGTTATGAGCAGTCAGTGAGAGAAGCCCGAGCTCTGAGCCGGCTGACACTGAGGAACAGGAACTTCACAGCTACACAGTTCTGGAGGGAGGTGTTTAGTGACTGAGCTCTACTTTACATGAAGTGTGATGTAATGCTTCAAAGGGCAGTAAATGTGGGTTTTTTAAAAAAATAACCGAAATATTCTTAGAGTGAGGGACAGAGAGACAGATGTCTATTACTACAGACCTACGTCTTGTTCTGATTGGATGAGCAGAATGACATTAATATGCAGGTAGGGTTATAGGCTGTTTTCTTCTAATCCCTATTCAGGAAAGATGTGAACTTATAAAGGCTGATACTATTTTAATATGAAAAACTATATTGCACATCTCTAATTTGTTCTACCAAGATAACATGGATGCAACAATTAGAGAACCCATCCGTAGCTCTATGACCGTTCTTGGATTTGAACACATGTCCTTCCTGTTACCTCTACTTGCAGCTCCTTTTTCAAAGATGCCTGACTGAGTTTTATTAACAAAACGTTGCATTTCAAACAGGCTGAAACAGCCATAAGCACTATATATACACAGTATGCATGTGCTTCTAAATATACCATTTTTACATGAACTTGTGTTTCTAAAGTAAACTGAGATGTATACAAGAGTCAAGGGCTTAAGTTGTTATAGTCTTGCTTAAGGCAGTCTTCGACCTACCTGCAGATTTTATGTTCTTATCAGAAACAATGAGCAGTGCTCGCTCAAATTTAGCATTGGGTGAAATGCCACCTGAGGTGAAACCGATAGAAATCAATACCATTAGTGTGCTGCAGAAAGCTCACGTCTCCACAAATAGAGCTTTGCCCAGAGTCTATACTTAGCGTGCTATATTTGTGTCTTAGTTTTATCAGCTCTAGTCATTTTTGTCTTCAAGGGTGGTCATTTAGCCCTGTACTACTCAATAAACTCTCGTACCTATGCATTTTTAGATATACTTTGTGCCAAAGGGTGAACAGTTAAGTATAGTGCCATTTTGACCCTCCAAAAAGGCTGCCCATAATGTACATCCCTGTCCTAAACATCATGTTTATATGATATAGACTTGAACTGAACCTCCACCATGTTAGTATTAAATACTCACCACATAGGTTAAAAAAAAAACAATCATTATATTTTCATATACTTCATATAAAGCAGTATTACAATTTGCAGTCAGGTTTGTTGGTTTTTGGCAACAAAATGCTGAATCAGAGATTCAGGAAAATTACATTTATAAGTAAAAACTGTATTTACATGAAGTGCCTTTCTGTATCAGTACTGAAATTAAAAAAAAAAAAAATATATATATATATATATATATATATATATATATATATAAATAAATGCATTCAACTTGGGGAACATGCAGTGAACCTTTAAGTTGTTCTGCTGGTCAAAAAAGGTCATTAAATGTTCATATCTCATGTTAATCATGTATATTTAATGATATTAAGATCTTACGTTTCAAACAAGATCAATCCAATTAAATGAAGAGCAGATGTGTTGGTAAAGCTGTGGAGAATTTGTTGCTTATACTGCAAGTTATTTACTTGGATAACTATTGCACTTCATACAACACAGCCTAAACACACCTACAGGCCATCAGCGCTGGTCCCCCCAAAATATGAGCGTATCGTACTCCAGACATTACTATATGGTGATTAAAAGACCACCCGTTCTCCAATTCCTGTAAGATTTGTTCTAATGCACAAATTCAGATTTTACTTTGTGTATTAGTGATGTAGCCACTAGATGGAGACTCTATTTTATGAAGAGCATGGCTCTGTAGTCTCACGGCAGTACTGCCATTAAACAAAGTATATTCACCAGAAATGAGCATTCAGTTCAAATTTGACTAATCATTTACTTAAGATGATATCTATAACATGTATAAACACAACTGTTTTTAACTGTAAATTTCACTAGTATTTATAATCAATTGTGGAAAAAATACAGAAGATCAAATATTAGTATAGGTACACTTAAAAGTACTCAAGTATTGCTTTTTTTTAAAAAGCAACTTAAATGTCTGAAGAGCAAGCAAGACTAATGGGCACTAATAGGTATGGATTTGATTGGACATCTTAAATATAGTTAATGAAGGAAAGTTAAATTCACAGAAATGGGACCGCTTGGATCAGTCCCCAAGCAAAAATAAAAAGTATGTATTTGTCCCAGGTTCTCCAGTTTCCTCCTAACTCCCAAAAACATGCCAGTAAATAGACTGGTTACTCCAAATTGCCCCTAGGTAAGAACAAAGTGTGTGTACGCTGCACTGCGATGAACTTGCATCCTTGTATTCCCACCTCACTCCCAGTGTTCCCGTGACCCTGGCAAGGATAAAATAGTTACCAGAGATGAATGAATGATACTGTTATTTTTCTTCCTTTCTTAAAATCCTCTTTCCAAATGATCTCAACATTCTAGTCATTACCATTAATAGGATCAGGAAAATATTCTTCTTTTTGCCAATAGCTCAGGATTCTCGAGGTTTGTTAAAAGCCACCGTTGCATGTTCTGGGTTGTGGTCATTTACAATTTGCACCACCTTGCAGTTTTTCATGAATTCAGTTGAGGTAAGCAGGTTTTACCCAGCAGTATCCCACTGCAGCAGTGCTCATACTCCAAGACCACACACACACACACAATCAGAACCTTCATGAACTCTGTGGCCTGATTGAACATTAAACGACCTGCCCGTGTCTGTATTGTTGTTGTACAATTAATGCAGAAATGGCAACAAAAACAACCATGGGCGTAACATAAAATTGTCTTCCAAAGTAAGCCTTCTGTTTCTTTTAATTATACCACAATCTGTTCCATTATATCATATCATATATATGTATATGTTGGCTCTCATAAGTTTAACTTTCTTACATGAACATACATGCTGTGACCACATGTCACTGTAAGCTTTATATCATTTTGATCCATTGTATATGATTATCTTACGTAATTGTATCACTCTGACACCATGCTATCAGCTATACCTGAAGCAGTTTTACAGTATGATGACTATAATAAAGCCACTTTGGTGAGCTTTGGTTTGATTGATGACACTTTTTACTCAGGTGCGAGTTTCACTTTCCCTTATGACCAAAAGTGCAAGTGTTGGTTTTGGTTTTCATCACAGTATCATTGCAATACTGCTGATGACAGAGTGCATTGAGCTTCTTGTATTAATAACATTCCTATTGTGATATGTAGCCTACAATATCTAGTGACAGAAACACATGTATGTTCATGCGGCGTGACGAATGTCTTGCACACTACTCATCGCCTGTCGCACTACATACATCAGCCAAGGCTGCATTCTGAACATTGAAATTAAATTGAATTTAATTTAATTGAGTATTCACTTTATTTGCATTACTATACATTCATACATTTAACTTGCTCATTAACTTGTCATACTTTAGGGTTAATCTTTACATTAACCTGTAGGTTTTCAGGCAACCAAAACCTCAGCAAGTGTGTGCTAGCTATGAGCTAGCTAAGACATTAATTTGTACACACTCGTGCATGGGAAGATTTTATTTATTTATTTATTTTTAAAGAAGCCGTCAGCACAGCACCGTACAGTGCAATGTCGCTATATTATTTTATTATATTATTTTAGTGTGGTAGTGATTTCCACTCTGGTTCTCACAGCTTGAAGATATATAGGGAATTCAACGCCTAAAATCAAAAATGGCTTTCCACCGAATCTACTAGAAGACAGAGAGCCCATCCCCAAACACACGAATCCAACGCAATTATTGATGTCCCCCCCTTTCAGAAAACGGCATCTGACAAAAAACGACGTTACTATCAACAAAGCGATACGTATGAGTCATCACACAGTTTCAGGCTGCTGTCAGAAACCATTATCTCAAGTAAGTATCTAGTAAACAACTGGTAACGGACGTAATGTAGCCTACAGCATAAGCACTTAGGTAATGCACCTCAGCTGATTACAAATCAACCTGTGTCATCACTCAGTGAATATAATCACAGGAGGTAGTGGTCCCTGGTAGAAAAAAGAAAAAAAACATATCAGTAATAGCCCAGGATGGCAAAGTGCCAGGGGAAACACCTACACAATGTGTTCTGATACAGGGTAAAAAAAAAAGAAAAGGTAATTTGTATAATAAAATACAGAGATTATAAATGTTTTATAGCTTATACTGTAATCAATGCAACTTACAGTATATCTACAGTAACCCTGATGTCACTATATTATAATAATACAGCAGAACACACATTATCATTAACGTTAATATAAAACCAGGCAAAGAAAGCATTTTCCTCAAGTAGGGGAAAAAAAAAGATTATTTTATTATTTTGTTCACTTATTTTAGTAAACTAGGTTCAGTGTAACAAGTTTAAATTGGAGCTAGTGAGTCAGTTCTAGGTAATGCTAGCATGACTAGGTAGCGAACTTCAATCTAGCATCTTCTGTGCTAGCATGTTACTGTGTAATTTGAGAACATATTGATTCTTAAGTGAAATGAAATAATTGCTTTAATAGAAACGGCTTATTTAGAATTTTGTATACATTTTGGTTCTCATATATAGTTAAGATGTCTATTTGACAATAGCTAAATAAACATAACATTAATAATAAACCATAATCATCTGCAAAGTGGTGTAGTGCTGATTTTTATAGTATTATACTATTAGCAACATTTAGTCCTTTAATGGGGCGTTAGGCTTAGTGGTTAGCACGGTTGCCTCGCACTGCCGCGGTTGAGGGTTCGAATTCTACCTCCACCCTGTGTGTGCAGAGCTTGCATGTTCCCACTGTGCTTTGGGGATTTCCTCTGGGTACTTCAGTTTCCTCTCCCCGTCCAAAAACAAGCATTGTCCGTAATGTGTGAATGTGTGTGTGATTGTGCCCTGTGATG
Organism: Ictalurus furcatus; assembly: GCF_023375685.1. NCBI lineage: Eukaryota > Metazoa > Chordata > Actinopteri > Siluriformes > Ictaluridae > Ictalurus > Ictalurus furcatus. Next base: position 18,397,786 of record NC_071270.1, on the reverse strand, counting down.
GGTTAGCACCCCATCCAGGGTGTCCCCTGCCTCGTGCCCCGAGTCCCCTGTGACCCTGTTTATGATAAGCGATGCAGAAAATGGATGGATTGGATGGATAGTCCTTTAATGACAGTACAATGTGTTATACTGTAATTAAACATTTTTTAAAAAACAAACAACTGTTTACTGTAAATTTACATGGTCATTTTGGACAGTGTGCTATAATGTGCAGTCTGCTCATTCATGCAGTTATCTAATCACCCAATGATGTGGCAGCAGCACAGTATATTAAATCATGCTGATTCCAGGTCAAAAGCTTCAGTTAATGTTCAGATCAGACATCAGAATGGGGGAAACATGATCTGAGTGACTGACCATGGTTTTTGACATGGTGGTGCCAGACGGTCTGTTCAGTATTTCAGGGTATTTCAGAAACTGCTGATCTCCTGGGATTTTCATGTGCAACAGTTTCTAGAGTTTACACAGATTTTTGTGAAAAATAAATAATAGTGAGGGGCAGTTCTATGAGTGGAAATGCCTTCTGGCTGAGAGAGGTCAGAGGAGAATTGTCAGACTGGTTCAAGCTAACAGGAAAGCTACGATAACTTAAATAATCACTCTTTACAACTGTGACAAGCAGAAAAGCATATCAGAACGTTGAAGTACACATTGGGTTTCAATTCTGTCAGCCAAGAAGAGTAATCTGAGGCTACAGTGGGTACAGGCTCACCAAAACTGGACAGTTGAAGATTATAAAAAGACTAGGCTATGGTGTTTCACTGTTCAACTGGGAGTGTATGTACTTAGACACTACTTTGTAATGGTAAAGAGAGCTAATATTTGTTGAGGTACTCTGGGACGTACACAAAATTACCAGATGTATGGGGACTCTGCCAAAAAAAAGTTTGAATGAAACTGTTTTACAAGTTAAAAATGCAGTGCTGAGTTCTTATATCGTTGGATAAGGTCTTTGGCATGTTAGTTTGAATATGTGGTGAATTTTAAATATTCCAAATTTTATCTGTTTGGAGGTTACACATAGACCGACTATGGGAAAGAGAAAGCCTGTCTCACTCATTAGGCAGTGATAATGAGAGAAAACAATGCCAGCACTTTAGGCATATTAATTTTTTCAAAACCCCTGCTGAGGGCAATCTGAATAATTTTTAATAGCATTTCTTACATTGTTTTCACACATGGTGCAAGTTTAGACTCTCCAGTGCAATTTAACTTACATAGAATTCAAAATGAATAGAAAGTAATTAAAATACTAATTGTTACTGATTGCATTGCTGTTTAGCTCATGGTAATAATAAATAATCTTTAGTATACAATCCTTATTAAGTGGTCAGTATTTCATGTATAGGATGTGCAAGTATGAAATTATTGCAGGATATTTCTAATAAAGAGCTCATTAGATCTCCAATAATAGCTCCTAAATTAATACATTATCCACAGTTGAACTTTAATTACAGCTTAGTTATTTTATTCATAATTATTACCTCATTAAGGCTTCATTTGTGATCCTCCAATGAAGGTGGAGTTCAGGGTAAGTGTAAAAAGAGTGCAATGAAGTGTGAAATATTGCAATTATCACAATTAGCAGCTGTAACTGAGAAATGCCTCATTGTTATGCTTGTGATAAGGACACTAATAAGTGTGCATGGAAAATAAGCCGTACAAAACTGTTCTCCACCTCAATAGCAGTAATATATTCTGATACGTTCAGCACAAGTCCGCAGGATCTTCCAATAGCTGTGCCCTATACTAAGAAAATTTATAATTCATAATTCATAAAACATAGTACTTCTATAGTAAATAATAGGTTTTGGCATTTTGTTAGTATTGAGGACAAATCAGCTGAGGGAACAATATAAATAACAAAACAGTTTTAGTGGATTAGTTTAAACATATTCCATGACAGTGACCTTATACCTATATAAATGGGTTTCTGGAGCTGTAATTGATCAACTGTAAAAATAAAAAATAAAAAACAAAAAACAAAAACCCTATGGAATAAAAGAGTAAAAATAAGTAAAATTATGCAGATATTTTTTTGTTCAAAAATACACACTGGGACATACTGTGCATGTGGAATGCGCATATACTGTACTAAGTGTTAATGTACCCACTTTAGTTTAATATCAATGTACTAAAATTCAAGATTTTATCATATTAACAGTGCTAAAATTTATCATTCTCAGTAAAAGTTTGACACTGAAATTAAGCGATGCTCTTCCTGTGATTTTGAATGTTGTATACATATTATGTTGTAATAATACTTATATATATATATATATATATATATATATATATATATGTAATAATACTTATATATATATATATATATATATATATATATATATATATATATAAGTATTGAACACATCAGCATTTTTTTAAGTAAATGAGGTTATTCACATGAAATTCTCACCAGACATCAGTATTAACTCGAGAAATCAGGTAGTATAAAGAATTCCCAACATTAAGGTCCATAAATAAAGTTATGTGTAATAAAAAGGAATGACACAGGAAAAAAGTATTGAACACGCTAGCTGAAATTGACTTAATACTTAGTGGAGAAGCCTTTGTTTGTAATGACAGCTTCAAGATGCTTCCTGTATGAAGAAATTAATCGGCTGCAGTATTCAGGGATCATTTTGGCCCATTCTTCTAAACATATTGTCTTTAAATCTGGTTTAATTGGATTCAAGTCAGATTATTGACTGGGCCTTTCTTGATTTTTTTTCTCTGAAACCAATTGAGAGTTTCCTTTGCTGTATGCTTTGGATCGTTGTCCTGCTGGAAGGTCCACCCACGTCTCATCTTCATCATCCTGTGGATGGCAGCAGATTCTTCTCAAGAATCTCCCGGTAAAGGGCTCCATTCATTGTTCCTTCAATTATATGAAGTCTACCAGTACCATGCGATGAACAACAGCCCCACACGGTGATACTTCCACCTCCAAACTTCACTATTGGTATAGTGTTTTTAGGGTGATTCAATTTTGCTCTCATCTGACCAGACTACGCTCTCCCAGTATTACATAGGCTTGTCCAAATGAGTTGTAGCAAACTGTAAATGAGCTTCAACATGCCTTTTCTTTAGAGTCTTGCGGGGTGAGCATGAGCAGTGGAGTGCATTGCCTATTGTTTTCTCTGTGACGATGGCACCTGCTGCCTCCAAGTGTTCCTGGAGCTCTTTCCGAGTGGTCCTTGGCTCTTGGGCTACTCTTCTGACCATTCTTCTGACTCTCTGGTCAGAACTCTTGCGAGGAGCTCCTGTGTGTGGCCGGTTGATGACGGAGTGATGTTGCTTCCACTTGTGGATAATGGCCCCAATGGTGCTTACTGGAAGATTCAGAAGTTTTGAAATACGCCTGTATCCGATTCCATCAATATGTTTCTCAAAAATAAGGTTGTGAAGGTCTTGGGAGAGCTTTTTGTTTTTGCCCATCATGAGATGTTTCATGAGTGACACCTTGGTAACGAAAAACCTTTTTATAGACCATCAATTTACTAACCCAGCTGATATTAATTTGCATAGACAGGAGGTATAATTACTTACCGATTTCAGCTGGTTCCTTGCCTTACTTTGCCTTGGAGAACTGCTTTTTCTTAGCGTGTTCAATACTTTTTTCCTGTGTCATTCCACTTTATTACACATAACTTTATTTATGGACTTTAAATATATATATATATATATATATATATATATATATATATATATATATATATATATATATACATACACACACACTCCGTTACTATAAAGCGCTGATGACCTGCATTGCTGAAAGATTGGCTTCAGCTGGCTTTAACGGGAGAAAATTTAAAAAGAGAGAAGCTCGAATGTGCAGTGAATTTCCCATATAAAACCAACTCTGCCACGGGCCAAAACTGTACTGTGGGTCACACATATCAATTCCACTTCAATTCCACTGTGTAGTTCTTCTGAGTAGCTCAGTTTGGACCAGCTTTTGAGTTGTTTGGCTTCCCATAGTAATATTTACTTCAAGCAAGGCAGCAAACAGCCAATAGCGTTCAACATGGAAAAAAGCAGGTGTGCATACTTCCGGTTGAAGAGCAAGAAATTATTATGTGGAAATATGAAGAATTTAAACCTACACTAACCACAAAAAGCAACACCATTTTGGTTGCCAAAAGCTCTGGAAAACTGCTGATTGTGTAAATGCCTAAGCTTACTTTTACATGCCCACAATGAGAAGAAACGGATTGAAAGCGTATAACTCCAACATATTTCATGTCATTTCATTTAATATAAATGTATATATATATGTGTTTTTTAATTAAATATGAATAAAATAAACATCAACTTGTGACTATATATTAGGACAGGAGGAATAATGACACCGCATGACATGTATCACTCACAAAGAAGCGCAAAGCAATACATACAGTTTGCGGTACAGTAAGAGCGTGGCTTTGGTGTGTCAGATTTTTCAAGAAGCCAGCAGAGATAAACTATACCATCTACGCAAAATCTATATCTTTTGTACAGATATTCATTGGGAAAACCCAACACAAACACTATAGGGTTAACTTGCATGCATCAGATTTATATCACTTTGCTCACAGCTGATTGGTCCAAGTTGGGTTTGAGTTTTCTTACCCAGAATAAAACCTGCTCAGGAGCAGGTTAGCCGTGGAGTGTAAGTTGCCAAGGAGATGAAACCCTCAAAAAACCAGTCCACCTTGTTGAGACCAAACCAGAAACCAGAGCTCAAACTAAACTCTCACTTACCTGGGTAGCCACCTAAACCGGCCTCATGAAACAATGAAGCCAAAAACAACAAATGGTAAAAGTCTGCACTTATATAGCATTTTTAAACCTTCGCAGTTCTACAAAGCACTTTACACTGTTTCTCCTTCACCCACACACACTCACAGACCAATGGCACCATGCAAGACGCTAGCCTGCCATCAGGAGCAACTTTGGGTTCAGTATCTTGCCCAAGGACATGTGGGCCGGGAATCAAACCGCCAACCCTACGATTAACGCACAACCTGCTCTACCACCTGAGCCACAGCTGCCCCAACAACAACCAAAAAGTCTATTAGACAACCAGTAACACACTAGACTCAGGATAAGTTTGAGGCTCCATATGCTGGAGGTTCATTAACAATGAGTCCACAATTCAAAATAGTCAAAAATCAGGCAAAGGCTCAAAACACGATCAATTCACAAACGGTAAATTCAAGAGAGTAATCGAGACAATAACAGCTTAGAAATGGCTTTCACAAAGTATCAGGGTCTGTGAACCCTCTCACTTTCCAGTTATGACATATTTGTGCACCACCTTATTCAAACAAATGAAGCACTCCATGACACCATCTGGTCAAATGTAGTGTGCCTCACCCTCTGCATGTTTAAGGCTTCAAGAGGCCATGCTTGATGTCAGATCATATATCTTCTGCTGCTACCCAGGCTTCCGGTGGAGTTTCCCCTGCAACGCTACAACAGCTGGAGCAATAAGGGTGATGAGCAGTTTCATTGGGCTCCTGAGGACTCCTGGCTCACTACAATTAAGAGGTCAGGACACCAGCAAAGCCTTGGCCACGATCCGAGTGTCCAGGCTGGGTAGTTTTAATAGACGTGTTGTCAGAGGGGAATTGTTTCCGCAGAGACGGTGAGTGTTTCTCACTCCTACAAAATGGCCTTACAGCTTTGTGATTGCCACAGAGGTTAGATGGAAATATTGGCTCAGAGCAGGACAAGCTGTTTCTTGTTAATGGTTTCAACATAAACTGTTAAATAATGATAGAAACTTCATATGTGTCACATTCAGGAGTGTTCTGGGTTCTGCCAAGGGTGTTTGAATGCTGTATTTCAGCTGAAACAGCGGATTAGAATGTAGGAAGACCATGTGCTCACTTCTTAAAAACATATCAGTGAACCATGTTGAATCATAACTTTATCTATACTCATTTCCTTATTTGCATATTCACTTTATCTATTTACATTCACACGATTTAGTAAACGCCCTTTTCTGCAATGATTAATAGTGTCCATTGAAGACTAAAAAAGTGCTTTATAGTTTTTACTGAAAGTCACATCCTCATGCAAGTACATGTTGTCCAGGGACCAGGGTCTAAGAATACTATTAAGGACTTAAGGAATGGCAGGTCAAGCCAAGTCATATTTATTCAAATTCTACAAGCAAAAACATTTTTTTTTTTAAAAAACAACAAAACAAAACTTTGTATTTATAGCAGACACACTTTTGGTAAATAATAGTATACTAGTAAAACAAGGCCTTCTCAGCTGCAGAAAAATAAATCGTTGTATAACCCCAATTCCAAAAAGCTGCGAGGCTGTGTAAAATGTAAATAAAAACAGAATGCAACGATTTGCAAATCTTACAAACCCATAACATATTGAATGTTTAAACTGCATAAATGTATTACTTTAAGTCATTTTGAATTTCATGGCTGCAACACGTCTCAAAAAAGTTGGGACGGGGGCAACAAAAAGAAACAGCTGGAGGAACATTTTGCAACTAATTAGGTTAATTTACAACAGGTCAGTAATATGATTGGGTATAAAAAGAGTATCTTAAAGAGGCAGAGTCTTTCAGAAGTAAAGGTGGGATGGAATCTGGATGGAAAAATATGCTGCTCTAAAACCTTTCAGTATTGATGGTGCCTTTCCAGATGTGCAAGCTGCCCATTCCATAGACACTAATGTACCCCCATACCATCAGAGACACAGGCTTTTGAACTGAGTGCTGATAAAAAGCCAGCTGGTCCCTCCCCTCTTTAGTCCTCTTTAGTTTAGAGGATGCAGTGTTCTAGCATATTATGTACTATTGTCAGGATGTTTTGTTAAACCCTTGCGGTTTAAAAGGATTGGAATCTGAGCTGACGAGGAGACGGCTGTGAGCAAGGATGACTTTGCAAACTTCACTTTCACTGGCATTTCAAACATACTCGATTGCATGCAATTGCAAATTGCAAGCAGCATTCTATAAAAAGAACAGAGCTAACAATTAACAGTTGACTAAATGTTTTGAATAGCTTTAGGGATTAAGACGTCTGTCTTTCTTTCTTGTACTGTATCATCACAGTGTGAGTGTAGGGGAAAATATCATTTATGCCAGTTCTATTTGTCCAAGTTAAACTGAATTGTTTATTTCACAGTCCTGCAAGGTTAACCCCATCTCACAGATACATACTGGTTTTGCACAATCTGCTTCCTTTTTTTTTTTACTGTTCCACCTCTACCCTGAACACAACCCAATATTTGTGTTTGACGCTTGTAATTTGTCAGTTTCAGGTTCTTATCCCATTTGTTTGTTTGTGTGATTTATGGAGTCTTCGGTAATTTGGGCTTCAGCTGGATGCACAAATGCAGCACTTATGTGTTCTATGGAATTCAACCTATAGTGTACAAACACTTGTCACAGTGCTTTATTGTTGACCATTGCCTACAGTACATGATTGCTCTCATATGGCAGGCAAACAGCTGCTGGTCCTCTGATCTCGGTTTAGTTCTTCGATCTTACTTCACTGTTGTTCCATGTCTAATACAGTGTATCACAGGATCAAAAAAGTTCAATTACAGAGGAGAGGAGAGGAAAATGTGTGTACTTTACCACAGGAAATTGTGCCAAATCGAGTTTTCAACTGGAGCATGTTTCCTTTCCCTGGCATTGTACAATTTCATGTTCTGGTTCTTTCACTGTTAAGTATGAAAAATTATTTTACCCAGAGAACGTTTCAAACAGTTTCACAGGCTCTGAACAGCCCAATCTGGCCCCCAATGTCCATTCTGTATTCGATTTTTGTGTTTAATTTTAGTTTGCTTATGTAAAAATTCTCAATTCCACTATTTCCTCCTTTTAATCAGATCCCAAACCCGAGCCAAGATTTTCCACTCAGTTTGTTCAGCAAATGCACCAATACTGACATATCTGGACCACCATCAAAGAGAAGATTTATGGATCTTTGTGGATGAATCTTTCCAATGAGCTTGCAGTGAAAACTTTTCAACACCAGAGAGACGTGAATGGTGTAATACATAATATATGCAGCTTTTTGAGTCTTTGAACTTCAAACTTCAGTGGTTGACTATAAAAACACTGTAAATGAAAGACTTGTGTTTTTATATCTGTGCACTTCAGCTGGGAAAAGACATCTGCATTTCCCTTTTCCTCCTCCTTCATATTTGTTTCTTTTTTTTTCATTATTGTAATCATATTCTCAGTGTGAGTCAGCTCATTTTTCCATTACCTGCACTGGATGACGTTAACAACTGATCTGAATGTGGCAATTTTATGCATGTCATGAGGTTAACCATTGTGCAAGACTGTTAACATGGTCGCTATATAAACTAATGTGTTATGTAATATGGCTCACATAAATTCCCACAATATGCATTTATAGGATCGTGAACAAATCTGGTGGGCACATGAGGTCCCTTAAACATCTGTGGGGAAATTCACAAGTCGCACATTAAAACAGGTCCCTTTAACAAAAAACAGATACTGTTTGTTCTTACAGAGACAAGCCTAAATGTGCCGCACAACCACAAAGACAGTTTGCAAGATTTGAGTTTCACTAAACCTAAACCGAAAGCAAGTGTGGAGATTTATAGATGCTTTGATTGTATTTGTTCATGGACAGCAGGTAATTTCCCCCCATCTCAATCTTGTTTTCTGAATGATAGCAACCCCCAAATCACACTTAGTTACTCACTTAGTATCACTATATTACTCACACGAACAGATCTGTCATTAATTTTTAGTACTGAAATACAACATATTACACATTAGGTATTATTATTATTACCTCTGTAGTTATAAAACAGTATTATATTGCATGCTACTGTGGATGCTATATATAGGACGTTATTAAAGAGCAGTCACTTTCAGTCGAGATTATACAATCTATCTTTGAGACTGGTCTACCAATAAAGCACCGTCACTGTTAGAGGAAATGCAATAGAAGCGTTTTTTGTTTTGTTTTTAATGGAAAAGCTATATATGTGGCTTATCTCTACACTTGTGAGCAGTGCGGGTGGAGTAAAGAATGGACAACTTTTGATCTCATACAACACATTCACATGAGGCTGATAGACTGAATGGCTGGGTGTGCACTGAGTGTGTTAGAGCAACGGTCCCCACCACTGGGTCACGACCCTTGTACCGAGTACGAAAAAATGTCTAGGCTATATGCGATGGCACTGTATCATGTATTGTCCGTTTCCCAGAGCCACTATCCAAATTTACATACATGGGGCGACTGTGTCTCAGGTGGTAGAACGGGTTGTCCACTAATCGTAGGGTTGGCGGTTCGATTCCCGGCCCACATGACTCCACATGCCGAAGTGTCCTTGGGCAAGACACTGAACCCCAAATTGCTCTCATTGGCAAGTTAGTGCCTAGCATGGCAGCTCTGCTATCATTGGTGTGTGAGTGTGTGTGTGAATGGGTGAATGAGACAGTGTAAAGCACTTTGGATAAAAGCGCTATATAAGTGCAGAACATTTACCATTTACATAGGCGCGATTTCAGAAAACATCGGTTCCACACTTTCAGGTTCAGGTAATATTAACATGAGTGTGAAATAAATATCGCTCGAAAGTTTCTTTAGTGGAGGAGGTAAGAAAAGACCAAATGATGGTGACTACACAGAGACAGCTGCTTATGAGAATAAGAAAAAGAAAGCCGCCTTTAACCGAAAATATGATGATTTGTATCTAAAATACGGTTTTGTCTCTACTGGCAATTCACATGTTCCAAATCCCATGTGCATAATATGTGGAGATAAATTGGCTAATCAGTCGGTGAAGTCCTCAAAATTGCTTCGGCATCTTAGAATGAACCCCCCCCCGCCCGCCCGCCTGCCCGCCACAAGAAAAATTTTAAAAACGAAATCAGTCCGTGCTATAAAAAGGTTGGAGACCCGTGTGTTAGAGCATGTCAAGTAGAAACAAACGAGCGGGTTACTCATTATTTTTAGCAAGTCCATTGAGCTGGCAGTCTACACTGACTTCGGGTAAACTATTTACTCTGGCTCACATCTTGGGCAACACAAAATGTCCCTATTTGGATACAGTATTGTAGAGTATTTCAATACCAGGACAATTTAAAAAAGCTCAACAACTTACTACATGCCATAAAAGTTAATGATGCCAATAACAGCACAGCCAGAGGCATGTTTAGTACATGTACTACATGAACACATGCAATAATTTGAATGAAACCAGTGCATGTGAAAAGTGCACTAGCGGTCAAATAATTGAAAGGGTAATCTCACAATAGTATCTAGCTCCAGGTGTTCAAACCAACAGTGTGAAGCCCCAGGCTGGACTAAAGAAGACCCTGTGTCCAAACTCCCTACTTAATTGGATATCAATAGCTATTTCTAAAATAAAGTACTATATTGTGTAACTAAACTACCATTAGCTAGCTGGTGAATGATAGGGGTTAATGGTTTTATATATATATATATATATATATATATATATATATATATATATATATATATATGGTTATAGCTATATAACTAGCCCCTAAAAGGACATCAACTAAGTTAATTTTCTACCCAACAAACATTAGCTGCTAGCAAACGTATCTATTAGCTAGCTATCTAGCATTAATTGAAGCACTAACTTGTAGAAAACAGTTCACTAGCTTTATCGATTGTAAATAATTATGGGACTATAGCATATTATGAATAATAAGTAATGTATCTAATCAACAAAGTTTTTTTTTTAATAATCATTTTATAAAATCATTCTTTTATTTTTCTTTCATACTTCAGTCAGATGTTGTTTCTGCCCAACCAACAATTCAGACCAATAAGAGGCTTCACCCAGCCAATGATTGTACTCAATATGGGGATTTTCCCAACCAATGATTCAACCCAGCATAGGGTTTGCCCAACTGACAGTTCAGCACAATAAGGGGATTTGTCCAACCAACAATTCAACACAGAATAGGGTTTGCCCAACCAACAACTCAGCCCAATATGGGGCTTTGCCCAACCAGTGATTCTGCCCAACATGGGGCTTTGCCTAAACTAAGACTTCTATCCACCATGGGGATTTTGCCCTACATGGGACTTTTTTTTTATCCCTTCCAATATGAAGCTTGAAACAGAAGCACAGTGTGATATGGCTTGTGTGTAAATTAATGTGCGTGCTTTGTCACGAAGGTAATTCAGAGTGTGGCTGTTTGACCTCTGTAGCTGTTTGATGCATCTGACAGATGATAACCAAGTGGGTCAAGGTATAAAGTGATTACTTAAGGTGGAGAGAACACCAGGAATGCTGAAATACCAACAGCACAGGAAGTGCAGCTAAGCATGTCTGGACATGTTTGTTTATGACACCAGTGAAACTCTTTAGTAGGCTGACGTCAAAATTTCACGTAAAGATCTCTCTGTACAGGGAACACCGAGAGCACTGTGGCATCTGGTGGGTGTGAATTCCTCAAAGCAAAAGTGAAACTGGGGCAAAGTTCTTAATTAGGCTTTTTGGCACCATTTTTGTTATTCACAGGATTGTTTCTACTATGTATGTATGTTGTAATCTTTATATTCAATTTCAAAATATTCAAATAGCCAATCCCAAGTTCCATGGAATTAAAATGAAGGCTCTAATAAAAACACTTCAAACCACACAGTATGTTTAGTATTTCACACAATAGTAGATGAACATGGAGAGTTCTTTAATGAAACTTAGAAGAGTAGAGAGACCTGCAAGTCTGTGACCACTGCAATGGGTTTGATTGACATCTGTGATCATGCACATTTAGTGCAATACATGCCTGCAATTGTCTTTTTGTGTGTTCATGCAGTTATCTTGCCTATGGTTTATTTTGTGTTTCTCTTGCATTTGTAATGTAGTTGTAACAGTGTGGTCATAATCGACCAGGCTGACACAGAGACCCAGTAGGAATTAACATATCATTTTACATGTCGTTTATATGAAAAAGAAAAAAAAAATGAGCATACAGTCTGTTCTTTGCAAAAAAAAAAAACAAAAACAACAAAAAAAAAACAATAAAGATTTTGTGTATAATTAGCTCCTGTCATTTCACAATAGTATCAGTGGTGAGATGGATACAAATTGTTAAGGGAGTGGGCAGAAAAAACGAACCTGTGATCGTCTTACTTAAATTAAAGAACCCAACTGTTGGAGGCATATTTACAGAAAGGCGTATCGGACACACTCCTTGGTTTGAAAGCAATGCATCATGGGGTATTTTCAAGAAGCTCTCTGTGGTTTTATGTTTTAGATGATATACACTGAAAATATAATCAGCTGTAAATGTGTTCATATTGCATTTTACACTAGGCCTCCAACATTAAAAAAATAAAAATAAAATCATGTGGGAATATAATGGAATGGTGAAAAAGTGAAACCAGTCTTACATATACTGATATATATATATATATATATATGATATAGATATATTTATAAACGTATATTTTCAACATTATTAAAATATAGACTATATTTGACTGACTAGAGAAGGCCAAAGTAATAAATAAATAAATAAATAAATAATAGACAAAATAAATACTATAAAATGCAGAATGTAAATGGGCCAGATTTTGTGATGAGACTTTTCATTATCTCAGGAAGAAAACAAACAGAAAATGGTATTAGTCTGGTATTCTGCAGAAATTATTACGCACCCAATCTTTTCTCCATGTAAAGCAAATGTAAAGACTTGTTTTAGGGTGTTTTTGTTCAAATGAAAAACAACAACAACAAAAAAGAATCTATAATTTGAACTTGGTGAATATTATTTAAGACTTTCTGGCTCCTGACACACTAAACAGGTACAATACAGAGATGTATAAAGTGAAGTAGTATTCAGAGGCATGTTATCCACCATTCAGCTTCATTATAAGTTAGTCTGCGCTTGCCACTCAGTTGTGGGGTGTTTTTTTTCCGTCTGGCATAATTTTTTAGGCTGCAAAATACAGTTAAGCTTGTGAACCTGTTACACAAGTGATCACATCTGTAAAACGAAACAACACAACAGACACTTTGGAAATAATATAACATTGTCCAAGAATATCGATGGGCGAATGCTTACATTTTCTGGCGTTTACTTTACAATGTGTAGACCAGTTCTTATATTGTTGCTGTACCTTCCCCACAATGCATTACTGTAAAGCCAATGGATGTGTTGAATTATTAACGTAGTGAGCCATATATTCATTCAGTAGGAGGCAAACTAGACAAATTCAACTGGTTTGTTTCATAGCTTTCATTAGCCCAATTACTAAATAAGATCTTTTACTGCTGCGCTTTAATAACCTTGTTACCAGCTGAGAAAGAAGGAACCAACGGTAACTAATATTACTTCAGTTTTTTACTTTGAGATTACCTTTTGGCATGGACCCGATCATGGTTTGTAGCGGTCCTGGATGCTGCCTCGCGGTCATGAATATATAGCTCAGTGTCATAATGCAGTTTCCTTTAGTTCTCCATGCTGAAATTAAAGGCACTGTTGATATTGTTTCTGCCTTTGAAATACTGAGACCATATACACACACATTTATATAATGAATGGCACTTTTTTTCAAGAAGCAAACACATTATATACACATTTAATTTATAAAAGACTTTTTTGCACTACATAACTAAAATAAAAGTTATTTATTTTATTTCCCTCAAATACTTAATTTATAGAAAATAAATGTTTAGTGTTTACTCTTACTATCTTACAAGTATCCGCTTACTTATTTATTTATTTTTTCTATGGTATGTTCACTTTTACACAGCAATTGGATCTTGATTAGCCATTATGCTGGCTAGTCTGCTCTGTAGGTCGTCTTGTGGGGAGAGATGGAGTGCGGCGTTAGTCCTGCTGCTGTCTACCAGCTCCAGCCCCAGCACAGTCATGCCTGCGACCCCAGCGTTCTGTATGAGGAACGGTGTGTCCTCGGCCATGCGTTCTTCCTCTGCTTCACTCTCTGAGCTGCTGCTTTCAGAGCTGCTTCCACTCTGCTCGTCCTGACTGTTCTGAGAACCGGCTTTTGTTCTTTTAGGGTTTTGCATGGCCGTGGGGCTGTGAGGGGCAGATGTGGGTGGGGCACAGGGTATGGAGTTGTCGTCCTGCATGCTCTCATGCTGCTCGTCCTCCTGGATGTGCAGCGGGCTAGGTGGAGGGCTCATATCATCCAGGCCATGGTTGTAATGGGCTGAGTTGCGGAGCTGCTGGGCTCGGCTGGGCTCGGATTTCTCTCTGAGCCGCGGGGGCGTGAGGAACAGCAAAGGGCGTTCCTCCTCACCCGATGGACTCGTTGCCATGGAAGGGGTTGCCAAGCTGGGGAGAGGTGCTGACATTTCAGAGGGAGGAGAGGAGGGCGTTGCTGGGGAAAGCAACTTCACAGGCGAGAGGCGTGTCGGTGTTGTCACGGTCGAAACATACCTTTCATAAAGAGGATGAATTTCAATTGTATAAATAACTTAACATATTGCTGGTAGAAGAATCTAAAGTATTCTGTCGTTAGGTGTAAAATAATATGTAAAAAAAAAACAAAACAAAACATTGGCTTTAGCAGTGTTGGGTTGACTTTACCTCTCACTGTATGGTGATTCCTTGTAGGAATCTGTAGTTTCTCTGGAGTTTTTTACGTAGGCGTTGACATCCCGGGCTCCTCCAGTGGCATTTAGACGCCCGCGGTGACTTGGAGTGCCATTCCGGCTGTTTTGTACCCCCGAGATTGAACGATTGTCAGGCACCACACTCTCTGTCTTTTTATTACTCCAACTATAATGTCACATAGAGGAAAAACAACAAAAACACTGGCATTTACAAGCAAGCTTATCTAACCGAGCTTGTAAAAATACATTTTTAATAAGTTGAATATAATTTTAAGCTTATGGTTATTCTAACAGTACATGTGAGAAGGCACAGAATAAAGAAAATCTACACTACTGTAATTTGTTGTTCAAAGACAAAACCCGATGCTGATAATTACATTAGCTCTTATGATTCAAGCCTATTACACAATCTGCCTTATTAGACATGATGAATGACCGTTTACACGATAAATCACAATTTATCTCCTTGCATCAGTCATTTAATTAATTAAAAACTAATTTCCTTCTCCTGGAATGCAATCAGCATTATTCATACAATCTAACATCCAACTGTCTAAAGCTTTACCCATGCTACAGTTTAGTATAAAGCCCTGTTTTTCAGTCTTTGGTCTGTCTACACTCTCAGAAAGGAAGAGGACGCCGTACCACTGGCTGAGGCTAGCAGTGACGGCGGTGGATGGCTGAGTCTGTGATGTGTACTGGCTCAAGGTAAATGAAGTTTCTGTTTCCTTCTCGATCACATGCTGAGCAGGGACGGTGTTTTTCGATCCATACTGCTGAAATCAGAAGAAATCGATAGAATGTGAGCACACATGCATTGCTGTTGCTACAGATTTCTCTCGGCCTGTTTACAGCTCAGTCATAACAAGAGACATTTGCAATTTGTATGTTTATAGTTTACTTAAAATAATGCACCAACACTTTATTCAAGGAGTCAAGTGTTTTGTTCACTTTCTTATTACATTACAGACACTCTGGAACACAGAAATCTTCTCATGGTCATGCCGATTAGATTTAATTGAATCCTTATATTGTTGTAATTAGAACAAAGGGCCAGGCTGGGTGCAACCACTTACATTAACAAGCTGCAGGCTTTGCGGTGGTTGCTGGAGGTTTTGGGGGTACTGTGGGCCATTGCCTATGTCAGCCATGGCATTACGCTTTCGTAAACTCTGCCTCAAGCGATCATGCAGCTTTTGCCTCTGTTTCCTGATCAATGAACAAACACAGATCTGTTTACAACCACATCTTGGTGCTTCCCATCTCGATAAACAAATCATTCCTAAAATATACACAAAGCCAACATGTAAATATCAGTGGCGAATGGAATTACTTTGTTTTGCAGTAGGCCACCACGCACATGATGCCAACAACTAGGAGAGCAATGCAGATGCCGGTTATTGTTAATATGCGTTTCTGATACAGCTCCTCAGCTTCTGGAAGAGAGGACAAAGCTTCTTTTTACAACCCCACAACAACATCATTTCAAAATAAAGTTGTATTTAACCTGAAGGATTTGTGCAAATGAATTAATGTTATATAATTTTATTTGCACAAATCTCACAAATATATTGTATGGTTTTTTTTTAAATTAGTAGAGTAGGAATTCATGTAGATGCAAATTGATCTCAGGATGTAGTTTTGCTGAGTACATGGTATTAATTAAAAAAGTGTCGTCACTTTAAATACATCCTCTGAAATGCATTCCTATGAATTCCGAATACAGCGGGCATAGTTAACATACGACTTACATATACATTTGGGTTAATTATGCTGTTTATGGATTAAGATCTTGAGGGTTGTATTCAATAAGACCTCAAGCCTGTGAAATACTTTGCAGCATCTGCAGAACCACCATTTTTTTTTTTTTTTTGGCCATATACTGCTTTGGCTTACAGATGCTACAGTTTTTCCACACACACAAGGCTTTAGGGAACGGGACTAAAAAAAAAAAAAGAGAGAAAAAAAAAAAGAGAAAAAAAAAAGAAGGGCAGCAGCACTTGGTCACAGGGCCTTTAGCACGCTGGTAAAATGACACCATCTTATGCTACACGATTCAAATCGTACAGTGTGTGATGGAGCCATAAACTCTTGCTTTACTTCAATAACATCGACAGAGAGTTCGAAATACTCACTGTATCGAGAATGTTTGATACCCTGTGAGCAAACACTGTTGCCAAAACTCAAAGTGTCCTGGTTAACAATTTATTAGTTCACTTTATTGGTAGTAAACATCCTCTGAAACAGGCACACGACACAATTGCCATTACTACGTATAGGAAAAAATGCAGGTACTTTGTTTAAAGGATAGAAGACTAATTGAAGAAACAAAAAAAAAAGAGAAAAAGAAAAAGTTGCAGGATGAGATGGGCTGATGAGAGAATGAGGAGGAGAAAAAGAAAGATGGGTGGAAGATGGCATATCTTGTGCAACATGCAAAGATTGGAGGGATGCAGAGGAATAGAGCAAAGCAAAGACTGAAGGGATCTGCACATACAGCATAACCACAGAGCAATTCACCTAATACTAGAGGGCTGTGTGTGTGCGTGTGTGTGTGTGTGTGTGTGTGTGTGTGTGTGTGTGTGTCTTGAACAGAACATGTCAGAGGTCTGCATGAATAATTGAGGACATCCTTTACTGCCATTCAGGCTGCTTGTGCTGATGTGCCCTGCGTATCAAACACTCGAGCACTGATGCAGTGATGCAGCATTTAAGCTTTAAATGTTGACTGTTTGAAGAGATTTGGATTTAAAAGTCCTCATTCTTTGAGCAACTGTACTGTTGTGCAAAGAATTAACACAACAATGCAGTGTGGAGCGAAATCAGATCTGTTATGGCTGTATGATCCCTTCATTAGCAAAAGGAAACTGGCTAGAGTTGAAGGAAAAAAGGCTCAAGCTACTAGAGTCCTACAAGTCTGCAAACTAGAAGGAAGGAACAATTCATACCCATAAATTCAATCCCATGATGTTCTGCCGAGGCAGAAAAGATGACAAAAAGAAAGAAAGTACAGTTGGTTGGAGATTTGAGTGATAATGTTGTAATGATCACCTGGCTAAGCAAATATCTTAGACAACTGCAAAGCACTAAGCAACTAGAACCCACACGTCTGAGCATCTTTCATCTTAACAATACATTGTCCAGCAATACAAAGGCATGTATCATTACTGTTTCTAATACATTTCACGGCTGCCTGTCATAAGTTAGTTATGAATTTGGTAAAATAGCATGCACATGCAAACATCACTGTGCTTGCATCGTGACACAGATTGGCCCTATTCTTTGAAACAGGAGCGAAACCCGTGTTATTCCACTGCTACCACCACCACATGTCTTTTCATGCTGTTAGGGACATGCATCTTTCACTCAAGTACAGTACTTAAACCTTTGAGTGAGATGAAACCATAAGTCACACCAAAATCAAAACCAAAAGCTTTCACTGTTTTCACAGCCATGCTATTCATACATGTTAAGATAGACATACAGACCCAACATGTATGTTGTATGCTCGTCCAGTATGAAAATATACACTCACCGACCACCCTATTAGGAACACCTGTACACATGTTCATTCATGCAATTATCTAAATCAGCCAATCACGTCGAAGAACAGGCTCAATGAAACTGCTCAACTGGAAACTGGAAACCATCCTTGATGGTTGATTTTTTTGTCCTCCAGTTTTCAGCTGTCCAGTTTCAGTGCGCCTGTGCCCACTATAGCCTCAGACTCCTGCTCTTGGCTGATGGGCGTGGAACCCGACGTGGTCTTCTGCTGTTGTAGCCCATCCACCTCAAGGTTTGATTGTGTTTGACTACTAACCACAGTCTTTTTTTTTTTCCAAAGCATGGTTATTAGATTTAACATGGACTTCCTGTGAGCTCGGACCAGTCTGAACATCCTCCTCTGACCTCTCACATCAACAAGGTGTTTTCACCTGCAGAACTGCCACTCAATGGATGTTTTTTTGTTTTTTTTGCAGTATTCTGTTTAAACTCTAGAATTTATATGAAAAGTTGTATGTGAAAAGTTTCTGAAATGCTCCAAAAGAGCATATTTTTCCTCAGTTAGGTGCGAACATAAACTGAAGCTCTTGATTTGCATGATTTTATGCACTGCAGCCACATGATTGGCTGCCAAGATAACTGCATAAATGAGGAGTGTTTTACATAAAGTGGTTGGTGAGTGTATTTGCAGTTATTGAATTGAACTTGACAGTGTTGTGGAAAGAGGAAAAAGAGTGTTTACTGTTTTTAAAATGTCACATTTGAATACTGGGTTCAGTGACATCTAATAACTGTAATCCTGTTCGTTTCCTGGATAATGTTTTACTTATCTCTAGCATAAGACATGAAGTCACTAGTTTAACCAAAGTCTGCCTGAAGTTAAATCATAACAGCACCTGATTTCTTTCCACTGAGAGCGATTGCGCTTGTGGAAGAACTGCTTCTGTGCCTAGGATTGCAAGTCAAGGTGCTAAGCTAAACTAGCTGTAGCTGATAGTAAATGTGCTGTGCAAACAGCCACAAAGTACAGCTCTACTGCCATGCTGATGCAGCAGATGCTCCATCTCCATGGCCTCAATCACACTTCCAGAATTCTTTGAATTAGAAAAAAAAAAAATAATAAAAAATAAAAAAAATAGTGCTTTGGCAACATAAAAGGGATGCCATAAAATAATTACCAACCCAAATTATAAACTGCTTTAGGTGCTGTGCTCAACAAGAAAACTGTGGCAGTTAATATTGATTTTGGTGTCTTGGCACCCACTAGTCATACTGCACTGCTGGTTATGGTCCAACACCAAACTTATCATTGTGGGGTATGGAGATAAGAACTGTCTTTTCAGTCCAAAAAAACCCCCTATTATTTCAGCTTAAGTGCTAAAGGTGGAAGATGAGTTCAATCCAGAAAACTGTTGTTTTAGCTTAAGTACTAAAGATGGAGGAACAGTGAGTTCAGTGTGCTCCATTTGTAATCGAGCCAGACTTTTCAAAGAGTCAACTTTAAAAGGGTTTGTTCAGGTTTATGTTGGGTCATGTATCTGCAAAATGGGCTTTTAAAGCAAAGTTTTTGCTTCTCATCGGAAAATGTGAACGTTAAAGATCTTAAGGTTAAGGTTCAGTTAGTACTCAATATCAAGTGACACAATTGCTAGCTTATGCCACTCAGCAATAATACTGTGAATTCGTCCAAAAAAACAAAATCCACTACAGTTTTGGAGATGTATTCTTATTAATTTTGGTGAAAGGGTGTAGCTGCTTTTCAACTGACTATGAGTTGGCTCTTCGGCACTGTTGGTTTGTGATTGAACTTTTTGGTCTCTGTAGAACTATTTATGATATTTTCAAATGATTTCGGTTGTAGAGGAGAAATAGCCTTACTCCTCTTACGTCTCTGGGAAGGCTGTGGACTTCTCTGATGAAATATCACAAAATCTATATTTCATCTGTTTTCAAATTGAATAAAAGATTTTTAACCACTCCCTCCCTTTCTGGTTAATATCCCAGCATAACAAAACTAGGTTAAAAAATGCTAAACATGCGAGGAGTAGGTATGGTAAAGGACGTACAACAAAACCCCAAAAGAGCACAGAAAACCCCCTGAACTGTCTACCAGGAAAAACAAAATGAAGCAATAGGAAATAGCGTTGATTGAGCATGCTTCAATCCAAGCGCAGACAGGAAAAGGAAATAGACGTACTGTAGAAGCTGGCCATTACGTAGTTTTGGCAGCGATCACCAGTAAACTCATTTGGGCACCTGAGAGGGAAACAAAAAAGTCATAGAGAGAAGAGAGAAGAGAGAGAGAGAGGAAGTGAGTGGATACCCAAAAGTTCTCCCCGTGCCCATGTGCATTTCTGGTGTTCTCTGCAAAATGTGTCACAAACATTTTGGTCAATGTTTGCTGAAACACACTCTTCCCAACTATTGGCCAAATCACAGTCCCAAAGTAACGGCTCGATTGGTTGAGATTCATTTCCAAGCGATTAAGTCGTCTAAAAAAAAAAATAAATAAAAAAACCCCAAATAAATCAAATCACAAAACTGAAGGAGGATTCAACAAATCAGAATGCAGTATCAACACCATGCGAGTCACACTGCATCAGCAACTGGTCCAAATGTCCTCCAATGGAGATGGCAGTAGCCAGTTTTAATGCTCACTTGAAATTAGCAAGAGCAACAATTAGTGACTTAAAGAGGCATGTGCCACACACATTTCCACACCTGTCCACATCTAATGGAGGGGACAGATGGACAGTTACAGAGTTATGGAGACTGTGATTAGGGAAATGGTAGGAGGAGAGACGAAAGCATAAAACACCAGCTATGCAGCATGCGCTTGGGGAGGTTCAGTGGCTGCACATACGTTCTTGGTTTGAGACTCTGACAGGTTCTTTGATTTCACAGCGGATCCCTGTGAATCCTTGAAGGCACCTGAGAAAGGGGGTGGGGGTGGTGGGTGAGAGGGGATGAGCACATCGGAAAAACTGACACTAAACACAGAACATAACGTCTAACAGAAAAGCACGACAAATTACGACAGCAATTACATTATAACATTTAGAACATGTTGTTTTTAGATACAGTTTGATAGTCCAACAATGGACATGGCTGCTTTTAAGGGAATAACTGCACTTCCTGGCCCATGGTCATGTTTAACGTTTAGGTGGGCATTAAAAGTGTAGCTAGATGCCAAGACCGGAGCTTTTTGGTAGGCCATCTGCTCTCTGATGACAGAGTCGGTCCTTCTAAAGCTCTGATAAAGGCAATCTAGTGGCGTGACTGGCACAGCCACTGAGTCCTTCCAGCTGTGCCTATTACAGGGTCTTAACAGCTGGGACAGCTGAGCCTCTCAGCAGAGTGGAAACGATGGAGGAAAGAAATAAGAAAGAGAAAACAATGTGTGACTGCTTAGAAATGCTGAGAACAAATAAGTTCTGGAACATTTGAACGCTTGAAGCTTCTTCTGAAAATACTTCAAGATGGCTGACTGCATGGACAACCACAGCGTGCCTTTCTTTACACATCCTCTGTGTCAGGGTTCATCTCCTAACGTGTGTATCAGACTACGGAGCTCTCAGCACTCTCAGATCCCTGGAGACTCAGGCAGCCAGCCTGCTTCCGCACAGTATAGACATACAGGGAGGGAGAGTGAGAGAGATGAAAATGAATGACAGAGACAGGCATGCTTTTCTTCTTGCCTGCTTTGTCCTGCAATGTTTGCAGAACGAAAAGACACACAGCAGGAGTGATTTTTCTGCTTAGTCACTGAAGCATTTAATATTAATCCCAGTCTCTCAGTGGACTAAAAAGGCTTATGTATTGGGAGGACACAAGCCAAAGTGTCTCCTTGGCAATGCTAAGTCTCCTAGGCCAGCAAGTCAATAAAGAGAAGCACTGCATGAGGCAGCAAGTCATCATAGCTTTGTCTTAATAATGCTAATGGATCCACACATTTGCAGATCACTGGAATAGCAGTGTGTGTGAGAAGCTGAGACAACATTCTCTGTGAATCATGTCTCCATTGTATATTTCTGTAATATAATGGGGGGGGGGGGGACTAAGTGGATAATCTGCAATAGATCTGTCTGAAACACACTGTAGTGTTGAGATGGCCCATAACCTTCAACTGATGTACAGTAAAAAGATATATAGCGGCCACTGCTGATGAACTGTTACTTTTCTCTTTGTTATTCATTCATTCACCTGCTCCTTCACTCTATAGCAGGTCTTTCCCGTTCTTCCAGTCTATAGCCTTTACTCTCAGACACAGCATGCCATGTTTCAACACCTGGAATCTTCTTTCCTGCTTGGTGGGGTTTTTTTGGTGGGAAAAACCAGGTCATGCCAGCACTTCCTAGTGATTTGCGTATATGTACTAACAGATGCTGCACTGTGCTGGATCTAAAATGACATGTAAAGCAAGGAAAGGCCTATATGACGGCAGTTACCATTAAAATCAGTAACGATATCCCTATAATAACAGCATGTGAGAAAACGTATTCCAAATTATGTGGGCAAAATGTAATATGGAGTCTTACGTTAGATTGTTTGGGTGTTGTTTGGTGATTTCTTACATGCATACTATTTTTCACCCTTTCTTCTTACCTGCAGAGGTGTTTGGTGCTGTTGGGTGTGACATTCACAGTTAAGCACTCGCCCCCATTCACGCAGTAGCTCTTCTCCTCTTCTTTGCAACGTGTCATATGACTAGACGTCTTGGCAGACGCCGTGGTGCTGGTGGGAGCTGAAGGAAGAGATAGAACAACTTAGTGCTCAGAGAATATGGACACTGATTAAGAACTGTTTTTTTTTGTCTGCTTGTTTTTGCTTATTTCAGTTCTAGGGTAAAGGAAAGTGGTCCAAAATCTACAGTTGTAGGAAATGCAGGCCGTGTTGTCCTACTGAACACAGCACTCACTATGATACCAGATCTGCTACATCCTCTACAAGGACGTTGCAGAAAATGACACCCACATTGTGTTTGAGCCCTGTGTCCTTCATTGTTGCCAAATAGATTGCTGATTATTAGAGAAATATGAGAGGACCAGGACTGCACTGACGAGGCTTTTTGGTTTATTGATGCAGCCCAAATCAATGCATGCTGCTTACCTTGAATCCCAAATATCCCTGCCTTGAATATTATATGAACAGTATGTTCCGGAATAAGAAACTGGAAACTATTTAACAAGCAAGCACTTTTTGTAAATGACTGAATGCCTGCACTAATACAGTGCAATATTAATCACATGCTGATATACAACCAAGGTAAAAAAAAAAAAGGGAAAATGAACCTCGATTATCAAAACGCTGGAAGCACGAATAAAAATCAGAAGTCAAAAAAGAGTGTCGCACAATATATACTAAAGCATGCTGACATCCGAGGCTGCCTAAATGACTAAAAGACATGTCAACACATGAAAACTGAGTCACGAGATTAACTGAGGAAAACCTGTGTAAGAAGGCAAAGCTGTACTTTTCACTTTAAAACACTTTAAACCAGCAGGTGTTACCTGTACCGCTTTGGTTAGGTCTGGACAAATTGAGCCGCATGTCTTCTTTCCTGTCCACTGCTACCCAGTAGGGATCAATAGTCCAGATCAAAGTGTTCCTGATCGTGGCCCGCACGAGTGTGGAAACTCAACGCTCAACATTTTTAAACAAGCCCTTCCTGCTCCTGTTCTCTGCCTCCCTCCCACGTCACACGTCACACCTGGCACAGGCACGCTCACGTGGCAGCAATGCAGCTGTGCGCAAGCAGAGACGTCATTGATCTATGTCCATGTAAATGAGTTTGTACCTCGCCCAGAATAAGGACAAATATTTATGCACACGGCAATGGAGCAGGATGTCTGGCCCACTTCCTGTCACCATATTCGCACAAGTAGATGTGCCCTCTTAAACGATCGAGATTAGCGACAAGACAAAGACGTGCCATGGCCTTGAGCAGACGCTGAATCTGCCCACCGCCAGCCCCTCGATCATCAGCTGTGTGACTTCGCATAGTAATTGATCAATAAAGCACAAGTTTTACGACCGGATTAATTCCAGCAGGAACTTTGTACGAGAACATCAATACCCATCTCTAATTGGCGTTATACATCACACAAAGCCCTTGTCCATTACTTCAAATTCTTAATGTGCACGTGATCTGAAAAAAAAAAAAAAAGTCAATGGACTAAATGGTCAAAACAGATACTGCAACAACATGTCTCCTTCCTGAGAGACAATCGAGTTAGCTTAGAGATTACAATTGAGATGCCAAAGTGAAATCATAGGTCAGGGACCCTGTCAGGTAACCAGTGAGGTGGCGGACATCACCATTGAGTTAAATGCAATTCAGCCTCTATGATCCATATCCCCGTTGTTCTAGACAACCTATGCTGGTTAAATAATTGACAGTGCAACAGATCGCTTTTGTCTTACTAATCCGATTATTGTGTTTCTCCCCCATTAAACCTACAAGATCAGAAATCTGAGGCTGCCACAGATCATCAGTCAAGCACCAACAGCTTTCTTTGGCTCCAGAGGGGGAAAAAAGGACTCAAAATAGATTAGCATATGTCTAAATCTAAAAACAACACATAAAAAGAGAACAAACAATGAGATGGTTTACCAACACCCAAGAGGTAAAGGGTGGAGTGACAAGCAATGGCGTTAAAGTAAAAAAGTCTGAAACAAAGACTATTCAGTTAATGCTATGCTTTTGGCAACTCGTCTCACAACCGATAGACATTTAAACAAAGTAAAACTGCCACCATGCCAGCAGGGGATATGGGGTCTTTTCAAGGTGAGGGACAGAGCATCCAAACCATTCAGTTCATGTCTGAATGTGCTTCAATGTGGTCAAAGCAGGACTGCCCACTTTTAAGATGCCTTAGTTAAATATGAATGATGGTTCAAAAGTAGAAAAAAAAAATTCATTCCACTGTTTTGAAAGAAAAAAAAAAAGAGAAAAATTCCACATTTGTAGCTAGTTCTTTCTAAACACCCAAAAGTCATTACAGCCTATAAAAGCCTAGGAGATTAACATAATTTTGATGAAAATGATTTAGTTCTGCTTGCTGTATCCAGCAACACAAGGGTGCAGGCTGAAGTCACGCCTAAAAGCAGGCAGTCGGGTTTTGGGTTTCAGTGAAGCAGGGCTGAGCACTAGTTTTTTTTTCCCCGAAATAAAGGCTGCTGGCTTGATCAGTTTGGTTACATTCGATTTTTTTCACTGGTGTTAAGAAACCCAAGCTGCTGAGGCTATGCAGACTGTGTTGCAATGCTGCAATACTAGCTTCCTCCTGCTCCTCCTCCTCTGCTGCATTCACTGGGGCAGCAGTTTTACCGCAGTGTTGTGTTAATGTGAACAGTCCAGTCCGACAGCACTGAAGGGCAGAGACAGCACTGCGGTGCACTGGAGAAGCCCAAACCTCACTAACACTCCATAAGAAAAGCAGAAAATATGTGGTACACATATAAAGCTGATTAATTCATGTTGCCTATCTTTGGGTGTCACTCACAAATAACCAATTATTCTATTCACAGTCTATTCTATTCTATTCACAGTCATCCACTTTGAATACTGCGTTCAGAGTGATGAATTATAAATTGTTTTTTTTTTTAAGAGGAGCTTCTGCTGTCTGTGATACAACACTGTTCTCCAAATTTCAGGGTAAATGAATACTCCTTACAGACCCCTGTATCTGTCTTTGAGATTCAAAACATCTAACACATCAAGATAAAACAGGCAAGAAAACAATCCATTCCACATCTTTGCACTTCATCAAGCCTACTACTAGTGCTGAACTGATCTGAGGCGGTCCCACGAAGGTGGGTCAGATGGTGGGGCTGATGGAGCAGTTTCACTACAGGCATGCCATCACTGCCACTGCTAGAGCCAGACAGGACCATCAGATGATTAATTTCACACATTGTCAGCCAGTGCCTGCAGGAGGAGGCCACAGCATCTGTTTGTATGTGAAACCATGGTGACTCTGTGTGCACTCAATATGTAATCCAATGCAAGCGCCAGGTGGGAAAGGTGTGCTTCCCACAGCTCTTGAGCAACAGAGAAACTGGCTCCAAGCTGTAGCGTGTGTGGGCACTGTACAGAGGAAAGATGGATTTATGTTTAAAGCCTAATAAGGAAATAACTTCCTGTAAACTTTCTCTGGATGGTTTTAGATCTACTGCTTCATTTGAATATGTTGTTTCTCTTCCAGTCTCACACCAACCACAATATATGTATATATGTAATATAAGTATTCCCTAGTATTAAAAAAATGATTTTAGATAAAGCAATTAAACTTAAAAAAAAAAAAAAAAAAAATGCTCAGCACTTTCACTGGAATAAAACACTTACTATCCTTAACCACACCAAATTCAGGGCCTGGTTAGCTTTAGGAGGACTACAAGCATCATAATCTAATCTTTATGACTATGTCATGAAGTTCAAAAAGCACATTTTATTATTTTAATTATTATTTTTATAGTAGAAGACCTCAAATACATGCTTGTATGATGAGTATCCTGAGCAGGGATACTGCAGGCTATAGGTTAAAACCAGACAAGGGGCAAGGGCAGGAAGCGTCGGATTTAATCATTCCAGTCATATATCTGCTAATTTCTTTCTCTATTGCCATGGACACACAGCACAGAATTCAACCAGCAGCTATATCAGTATTGTGATCAACATTGTCTACATCACTAAGCCTAAGCCTACAACCAGCAAACCAGCATGAACTACCTCTAAAATGCATTCAGTTTCAGTGTGATTAGTGTGCTGGCAACACTCCTGACCGGTGCTACAGCCTCCAGGGTCAGCTCTTTCCCGACAATCTGCTGTCATTATAGAACCAGGCTGCTCTCTCCAATTCTGCCCCCGAGATATCCACTGGCTCTCCTCCTTCCTGATTTGTAGTCATCCATCATAAGGAAGTACAACTGACCTGCCTGAGGTGTTGAGAAGTTTGTGTCCAGTTTTACAAAAGTCAGAAGGTGTACGAGGTGGGTCAGCAACAGTGTTAATTCCACATTGAGGATTTTACTGTGTAACCAGAGTAGGACGGACCTGCAATGCAGTGAACTGTATAATTACTGTACCGCCCAATGGTAATTTACACAGCAATGTAGCAGTAAGTGTTTTGTCATTTTACAAAGGCGTTAAAAAAAAAAAAAAAAAAAAAAGACTCTTTGAAGGTTTAAATTAAATTGGGCAAAGCTAAAAATCATTTAATATTGATTTGCTTCCTGGCAACTGATGCAAGTAGACAACTATGCACCACACCAAGAATCAAAGTAGTCCACATAGACAAAAAAAAGGAAGACCCATTAAGGGTAAAAATCACTAATGCTCCGTACACGGTGATCCATGCTGCCACCGCACCTGTGTCTCCGTCTCGATCTCCCTACCTCTGCATGCCCCTCGAGCTTCCACTGCAGCATTTAGCCACGGCACTGCAGATAAAGTACTAGAGGAATCAATGAAGAGGCTACTTTGAGGTGCATGGGAACATGCAGTCTCCATGAGGTGAGGCTAAATATCTCTAAAAGGGGAAACCCACATAAATCGAGTACCTGCTACTCACATTCTCATGAATCAGCTTGTTCAAAATTAAAAATAGATCGCTCAATGCAAGAGCTGTGCTGTACAGGATTAGCTTTCTTATGCCTATTTTCACTTGTAATAATCCCTTAGATACCTGAATATAACTTGTAGTAAGGTGATCTCCCACGTGTTAACCCAAAAATGCAAGTGAGAAATAGATTTTTAACCAAGCTAACCAGTCGTTACCCAATACTTCACATATTTAATGCTCAAACCCTAAAGAAACCCAGAAAAGTGTGCAATTGAGGAAAGATTCATTCTGCACAAGTGAGAGTCAATGAATTTATGTTTGGGCTGAGCTGAAAAGCAGCGCCGCATTAGTTGGGGCCAGTATTCACCAAGGAGAGGAGGTCTCCAGAACTTCCTTTACAGCACATAGTACTCACAGACGATAACAGACAGATAGACTGATGGGTATACTGGGCATATCATGTATGCAATTTAGGAAGGTGTTAAAGCAAAATTAGTTTAGGGCTGGAATGAATACAGAAGGTCGGAATCCTCTCGTGGTAATACAGCAGGGTAATACTGGATAATACATCCTTTACTTAGGATGACACAGCACATAAATGAGTCATATGTAAACGTTAACCACACAGACGTATCAATCCCTAATACTTCAAATATTTGTCTAAAACATTAACTAAATTACAGTTCACCATGACATACCTTCACTTATAAGTCGTCACTAAGAAACGTACACACTAAGACGGAAAAATGATATTTTAAAGGCTTACCCATAATGCAATTATTCTATACTGTTACTGTAGACAGGTAGATAAGTTCAGCTCATTTCTACAGGCTGAAATGATCACACTGTCACATAATTGTGTATTCTGAATGATAAATAACAAGGGCATACAGTACATGACTGCAGTGTTTGTTGCGTGAAGGTTTACAGTGTAAACGTCATTTACAGGATATTTTGAGCAACTCTGTAATGAGCTGTTGGGTAAGAAACTAGCAATAAATGTGCTGCAGAAGAGCTGCTCAGTGTGTCTGATTGTGTGTGTGTGTGTGTGTGTGTGTGAAACAGAGATAAGTTCTGTTAGGGACTTGAGGCAAAATACCACACCAGCATTCCTGTAATAACCACCTGAACACCGGTCCCAGGAACAGAACAAGCTAATCATTGAAACCGCTGATCATTGGCATCTTTCACCTCTCTTCCATCAGAGGCTTTATTAAAGATTTAGCACTTGTTCCAGCAAAAATGCTCACACAGAAGCACTGAATAAATATTAAATTCAAAGTATAATTTCCAGCACATTAATAAAATTAAAATTATAAAACAATCAATAATGCAATAGCAGATCACACTGCTCTGTGTACAGTATGACTAATCACTCTTCCAGATTCAAATGTGAGCAGTATCCAACAGGCCTATAGTCCCCAAATACCTCTACTTATTAGATTCTTATCAATTAACAATCGTCCGGCAGGATAATGCACTGTTTGAAACTGGCAAAGTCTGAGCCTACTTTCAAACGAAGCATAGAGTTTAAAAGAATAATGGAAATCTGAATGTAATGCCCATGGACACTCCATCAGTCCATGGGCCATAAAGAGCAATATAAAGAAACACTTCACTGCCATTTAGCATTCTCTTCTAAATCAAACTCATTTGTCAAATGGAAAGATGCTTCTGCATCATTTTACAATTATTAAAAAGTTCATCAAATTATGTGCAACGTTAGAGCTGCATAAATCAGCAGCATTTACACCACAACGCTGCTGAATGCTCTATTCTGATTGGTCAGAAGATGTTCATTTTCTACAACAGTACCCATATAAACATGTTAAAGTCTTTTGGAATTGCTGATATTGTGAAGCTTTCTGAGAAGATATTGGTTGAGTTAGCATTCGGTCTTCATATCAAAAGGGGGGCGGGGGGAGGCTGCTGATGGAATGACTGTTTAGAGCTGCTTTCTAAGGAACTATATGAGGAACTAAATCTGTTTCACAGATGTTCCATAACATTAAACGAATAAATGAATAAGAATGACATCTCATTCTTTGATTAATAAAAATTGCAATCGTTGGCAAATTGGAATAAAAGAGGAATAAAATATATTGTGGCATGCTGTTATCGGAAGATAATTAACTTCGGGGTGATAACAGTAATGGCCCGTTGCATCAGATGGCACCATACCTCATTGTAATCAATCAATTAATTAATTACTTAATTATCAAGAGTAATTAAACAAACTGAAACACTAAATCCAGTTGTGAAATGAAGAACAGAGCTCTACAACCCCCATAGGATAAAGCTAGCTCATGTCCTTAGGAAACAGTCCATTAAAATCTTTGATTTACCATCTTCTAACCTGCTCAAGTAAAGCAGAAGAGGAAAACAGAACATAAAGACAAGGGCTGGAACGAGACATAAAGGAAGCAGGTACGCCACATATTATTGGGGCTTCATCATTTTTATGTCTTCACAGCAGACACTATGCATATTGAGCAGGAAAATTAAACAGGGAGTCACATCACAGCTCCTTATAGAAGACGGTATGTGAATGAATCAGACAGACAGGGAGAGTGGGTGGACTGTGCTCCACATCCTGAATTAACCTTCATTTGATGTCCTCTTTTACACAATGACACTAAACATGCTACTCGCTTGCTGCTCTGCTGCAGTGACCCATTACAGAGACATGTACTGTGGTGAAACCACATGTGTCATGATGAACAGGATATAGGACTCTAACATGCATGACATATCAGAGAAATACAGAGGTGACCGTTATTGTGGCATGTTAATGCACCACTGTATTCTAGCATTAGCACTGCAGGAGAAGGGGAGGTGTGGAGCACAAAAGAGCGACAGACCCCGCAAGGTGTGGCAGACAGAGAGGCATGGGGAGAGAAAGACGAGAGGTAGGGGGTGCTTAAACAAGGAGGAAACAAGGAGAAAGAGAGGTGGGTGAGGAAACAAGAAAATGCACCAAAATTGCAAATGTGCTAGACGAGAGAATGAAAAAAAAAGACCGAAAGAAGGATCAAGAGTGAAAGTGAAAGAGAGCGAGCGAGAAAGACTGCATTGAAGCAGTTTCTGTAATCTTCCACTGCAGCACTGCAATCCCTGCTAATGTTCCTCTGCAGGCTGACTGTGCCTCTGCATACTTATTCGTCCTCCTTAATGGTGAATGATGCAGCACATCCATTCTCATTGATATTTGATCATCTTTCTGAGGATGTACTTTTTTTTTATAGCTGAGAGTTTTTCAGCACTGCAGAGGCTGGATGCTCTGTGATTTGCTAGAAGGCATGACTGTAATGTGAGAAAACACTTTTCCATAGTGAGTGTGTATGTGCAAGCAAAAGACCTTGGACATATACATACACACACACATACATACATGCATACATTATGTGTGTGTGTGTGTGTATATATATATATATATATATATATATATATATATATATATATATATATATATATATATATATATATATATATAAAAATAAATAAAAAGGCTTTTGCAGACATAAATGGCATAATAAAAAAGCTCCCAAACCACAATGTTTACAGTTGCTACTTCAACTGAGAAAGGAAACAAAAGGAAGCGTTAAAAGGCGTGGACCTGTTTCAAGGTGGGTCTTAACCGTTGTGGCACATGCTGCAGTATTCAATACAACCTGTTACAAATCATTTAACGATCTAGTCTGGAGATGGCAGGCACCCACATACTCTACACAGCGTCACGCCCAATTACACGAGCACAGCGCTATTACACGTCACTCCATTCATTCCATTTACTAATTCAGACATCGGGGTTAGCTTCCTGTGAGAGTATAACACCGAATGAATGAACGGTAGACATACTGTATAATACACCATAAGAAGCTACTATTAATAAAATGCCAGATTAGTTTGAGCGGTTATTGCAGTTGGACATTGCATCTCAATATTAAGAGAGCACTGACACAGAGGAAGCATGCTGATGCAGTGCATCTCGTCTCTGATGACCTTGCACTGAAACATAAGACCGATGTCCATTCAGACAATATTCTTGTGGTGCATCGGCTCCAGAGGGAACTGGTTTTCTGGAATAGTATCATATAATCAATCATATACACCAGTGTTCTGTTTAAGTAGTTGGATTCCCCTTTAAGCAAGGTTAAAAAGGACACAAATTTACAGTCTTAATTATAATTATATAATAACATGACAACTCACAACCATTGATATTCTGAGGCTGAATTGAGCTCCAAATTGTCCTAGACATTATGTGCTTTCTCAGTGGATATTGCTGATTGTATCTCTATAACTCTCTGTTGATTATTTATAGCAAGCAGACACTGCACATCGTTCATGCTTCAAACTCGTTCTGCCGTGGCCACGGGAGGAAAAAGGGATTCTTAATCTCAGCTAAAAACGCAAGAGGACCTCTGTGTCTAAAGCGAGGCAGATGGGAGCACAGCACATCATTAGGTAATGGACTTTATCTGACAAATAGCGTGGATGCTCGTCCATCATCAATTTAAATGTATCCTGCTTCACGGTCAAAGTGGTGGGGTTTTCATTAGCAAAGGATTCAGAGAGACGTGACCGTCTACACGCTGAGTCACTGGGGCAGAACGGAAGATCAAACACGAGGAGCCATTAGTGTAATCCATTCTGAATGGCACAGATCTAACGGCATCTACTTTTGGCCTTTCCCCATAAGCGGGATGAATTCACTGAAGCTGCCCTCATCTTGGGCTTCTTCACCGTCTTACCTGCCTCAGTGACATCCACACTCACTTTTTTCATGGCTCCCAATCAAA
Organism: Ictalurus furcatus; assembly: GCF_023375685.1. Taxonomy (NCBI): domain Eukaryota; kingdom Metazoa; phylum Chordata; class Actinopteri; order Siluriformes; family Ictaluridae; genus Ictalurus; species Ictalurus furcatus. The sequence goes on along the minus strand of NC_071270.1, from coordinate 18,365,343 downwards.
AGGACTGAAAGAGTGGCTCCATCACCAGAGTATACACCGAGTTTGATTAAAGATATAGAAACTACTCCACGATTCAACATCAAACCCATTTTAAACCCGTATTAAATACATGTGGTGCATGTTTCGGTTGGGGTGAAGGATGGGGTGGCCAGATGAGATGAGCAGCCATTTCAATGCAAAAAGGTAGGTCTTGAAGGGCAATAAAACCAGCTTAAGCACATACCGTAGAACAGAGAGTGAGAAAGCATATGAGAGAGAGAGAGAGAGAGAGAGAGAGAGAGAGAGAGAGAGAAGGGGGGGGGCACAAGCAAGAGGAGAGAGAGCATGATGCGTCATAAAATCTGACTTCTGGTCCTTTTGTACCAACATCCATAAAAATAAAGCTTAAAATAACTTTTGACACAGACTCATATTTTTCTATTTCTTTCGTATTATTGCCACTCGGATATTTCACTAACCTTTCAATTGGTTGCTACTCTGCACTTACTCCCGTACTCTGCACGTGGTGCATTTCCTTTAATAATTAATTCCAGTCTTCACCAATTGCATGACTGATGCAAGAAATCCAACATTATTGGACCAAGTCTGGCAAATTAGGGAATGAAAATTAGTTGAACAGCATGCCAGATTACTTGACTTCACAAAGTAGACACCATTTCATCCACAAACTACAAAAGAATTCAAACCATAAATAGCTGTGAAATTTGCTTACTCTACTAAATGTGAACACGGTGGCTGTTAATGACCAATACTCATTTGCTAAGTGTGAGACATGACCTCTATATGAACCATATTATCCCAGAACAAGATTTGACAAAAGGGAAAACAAGGAGGTGGGCCCTAGATAAATATATCTTTTACATCATGAGGAACACTCAAAGTAACAGTCATTTGACTAAAAAAAAAAAAGAAAAAAGAAAGCAACAAGCATGTAAGATACAAAATAATCATTGACAAGAGTAGATGGTGAGACAGACTTTAGCAATCAATAATGCTTTTCGCACAGCAGCCATGTATACATTATTAAATAAGAGTACAGACCCTTACCGTTAAATAACTATCTATGTTGTGAGATAGGAACCTACATGATTGCCATTATGGGCTGTGAAAGTACTTTCAATTCTGCAATAAATATTTAAAATGTGGTTTTTCCATCATCCGTTTCCAGAAAGAAGAGGATAAGCTCAAGTTATATTATACTAATAAATAATAAAATGATTTTCGATGACACTATATTATATAGTTCCTGAAACTGTATGTCTAAAAGACATATGTATACACACACAAACATTATCTCTCTCTCATAATATTTATATATATATATATATATATATATATATATATACACACACATATACACACACACACACACACACACACACACACACATACACATCATTCAATAGGGAACTATCTATGGGCAAGACTTGAACAATTCAATTCAATTAAAAGTCATTTAGCTAGTTTCCCCTGACTTTTTCCCTTTATGCTTCACTAGAGCTTGAAATTTATAAGTAAAAATCCTTACATCTCTCTAGGCATTACATCCTGACATTATAAGACCACTGACAGAAAATTACTAACCAAGATATCCACTTCAACTGCAAATTATGGCCTCACACTGTAATTACGCTTCCCGGTGACGCACAGGACAAGACAACTGTTGTGTTCACGCCTTGTGTGCTGGGGAAGCCAGATGTAATTCCCTTGCAAAATAAGGCCATGGAGTAGAGGGGAAAAATTGTAGTATAAAATTGTTTCCCTGTCACAATGAAATGAGTATGATATGGCCTGGTGGTAGGATGAGGACTTCAGTCAGCTCTGTACGAGATATATATTTTGAGATAAGTGTTTTGACAAGTGTTGCCTGAAGACAGTTAAAGTACAGGTGCAGCGTTGCCTGAAAAAAACAAAAAACTGACTTATTAGGTTAAACTGGGCTTGATTCTAATCTAAAGGTAATATTACTTCAGGTTTAAAACAGACCAAATATATGAACAAATGCCGCTTAGACTTATTAAAATGGCCGTGTTTAGATCAATATTGGTTGTTAAGAATAGAAATAGGTTAATATGCATAGTAAGTTTGGATATGTTATGGATAAGAGTATGTTAATACTAGTTCACAAATATGTACATGTATGCGGTGCTCATCTATTTATGTGTCAGACCTACACAAACGTACAGCGAGGTTATTGATGTATATTGATGTATTTGCTTTTGCATGTTTCCGTTCAAGTCTTTCATCCTGGCCGATTAGTCAGTGGGTGTCCAGCAGGGTCACAATCACTATCGCTTTCATTGGACTTCCTGTTGGAGCAGCCGACCTGCTCTCTGCGTTTATTGATTTAGACTGAGATTACCAACAAAAACGCATTTCCATTTCAGTCCCGGACAATTGATCATGCTGCTCAAAAAGGGAAGGGCTTTTAGACTTCCACCGGCCTTGATCTATGTAATACATATCGTATACGGCTGAATAGACAGAAATACCAATAAATATGTCTAACTGAATGCGGTTTTGAATTTACTACAGTAAATTCAGTCCTACAGTAGAAACATATGTTAATAGGGTTACTTGCATACTTTTCCTTGCCATTGTCGTTATAGTGGTAGGATGTACAAATTTGGTAAACCTAAGAGACTTCATATCTCTCATCCATAACTTCTCACAGGAAGCCCAGTCTGGAATGAATAATACTTCTATTTTATTTCAAAAGCCTGCCCTAAGGTAATTTTGTTGTGCAGGTAGTCATCACTGCCTTATGCCTCAACTCCCTCTCCCTCAGTTTCTACCTACAGTATGCCAGGACAGTGGGTCAGCCCAACCTCTATACCACGCTACACTGCTAAATGCAGCACATATAGATGGGCGGGGGGGGAACAGTGCTGGATGGAGGTAGGAAGGTGAGAATCTGGCTGCCCCCCAACAGTTATAATTCTTATAGCTTTCAAAGTCATGGTGGAGAGTAGTTAGGCAGGAAGATAGCATTACTGGGATAGTCTTTCTGTGCGGCTGAGCGATGGATGGGAATCGATTAGATCCTCTGCAGACTGACCTTGAAATGGACCAGAGCACCCAAAGGAGGAAGTCTCCTCACACCACAGCATCTGAATGAGAGGAAACGGCATTGCCTATGCCTGTTAAAGAGCTGCAGTCAAGCTGGACGCTTTTCAATTTCACTTATTAGATATTAGTAGTATGTTTTATAGCTGCTGTTATGGAATAAAGTAATTGATGTGGTAGAACAGCAGGTAATCTTGTTTCGGATAAAGAGTAGTAACTGTCAGTTGTAGATACAAAGAGGAGTGTATATTACACTCAATCCTAGGTAAAGTTTGCCATTCTTTTGAGGCTTTGTCATAGCTGCTTGTGACATACCTGACAAGACACCACAAGCCTACTCTCAGGTAGAGTATGCAAGTAACAGGGATTTCCTCTCAGTGCGGTTTCACCGATATCAAACTGGTTTAGTAAAAGCAAATAAAACCAAATTATTCAAATCACCTGAGAGCTGGTTTTAGAAGACAAGAGGAAATGCCTCAGGCATTTTCAATCAGTGAGCTGTAAAAAAATACTGTCCATGCCAATATTGACATTCATGGAAATATGCAGCAGTGTTATTTAAAGGAGAAGGTGGAATTTTCACATGAAACTAAGCAATTGTGATGTTTCAGTCAAAGCCCATTAAAGCTCATTATTTCATATTAAATGTAACTAACAAGGCAGAAAAGCACTATAAACACTGATTATGCACAGGAACAAGTTCCATCCTATTCATAACAGATTGAGATGAAAAAGTTTTTCATTCTATGAGTCATCAATGATGCACTAAGGAAACACCATGTGTACTTACATGTTTTAGTAACTATGCTGTTAGATTCATGTTGGCGTGGTGTGTCCTTCCTGCCAGGTTCTGCTGTAGATCTGGGGGTGGACTGAGAGGCTGGGTTTAACAGGGTAGTATCTCTTGAGGTGGGCCCAAGGTGGGTCACCTTGGGTGAGGCAGGTGCAAAAGGACTTGCTGTGGAATCATCCTCAGGGCGTGCAGGGATTTTAGCAGTGGCGGCTGGGAGATGGGTTTGAGTTGAGGTGGGGTGTGAAAATGGCACAGGTAGTCCCATTGTGGGATCTGCATCAATAATGAAAGGGTCCTGGCCAATAGGCTTGGGATCCAGGTGAGTTGGGGGCTCATACTCAAAGATTCTGTCCACAAAGACCCACTTTAGGCCAGCAGTGCAAAGTGCTAAGCTCAGCAAACATGCCAGGATGGGCAGGATGCAGATCTTTTCTGAGCGCACACAGTTACGCACTTGTTCCAGATCCACACAGACACAGCAGGAAGCAGCTGTCAACCCTAGGCATCCCAACAGTCTGTGTTCATCTCCATTCTCCTCAGCCACTACCTCCTGCTCCTCTTCAGGCTTCTCCTCCTCCAGCTTCACTTCTTCAAGATCCTCTTCAGGACCAGCTTCAGAAAGATCTTTGGAGGAGGGATCCACAGGAGATGTGGAGCTCTCAGGTGCATCGAGTCTGTCAGAGGAATCCTCCACTCCAGCAGCCTCCATCACTTTTAGTTAGTCTTCTTCTTTAGTTCTTCCCCCGTTGTTCTCCTGGTCTCGTTCAAAGGTCACTCTCCAAAAGCCTGTCATCTAGCTTAGAGTCTTACACATGAGGATTAGTACTGGCGCTCTCAGCATCACGCATCGGGACTCATAAAGCGTGTTGTCCATTATCGGATCATGCAGGAGGGGGAAGGGAGTGAGAGAGCAGAGACAGTCTTCAGCGGCAACAGAATAACCTTGTTAGCATCCGGGAAGTGGCTCCGACTTCCGTTGCAGAAAGGACTCCTTTCTCTCCTGGCTTCACTCTCACGGCATCCTCCCAGTCGGTAACTTGTGATAAAACACATACAACACAAAGTCTATAAATAATGGTGGTCTCAGGAGGCAGACACACAGGGCAGCCTGGGGTGGATCCCTCTCGCGGGTCTCTGGCGCAGCGTGGCTGAGCAAGCTCGAATGGGAGGACAGCGAGCACCTGAGAGCAGAAGAGGAGTGCAGTGGTTGTGCTGGAGCTCAGCCAACAGGAGAGCCTTGTTGTCATGCTCTGGCAGTAGGTACTGAGAGGTGTTGACTCATCCAGGAACTGCAGGTGCCCATCCTCTACATGTGCTGGCACCGGGATAAGAGCAGGAACTGATTATTAGCACAGCACACACCTCGCTATGCAACATAGAAGGATGGACGAGTGAGGATTACGCACGCCTCTTCTCTCTCTTGCCCCTCCTCTTCTTTCTCTCTTCTTCTCTCACACACATAGGCATTCTTTCTTCCTCTTACCTCCTTTCTTTCTCGCTCATGCGGTCTCTCCCTCTCTCTCTATGGTATAGCGACTCTCCATCCGCTCCCACTCTGCACTCTGAACATAACGCATGCAGCGGAGCTAGGCAAGTCTGCACTTGATCCAATTACAGAGAATGCAACGAATCAAAGGCAAGCAAGTCAGATGGTCCCAGTCCAGCTCCCTCTACCTCTTTCTGTGCTGCTCTCTCCCACTCTCTCATATTTCCTCACACACTTCTCCTCCTCCTTCTCTTTGAAGACCATTGATTATGCTAATATGAAAGGAGCGTTTTTATGAGCGGAAAGAGCTCCATCAGTGACGGAGACATGTGATATTACTCATGGGACTGCAGCTATTGTTTTACTAAATACTACCTTTTACTCGCCACTATTCAAGAGAACAAGCAAATATGAATGAAAACATTTTATTAACCCACTTAAACACTGAAATCAAAAACTGGATTTGCAAATACGGTTGAACATATTTGCTTGTATTTCTTTTCCTTTCTCCTTGTCCGACACTTAGTATGTATTATACAGTTCCCTCTTTTTACACTCTGTAATCACATGCATCTTACCTACATTGTAGTGCTGACTCAGGGGATGGGGGAGGGTACACAGACAATGTACATAAAATACAGGGTGAAAAACAGACTTACAGAACTCCTAAGACATCTCCATTTTGTATTAGTTAGCCAAGTTAGCGTGTAATAAATAGCTTTTTGTTATCCACAACTGCCAGTTCAAGCAGCAGATTTTAATTAATTAAAAATATAATAATTTTTTTATATCCTTAATATAATTAATTGGAGCTAAAGGGAAATGAAGGAACAAGGGCATTTCTCATTAGTGCTGTGTGAAGGGCCTCCAGTGTTATCATGTAACAAGCCCACATAGTGCAACACGTAAAATATTTAATCAATATACAGCACTAAATAACTGATGTAAAAGTATATCACTATAAGTGAAAGTTCCAATCAGGTAAATATTCTCCATTACTTCAACACTGGACATCTGCTTATTAGACTAATCTGTCTAGCGATATTCTTGACACAGTCAATGTCTCTACCTTTATTCAGTATGCTAATCAAGCTACTAGGTGTGTAATGCAACATCACTATCTGCATCCATTTAGTGCTCTAAATAGAGTGCAGCAAAAATGACATTTTTGTAGGCCAACCCAGAAGTTAGCATCACCATGGTTCCCTCGACAAAAAGCCCATAGGATTTTTCCACGGGATTTTGGATTATTCACAAATGAACACAACTTTTATGAATTTTGAACCCTAAATACAATCAGCAGAAGTAAAAAGCTAAAAGTAGGCTATAAACGAACTACATAACGGTTGCATGACTTCAATGTCACCACCACAAAGCTTTATAGCACTACAATTTGAAGAAATACTACAATCGGAAAATACTATAAATTGATAAATCTATAAGCTGGGAAGTTTGAGTTGGAATAGTTTGCAAGAGCGTGAGTGTAAACACAACGAGGCTGTACTAGATGAGTTTTCCTGTTCTGCGTGAAGACGTTTAATGTCCCCTACAAACTCTGTAGTCCCATTTAGCCAGTTCTTAGCAACTATATTTTTCAAGACGCACAAACGCTTAACAAAATCACAAGTGGGGTATTACTTATGTATTTTATATCATAGAATGAAATGTGAAAATATCTTGAGCTTGTGTTAACCATAGACCTTATTTCAAGCATTTAACCAAAAACCCACTCAGAAACCCCACTGACTTTGGGACGATGGAACCGGGAGTGCTAAATTGCTAACCCATTTCCAGGTTTTAGGACTCATTTTTAAAACACTCTAAATCCATATCTGTACCCACCTGGGGTGGGCGTGGCCTAAACTGCTAGATGATTTTTTTCCCCGACTTTTTTTTTCTTAAGCAAAAAATTAATAAAAAATCCTCCCACTATGCCCCGAAACACTGGAAAACACTAGAAAACTCCTAGAGGTAGAAAATGCTGGCAGTGTCCATATAGTCTGTGTATTCTGGCTCTGACAGTTCCTCAGCCTCAACTGATGTCAACTGAGAGATGTGCTCACAAAGTTTTCTGAAGAATTTAGTTGGCTATATTTGCCAAAATGTAAGCAATCTAATAGCCTAATTTACCACCATGATCATGACCAGGCAGTTACTAAGGACTGAAGGAATAGTCTGGTTTCTATTTGTATCCTTTTAGAACACATTATCTTTTCAGAAATACCTTGATACATATCTACAAGCTACCTAAATGATAAGAATGACAATCACACACAGTTCCATACCATTCCAGTTATAGACAAACACAAATCCCCACTGCTTTTTCCAAGCCTGTCATGGTATGACAATATGCTACTACTTATTGTCTGGGATTATCAGCCACATAATCCCTTGCTTGCATGGGTTGAGTGGGATAGGACACAGGTGTTAAGCTCTTCCCAGTCCTGGTCGTAACAGGCTAGAACCCAATGCAAATCTAAGTATATTTTGTAAAACTCAGCCATTTCATATTAATGACTGGAAAGAAAGCAAATCAAAATTAAGTAATTAAGACAAATAAATCTAACCATTCAATTAGGACAAAGAAATGGCACCCTATAAAAGGAGTAAGAGTGATGGTGTGCCTATATTAGCCAAATGCGCTACGATGGCTGAATTGGCATCACTAAAAGCTTTAGTGCAAACTGTTCTTAGGAAATGCATTTTCACGGCGTAGTCATCATTTTCTTGTTTTCGGGTCTCTCAGTCTTTTATGGAGTTTTGTGGGAATCATTCGATGTAAATCTGCTGTGTTGTGAATGCTCACAAAACGAATGCCAAAAAGTTTGCCAAAGCCAGTCAGCTTCTGTCACTATGAAAGTCTTGTCCAGTCAAAGAATGGGAATGTCAAAGAGCCTTTTTTTTTTTTTTTTTTTTTTTTTTTAAAAAGGTCATCAAGTTTCTGTCATTCTTCAAAATAGCATCTGCAGCTTGCAAAACACGACCTTTTTGAAGCATATGCTCAGAGCACTGTTCTTCACCTCCAGCTCTCTGGAGACCTACAGCGTTATATCGTACATGGTCCCATATTCAGGAAGTGGTTCAAGCGCTCTTGCAACGAGAAAGACCACACATAGCTACAGCGGTAAGAAGGTGTGAGGCACATCGGATAAACATGGACGAAAGCCTTTTCAATGGTAATTATTTGACCAACGAAATAAGAAATTCATTTCCTTGTTGTGCCATTTACAGGAACTCATGTGAATTATTTATAGTGGAGAGAGAGAGAGAGAGAGAGAGAGAGAGAGAGAGAGAGAGAGAGAGAGAGAGAGAGAGGAAAAGAGAGAAGGAGAGAGTGAATCTGAGGAACCTGACCTAGAAAAATCCCCATGCACAGTGACAAGAGTAGAGTATGTACTGGCAGACAAAGTTATTTGTGTATTAAAAGATGAAGGGCCTTTTCTTGCCAAAAGACAGGATGGTAACTTTTACAAAACAAGGGACGAGGCTGGCCTGGATTCATTAAAGCTGCCATTCTCTGCTGATGCGCATTCTCTGTTGAGAGGCTTTTAGACAAATAGAAGAGCGCTTGCCATCCATCTTAGGAGCAAGATCATTGCCAGGACGAGACAGCATTTGTGAGTAAAGTCCTCTTTCCCACTGCTAGCAACAGGGAGGGGGAGATGTGTTTGGGGTCTTTTTCTCCTGTTAGCTATGACTTGACAATAACTGCAGCTTTTTTCTAGTTCAGAGAGGACAAAATTAAAAGGCTAGACTTGTGTGTGTGTATGTGTGTGTATAAGGGCCCTCACCTCTGCCTGCCCGCCTGGCTGGTGCCTGCACCACAGGCTCATCCGTCTCCCACTGTGACCCTCTGTGCTTTGCCTGACAGATATACACACACACACACACACACGCACGCGTGCACGCACACACGCACACACTGAGCGACCAGTGCCCAGATGTGTATGTAATACAGCCCAGGCAGGAAGTAAGTCATTTCGACTGAGGATCGAGTGGGGTTTAGAAAGACGACCCCATTATCATTAAGGCTGGACGCACACTAGCTCATTCTTTACACGCTCCCTTCAGGGGTGGCTTTAAGCACAAGAAAAGGATGTGTGTTTGTGTGTGTGTGTGTGTGTGTGTGTGTGTTCAGCACTGCTCTACTGGACAGCTCCTGTCTCATACACTTTCCTACTACACCCTTATGAATTCACGTCACACAGTGTAACAAGTTTTGTGAGGATCCGTTTCATGCAAACATTTTTCATCGGCTCATCAATCCAGGTTCAGCACAGAGAGACGACATGTTTAAAATGGGTTGCATATAGAACCTACTGTACAATATTTACCAAAGCAACACCCGTCTGATTAAAATCTATAACTTCACAACATATTTACAAAGGAAATTATGTCCCAGCTGGATATTCAGATTACTATTCAAATTAAATATATTCAATTACTGGTCTAGGACCATCATGTCATACTGTAAACAGTATGCAATGTACATAGTACATGTGACATAGTACATGTGATCTAGTCCTGTGCAATACTGCTAGTGTCCCTTCCTCAATTCCACAGCAGGCCACATTTTCCACCTCACAGCACTCAGTACCAAAAGAAGGAAAAGTCACGCACCTGTAATGGATGCAATGGCTAGATCAGCCTTACTTATTTATGCCATGACTTGCCAAGTAAAGCCTAAAATAGTCAAGCAAAGTCAGAGCTACCAGTTCTTGCATTGTTGTGGAGGTGGATCTTCCATTCATTGTAAATTGATAACTCAATTTGTCAGAAAAAGGTTAAGCTTAGGATTAGCAGTGAGATAAACTTTCATACCTTTTCTAACCACTGCATTGTAAGTAATTAAGTGAAACCCAACCACATCACGTCAATGACGCAACATTTCTTGCTCACAATTGCACACATTTTTCCATGGTTTCAGGTTCAGTACAAATAGAAGTTAAAATGTTAAATGGTGAAATAAACACACTATAGTACTGTACATTTTGGGTTATTTTCTTGGTATGTATGCCAGAATCAAAATGTAACAATACAATAAATACCCCTTAACTACTAAATCTGCATCGTAATGTTTCAATTAACATTAATTACACATATTAACAAAGAGGTTTTAGTGTTCTGTCCTTTCTAATCATCACATTCATTAGGAATGTCAGTCTGCGACCAGACTCGCATTCCTCTCATGCACACCATTCCTATCGGTTTCACTGACATTACTTAGTAATTCATAGTAGCTATTGAGTAATGTGCTATAAAAAGTATAAGAAGCCAGAAAATGTTTGTAAAATATTTTTAAAAAACTAAAAACCAGCCAGAAACAAGATAGCTCAATACGGCCTCATCTAGTGTTCCCTGCCCCTAATGATGATCCATTTCCTCAGTTTCCTCAGCTAAGTGATCCTGGTGGCAGGCTGAAGATACAATAAAATAAAAAAAATAATAAAAAAAAGTTTTTCCATTATAAAAAAAAAAAAAAAAGGCCTTGAAATATAGGATGACAAAAGTGCAGGGATAAAAACTGCGGTAATTATTAATACTCTGGCAGGAGTACAGTGTGTTCTCCGGTTCGAGTCTTTTCCCTAAATGGCTCAGATATAGAACAGAGTAGCGTGACTAAGAATACGCTGAGCTCACGCACAACTGGCCCACTAAACATTTAATCATAGCTTGCAGCTGTGAAAGTCCAAAGGGGAAAAACGTGTAAAAATGAACGTTTCTGAAAAGAGAACATTTTCAACTCTGTCTCAATCATGTCTTTTTTTTTATTATTATTTGAAGAGAAAAAGCCTAACATTTTTCCTTACTCTACTGTTTTTTGGGCAGATGGATGAAAATATCCAGTGGGACTAATTCTATAGCAAATACAACTTTAATGCTGTGACGGACTAGCGGCCCATCCAGGGTGTATTCCTGCCTCGCTCCTGGGATGGGCTCCAGAGACACAGTGTACCTGATCACAGTGTACAGACAAATGTTCAATTAGTTTTTTCCACTGACATACTGCCCAAGGCAATTATAACAACAGTCTATATAAAAAAAAAGAATTTCACCCATCTTAAAACCAAGACACGCATGGCAAGAGGACATGTCACATCAAAGAATTAATATTAAATATATAAACAAGAATAGTGTGAAGAGCGAGTCTTCATAGTCCTATAGTCTTTATAGAAGAATTAAAAAAAAAAAAAAGAGATGTTTATGATACTAGTGGGACTTCAGATACACTTCAGACACACAGGAAAAAAACAAGCAATATCTGGAACAGTTTTCCTTTCATAAATATTCAGTGTACTTACTGAAATATATTTAACTGTAGCCATAACATGCAGACCTTATTAACTCAGAGCACAAATATTTATTAAAGATCCAGTCTCTGTTCTCTTTTCCTAACCCGACTGAACTTTGCCCCTTGAGACGATGCCAGACCTGAGTCACCCTACCTCATGAGCTTTTTTTTTTAAAAACCATCTTCACATCATATTCCCTAAGAGACACTACACTAGTCTAGACATTTATTCATGTTCGCCATTTGAAATATGACCTATTCCAATAACAGCCTACAAAAACATTTTGACATTTGCACGCAATTTAATTAATGGTATTAGGTTGAAATACCACACATATTACATCTTGTCCCTGCCTTGCAGACAGCACTGAACATGCTGACATATTATCCCTGTGTACAGCTGAACATTTTACTGACTTGAGGTACAAGTGCAGTCTACACTCGAGAGTCCAGAGCTATTAACTTCTGTCTGGAGTGCTGACCAGTGGCCCCTGTACTAATCGCCTCACGAGACATATCTGCTCAATGAGCTCATGACTTCAGCTGGTATTCTGTAGGAGACATTACAAACTAATAGAATTGTCAAATTTGGTTATGCTCTACATAAATCACACACCGAAGTTGAGTCAGGGGTAACAGCCAAGTGGGAAGATTAAAAACAGTATCGGCCTTCCTCTCTCATACTACTTTCAAAACAGAATGGATGTCATCCAAGCACTGTATAGAGGTTAAAACTTCTGATATTAGGAAATCACTCTATGTGAATGAATCACTCTTCCTCCTTTTATGAATGCACAGCTCTTGGTAAAATAAATTACTGTCTGAAAATATTAAAATCAATAGCCATATATTGTCTAGCCTTAATTTATTATCAAAAACTTCTTAAGTTGTTTGTATCCTTATAAGACATGCATACCATAGAGCATAGTCATGCAAGACTTAACATGGACTTAGCCCATGGAAATCATATACTCCAGTTAATAGCTGGACCACTGTTATTTTCCCCAATCCCAGAAAAGCCCATAATAATTGACCACTAATACATAATACAATAAAGGATTTCAGTCTACCAAAATGCATTACTAGCAATTTGAATTAAGTCGGCATTCTCTTTTGAGCAGACAATGGATAAAACAAATAAATAAACGAACACCTGACTATGTGATACAACTGGATAGTGCAGGTCATTACACCAATGTAACAGAGAGAAACGACTTCCCTTAAATGAGTCAAATAAGACACTCTGATGAATATGGGGGAAGTCTTTATGGTGGAGATAATGATGGCTTGTGGTCTCAAGTTGCATGAAAATGCTACTTATATGGTAAACCGTGAAGGGAAACTACTTAGACAAAATACCGCAAATCAATGGGGTGTTGAATTCTAACTTATGTGTTCATTAGAAATCTTTGGAATGGAGACACATCCGGTCACATGGCTAGTACAGTAAAACATCTAAACAGGCTACTTTAAAAAAATGCTCCTGGCCCTCCCACAATCTCCATCCCTATAAAACATATCATGGGTCCACATTCATGATCGCTATCCACGGAAATTTGGCCGATGACCACCATCACAGCAGCAGGCATTTCCATTACACCACCGCACAGCATGAAGATCATTACCGACTGTGCCAAGAGTGTTTTATTCTCCTCAGCAGCCCCAAAATCCAGCACCACTAGAGCGGCCAGTACTACAGGCCCCTGATCGACATAGCATAAAGCAATGACCTTATCATTTAAATGGAAAGGAATAGAGAAAAATACACATTAAACCCTAAAAATAGGAAACAAAACCAACAGGGTTTTTAATTCTCCATTTTTCTTGAGAGTTAGCCAGTTTACAGTTCCCCACCAACATTAATCTGGGAGTGCGAGGGCTCACGCATGTAATACATCACAGGGCAGCTGAACATACTTGGGTGACAGTGCTAACTCAATACAAGAGCTGATGATGAACACAGGTAAATGTCACTCGCATTGAGAGGAAAAAGAGGAATGCCATCATTCCATAATTCCAACCAAGGCCAATTATGCTCCCATGGACTCCTCACTATAGATAAGTCGGGCACTGTTGATCTCCCATTATTTTGTTGGTTAATGGTTAGTGTTCATGAGGATCATTTTATGTTGCAACAGTGGGTTAATAAACATGTTTCATACATGAAGTACAGGATAAACATTTAGACAATTAGACACGTGAATAAGAAATGTTTTGTTGATAACAACCGTTTTGCAAAGACACCATGATGTCTGCAATTAAAAAAAAAAAAAAAAAAAAAAGTATTCACTATCCCTTAGGGTACATTATTTTCTTAAAATTCCCCAGTAGTCTCCTGAGTATCAGGATTTATATTTCTGAATCTGAACAAAACCTTCTGTTCAAATATATTAAGTGACCTGTACATTACAAAGCCAATCCTTACAGCAAACAGGAATGTACAGCTATCAGTACTGACAATCCTTTAACACTGATGGAATCATGTCAAGCTGTGGACACAAAAACAGGTTTAGATCTTGATGTTCCCTAGAGTTTGTGAGGTGTCAGTGCTAAGAAGGTTACAGATTCAGCTTGTCCTTGTTGTTCTAATAATATCTGAGCAGACATGTGGATGAAACAGCTTTTTTTCCTATCTGGGCAGGCATTCAAGGAGGTACTATTGGCTAATTGAAAAAAGTGATTAAGAGTCAGATTAAAGCATACAGAGCTGCATACTGATCGCCGGTTCAGTGCTGCGCTGAGAGGATAAACACTGGACAATAGGAAACCCATTTACTGTACCGCACAGTGATTCTAATGCTACACAAAGTTTTTAAACCCCCAGAGCCAATATTTATCAAAATAAGTTTAAAAGAGGTGTGCTTAACTTATTGAAATGATCTAATCTAAATGGGGTGGCTGAGGACAAGTTTCCGGCGTCATCAACTGTGTTAGGCATTTAGGAAGGCTTAATTTAACTTAATTTAAAAAATAAAACGATGAAACAAAACGTCAAAGGGAAAAACCCACGATAATTCAGATTTATATACAGAGCATACCTGCTGGCTGTTTGAGCCTACTATGTACTAAAAGTTGACATAAATCAACTTGAATCAGTTCCTTTTCCTTTATAGGCTAATTCTGAAAACATAGCCAACGATTTATTTTCAAAACCTTTACATGATCAGCTATTATAACCTCTACTGGACTTGTTATACATATTTATGCATACAATAATAATGCAATCCAGTGGTTATTAGGCGACGTTGATTACAAGCAGTTCTCTCTCCTTACCTTTGATGACCTGCACACTGGCATTCTGGGCATCTGTACCACGATCATTCACAGCCTGGCATTTGTATGTTCCAACATCAGCGTCTGTAACTTTCATTAACTGCAGCTCTGATATTGTCCCTCTGTCGAACAAACATAAAACATTATTATTATTTATTTTAATCTGATTTGCAGTTCTCAATTATATCATCACACATTGCATTTCCAGGAATAAAATATATCAAACAGGTGGAACATTTTATAATTAATGTTAATATACATCAGAATTCTGTAAATGATCGCTACACTGCAGGGCTTGACAACAGGCAGATAAATTCTAACAAGATATGTAGCTCTATTTTACTGTGTACCACTGAATCTGAAAAAAAAAAAAATTCTTATGCATATCTTCTGCTTATCCAGCCACACTGCAATGGTATTTTTGGCCAATGAAAATGTATATTTTCAAAATCGGAAATGGTTTGAGTTGTAATGTAGCTTTTTTTTTTTTTTTTTAAATGCTGATGATCGTGGTCATGTGGTCTCCAGAATTCCACCATGGCGGAACTTATTACGATGCTATTTCTTGCATTAGGTATTTTAATTTCATGTTTGACTGCTTTGTATAGTTTACAAGTGACACTGGGGTGTGCAAGAATGTGTGACTGATGTGTGAAGAATGATTGCAACATCAAAAAAAAGAAGCACAAAAAAGATCATGGCTAAATCTTCACATGGCATAAGGAGGTCAGAATTTATTTGGCCATCTCTACGTATGTTTTTTATCGATCAGTTTGTGCATTGGGAACAATTTGTGACACTATTAAGAGTAGTATTACAACTTTGAACTCAAAACACAATACTTGCAAAATATTTTAGCATCAGCAGCAGTTCAAAAAAATGTAGTTGGCATGCTTTGTGTGTCTTGGAGGAAGAATGCATTAGCCTTCACCTTCCCTAGTTGGTAGTTGTCGTATGATTGGGGGAGCTGGGTGGTGGGTGTGAACTGGCCAAGGAGGAATTAGGGGGAAAGTTTTTTTTTTAATGTTTATGGATATTTAATATAAATGTTAATACAAAATTAAATCTGCCAGTAATGGATTATGGCATTTATATTCTGATAACATACTCATGTATAACTGTCCTGCTCATTGCCCAAGGCCACAAATTTTAAGTTTATTAGTCAGACCATAAACTTTTCTGGTTCTAATTCTGATATTAAAAGGAAGCGAGGAGAACAAATACAGTTGCAATCAAATTATTCAACCCGCATTGCAAATCAGGTATATCGTCAAAATTTTACAAAAAATAATATTGGAAACTTTCTCCAGTTTCAAAATTATACAACCCCCTGAATAGAATCCCTCACAACAGCACAAATATGCAAAAAGGTGCTGTCTCAAGCACATCTGATGAAACTTAATCACGGGCTTCATTAGTTGCAGCAGGTGTGCTTGAGCTGGAACGCATGAAATACCTGAACTGACTAGGGGTAGAAAATGCATAAAATAACCTGGATGGGGCAGAAAAAGGAAGCTATCAACAGCTGCAACCAGATTTCTGAAAAGGCAGGTTGTGAAAAACCCTAGAGTGACTGCAAAAGACCTGCAGCAGGACTTGGTGGCAACAGGCACTGAGGTTTCTGTGGGCACAGAATGGCGTGTACTAAATGCAGAAGGTTTCCATGCCAGTACTCCAAGACATACACCACTACTGACCGTAAAGTACAAGAAAAGTCGGCTCAAAATCATATAAATAAGCCACAGAAGTCTTGGGATTCTGTTCTGTGGAGCAATGAAACAAAACAAGAACTTTTCGGCATGATGGATCAGTGGTATGTCTAGAGAAAGAAGAATGAAGAAAGAACACTCTGTCTAAAGTCAAGCATGGTGGTGGCTCAGTGATGCTCTGGGGCTGCTTTGCATCCTGTGGCACTGGAAACCTGCAGTGTGTGGAAGGCAATTGGATGGATTCATTGAAGTATCGGGAAATCCTAGGAGAAAATTTCATACCTTCTGTGAGGAAGCTGAAGCTTGGACGTCATTGGACCTTCCAACAGGACAATGATCCCAAGCATACCTCAAATTCCACCAAGGCTTGGTCGCAGAAGACGTCCTGGAAGATTCTACAGGGCCATCACAGTCACCTGACTTGAACCCCGTAGAAAATCTCTGGTAGGATTTGAAGAAGGTGGTTGCAGCATGCAAACCCAAGAATATTACTGAACTGGAGTCCATTGCTCATGAGGAATGGACTAAGATTCCTCAGGAACGCTGCCAGAAGCTGGTGTCTGGCTATGCATCTCATTTTCAGCAGGTCAAAACAGCAGAAGGGTGCTCTACTAAGTGCTAAAGATGCTTCCTATGAAGGGGTTGAATAATTTTGAAAGTGGAGAAATCATTACAAGTTGCATTTTCAGTTTAATTTGGGGAAACCATGTTGTTGAACTATTTCAATTGCTTTTGTTTGATTTGTTCATTGCAAACAGCTGAAAGTCTGTAAATTTTGACAATAAACCTGATTTGCAATGGGGGTTGAAGAATTTTGATTGCAACTGTATATGACAAATATGGGAAATCTACAGTTATTGCCTGTGTAATAAAATTCTTGCACAAAACCCCTCAGGTCTTGAACTAGTTGATTCTGTTTTCCAAATTGCCCTAATTGTTATTATTAGACAGGGTACAGTTGTTGTTTCTTTTAAAGTGATGATTAACTGCTAAATAAAATGCACACTTAAATAATTCAGGATGGCAAATTTTGTTAAATCTGCCCACATGTACCTGTAATGGACAAATGTTTAGAGTAGCTTCCAATGCCCAGGGATATGCAACAGACAGTGATCAATATCAGAACAATAACTTTTCCACCACTTCAGCATGCTGTGTAATCTATTAACTCATGACCTAATGTTGCTTGCCGCAGGCCTCACCTGCTCCACAAAATAAAAAAGAAAAGAACAGCCTCTTTTCAGTAAAAATATATAACAGGAATACAGGTGCTCACTTTTTCTTCAGCTTGATTCTTCTGGTCTCATTTTTGGCAATCTTCTTGTCATTTAGATACCAATGGATCTTGGTCTGTTTGCCGCCGGCTAAGAGCTCACACCTCAGGGTCACCTTCTGACCTTCCTCCACTTTCACATTAGTCAGCTTCTTTAACTTGGGCGTGGCTGAAACACAGACAAAAATCAGCTGGTTAATCATTGGCATAACCTGAACAAAAGTAGGGGCTGCACAATATGTCTTTTCATGACTGTTTTCCAGAACTATTCAACACATTTTAAAAAGTGTTTATTCAAAACATCTCAGAACAAGCTCATTTGAAGTGCCAAGCCCCTTTCTGAAGAAAAAACAGCCATGACCAATTGTCCATTATCTTAGATAGAGGAAGATGTGGATGTGTGTTCACTGTGTGCCAACAGACCTGGAGCTTTCCGCATTACTTCAGTCTGTTAATATTCATTATGCCGATCTTTTCAGCAAATCCTAGCCATTTCACAATCCCATGAGAACCAACAGAGGCTTTTGCCTCTTTCCAAAACAGCATTGCTCCATGGTGGGTCCGCACATTTTTCGAGACACCCGCTCCACCAGTTACAGACAAGCACAAAAGAATAATCAGCCTCCTTTCACATCTTAAACAACCCACAGGGTTGCCATGAAACTGTAGCTAAATGCAAAGTCCTGGCTTTAAGAGACGTGTTTGGGGGAAAGTTCATTATGCAAATGATGAGCAAACAGTTAACTAAGACTAGGCCATCAACTACTTCAACCTCTTGAAGCAGAAGAAGTTTATACTGTAGAGCACCCTTGTGAAGGTTGTTAGAGGATATTGAAAGCATTATCCACTAATAAACTCCGCTTCAAAGGCTTCAGATTCCCCCAAAGGATCTTCGCAGTCTGGGAATCAACAAAAACTTCCGACATGCCATGAATAATATGCAAAGCATTTCATGCTGCTTACACCCTTCGCTGATAAATAACCTGTTTTTCAGCCAAAAGAATTTAAGAGAAAGCTACCAAGGGAAAAATCTGATTAAACGACAAACTGTGGATAATCTGTGGCTTAATGCAAGAAAACGTACATTTTTGGGACATAGTTTTATGCATGTTGTCTGGGTGACGTTTCCTCCTCTGAGCTGGTCTGAATGTTGTGGACAATCATTTGTAAATAATCAGATAGGTGCTGCATACTTATAAATCCATTCCTTGCTAACATCTCTTAACTCTTCAATGCGAAAGTGAAATAAAATCCCCCCGTTGACTTGACACCAAGAACATTCTGTTACAAGAAACCCAATAATGACTTCCTGTGAGATTATTAACAACAGAAAAACAGGGGAAAAGTATCGTGAAAAATATTTTAAAAATAATGTTAATCGTTCAACCAGTGAGATTCATAACAGAATAAGTAATGACTAATAAAATGAATGCAAAATCCAATACACAAACCTTGCTCCAGATAACTAACTGTACTTTGTTTTTACACAAGTTGTTATAATACGTTGCACATATTTTAGTTTATTTCCTATATTAACCTAGCAGGACTTTGCTTAGAAAATCTTTACAATATCAATTAATGCATAAGGCTTACGAATTAAGAAAGACTAAGAAAATGTAACACACTTGGAGGAAAGCGCTATCTACCCTCTTCCACATACATGAGCTGACAGATGTCCATGATTGGCTAGTGTCACTGTGGTGAGAGAGTATACCATCTATCCATGGCCAATTTTGCTCACTTAGACTTCGTGGATGGGGCATTGCCAAGATTCAAACCTGCAATCTCCAGATGATTGGGTGAATGCTTTTCTAGTGCAAAACTTGGGAGCCCAGAACTTTGTTTTTTTCTGAAATCCAATCTCCTAAGGCAAAAATACAATGCAAAATTAATGCAAGGCACAGACAGAACACGAGTTTGGACAATCAAGTTAAACTCAGGTTCATATACTGTTAATTGTGGCTATTTACTGCTCATGGAGCAGAGTAGTTTTATTATTATAATGCTTTATTTTTAGGTAGACTGATACCAGTTAATGTAAAGGTAATCGTTTTGGCAATCCCTTCATCAATGGTATTTATCCTTTACATATTAAAAATGTACGAAAGCATTGGTGACGTACAATTAATATGAACAATTTCATAGCCTGAAGTAGTGGCACAACGACCAAATCAGCCTTACATCAACTTACTTATGGTTGGTAAATTTGGTGTAACAATATTATCAGAATTATTTAACCCACATATTGGTAACGCTTTCAGTGTCCTTGTGAATAAATCAAAATAATTACATATTGTGTACCTCTAAAACTGTTACCCAGGGCCTCACTAAAAGCCACAGCTGTAATACCTTCAATAAAAATTTTTTTTTTATAGATTTGTTCTTTTGGTCATATCGCCCAGCCATACTCCCAGACATGCAGTCTCCTTAATTAGTCTATCATCTCTGGGTAGGTCTGTAATTACACAAGCACTGTGCAAGCCAGAACTCACAGGACCTGAATAGACAGAGTTCAATGGTATATTGCAGGTTTCCCCCTGGACATAATCATACCGGTTTTAGTTTTACTTAAAAAAAAACAAAAAAAAAAAACAAACACAAACAGGTTTGTGACAGTTGTTACCTTCATTCCCAATTATCTCCAAAAGGTGCCCAACCCAAAACGTCACTCTCATTCAGGAAAAACTGATAAGATGGTAAATTCCATAGCTAAGTAAAGTACAAGGTTATGAATTCATGCCATTCATTCATTCAAACTGACATCACCGAGAGTTTGACAAATTCAGATTTAAGTGACATATTTTTGTCTGTGTGTGTGTAATTATATATTATATATATATATATATATATATATATATATATATATATATATATATATATATATATATATATATATATATATATATATATATATATATATATAGTGAACGCAGATGCATTTCTTTGCTGTACTGATCTGTACAGGAGCATGTAAAAGCTCAAGAAAGTAAACATACAGTATGTAATACCCCCCAAAAAATAGTAGGTCCAACATCTGAGTAATACTCAAATCACACAACCAATCAATACCAAAGAATGCTCAACTTAAATCAACCTTACATTTATAGCTGAACTATTAAGCAATACAGCTTCAATGCTGGCCAGTGTCACAGACAATATACAGACTTAACAATACTGTCTGCATTTACTGATCTCTTCCTCCCATAGATGTGTATTGCAAAGTGGGTGGTCCAATCTTTTTTCATCTCCATCACTATAAAATGGGTCATATGTCACTGCCATAAAAGTAGTACTAGATATGACAGATAACTTCATTTACAACTTGTCTTTCTATATTTATTTATTTGGTGGCTTTGCTTCTCCAGCTGTTTCTTTGTGTCATAGAGGAGTCCCCTTCAGGGAAACTCCTACACTGTTTTTTTTAGGCCACAAAATTTTCACGGACAAGGGTCTGCATTCCAGCCATCATTGCTCAGCCGAGCGAGGAATTCCATGATCTAATACTTAGTCCAGATACACACATACAGAGTTTGACCATCTTCTTCATTTAGTCCATGGACTATAGGGACTTGAAGAAAATGGTACACAGTTCCAACTCGTTTTACATCTGCTAAAAGACTCGCCTTAATGCTGTAATTGGTTGGAGGCTGTCAAGAGTTTAAAGACACTCTCCTTCCAAAGCAGAAAGCAATCAATCCTCCACCATAGTCAACTAACAATTTATGTACATTTATCTAAGCTGTTTAGCATCAGGAAATGACTAATAACCTTGAATTGACTAATTATTTATGTAAATGTTTATTTAAGTGACTTGTTTATGAAATTAACATCCTCAATGAGATTTTCTATAAACTAACTTTGACTGAACAGGTACCAAACTGTATTTTTCTTTGTTGCTTGGGTCGTACCATCAACAGGACACGTCTTGTACCTTTAGTATGTACATTTTACCTGGGAACCATGGGAAACTAATTTAGGGTACATTATTGAATATTATTCTAAAAGCTAATTGAAAAAGGTACACCACAAACACTTTTCTAGGTAAAAGAAGTATACTAAATATACAAAACATATTCCCTTGATGGTTCCACCCCAGTGACAAGGGAAAATACAACTACATGCATTTATTTCTGAGAGTGTGGCCTGACCTTATACTAGAAAAAAACTAAATTAGTTCATAAAAACAAACAAACAATCTCAATTAGGATGTTAATTTCATAAAACAAATCACTTATAGTAGGCTTAGCATAAACAGAGCATGCACTAAGTGACACGCAAACATCTGCAATCTCACACAGCACTCCGGTTTGATCTGTTTGATCAATTTCTTACAGAAATGTCCATTAAACCATCTGCCAGTCCTCTGATTAACAGACTATTAGACTGACAGTAACAGAAACTTGTCGTCAGAGCTTCACAGAGACAACCAGGAAATAAATGGCACCTGCCGAACAGAGGCGTTAAATGAGCACCACTTACCCCAGTGCACACTGCCTCATGAATGAATATGATCAGATTATACTCTGAGAAATTTCAACATCTAACACTTTAAGCGCACAAGTGTGCCTGTTTCAACAAGACTGTGGAAGTACATGAGTAAGCACATGAGTTGTTTTGTGTGACCGTGAGGTATAAAACAAGATATAGGATTTTAGAAAGATATGTGACTGAGTCAACAGATAAAAAGAGAAATCCTCAGTGAACATTTTGTGTGATTGCAAAGATTAATTAGTTTAGTTTAGCTTATTTATTTATAAAGCACATTTAAAAACATCAGAAGTCAAAACCAAAGTGCGGTACAAGTAGTAATAAAGACAGATTTTAAACAAACATAGTTTAATATTACCAAATATGGACAATTGACAAATGAAAATTCTACACCCTCAGCCCGAATTAAAAGATAACGAATAGAATAACTAACATGCAAAGGGAGACTACTCCAGCACCTGAGAGCAGCTGCTGAGTAAGCCCCGTCACCTTTGGTTTTAAAACATTAACGAGGGACTGAAAGGAGTAGTTGACTAGTTGAGTAGTTAATGTGGTCTAAGGGAATGAGACGGTTTTATAACTACATTCACTTATGGCTAAACTTCTGTGACTGGTACTTACAAGACTGAACTGAGACTATACTTCTGAGACTGGTACTTACAGGACTGAACTGAGACTATACTTCTGAGACTGGTACTTACGAGACTGAACTGTGACTGTACTTCTGAGACTGGCACTTCTGAGACTAAACTGAGACTGAACGGAGACTGGCACTTCGGAGACTGAACAGAGACTGGCACTTCGGAGACTGAACGGAGACTGAACTGAGACTGAACGGGGACTGAACGGGGACTGAACGGGGACTGAACGGAGACTGAACGGAGACTGGCACTTCGGAGACTGAACGGAGACTGGCACTTCGGAGACTGGACGGAGACTGAACGGAGACTGGCACTTCTGAGACTGAACGGAGACTGGCACTTCTGAGACTGAACAGAGACTGGCACTTCTGAGACTGAACGGAGACTGGCACTTCTGAGACTGAACGGAGACTGGCACTTCTGAGACTGGCACTTCTGAGACTGAACTCAGACTGGCACTTCTGAGACTGAACGGAGACTGGCACTTCTGAGACTGAACTGAGACTGAACGGAGACTGGCACTTCTGAGACTGGTACTTCTGAGACTGAACTGAGACTGGCACTTCTGAGACTGAACTGAGACTGAACGGAGACTGGCACTTCTGAGACTGAACTGAGACTGGCACTTCTGAGACTGATACTTCTGAGACTGAACTGAGAGTGGCACTTCTGAGACTGAACTGAGACTGGCACTTCTGAGACTGAACTGAGACTATACTCCTGTTCCTGAAACGTGACCTCTTTAAACTCTTTAAAGAGCTGTCACAACTCATTTACCTTTCCGAAAATCTATGGTAACCCTCAGGGAATTTATTCACAGTGGGTCAAACTATCAAAACGTATATTTTAAACTATTTTGTTTACCAGCGTGAACGGAAAAACGTGACTGTCTCTCCCCAGTCCATACATAAGACGCAAGAAAACTCGTTTCATACCACGCTGCACCTGTGCTGAGAAACACAGTGGAGAAATTCCAATCTGCCATCAGAACAAAACTCTGGGACCATAAGACATCCAAACAGCAAGAAAAATAGAGAAAAGAAACGTCATTTCGAAAGTCGTTAAACGGCATTTTTTGACTGGGATTCCGTTACCGCTACCACTCCCACACACCTTGCCGAGGTTGAGTAATTTACACACCTGGAACGTCGCTCTTTTCCTCCTTCTGCCCGCGCCTTCCTTCCTTCTCTCTTTTTCTGCCTTTTTCACCTTTTCCAGACATGTTGAACCGTCTTCTCGGTGCGTCGGTGTTGTCAGGCGCGTGAAGTTCAGGTTGAACAGAGTTGAAGTGTATGCTCCTTGCGATCTGAGCGCGCGCTACTCTCCAGCCAACTGTTGACTAGCCGCCGCCTCCGCGCGCACGTGTTTTACAGCTCGAGCGAGAGGCGGGATTTCAACTTCGACAAAAGCTCAAATTTCTCTTCAGTTAATGAAAGTTCTCTACACCTACAGCTGAGGTGCTCAAACATTTTTACACACAGGAACACGACCAAATTTTAAAAACAAAACAACAACAAAATTTGTACCACAACAAATATGTAAATATTAGCCATATAAGGCAATCAGACCATCCGTACTTTTCCTTGTCTCTGGTGTAGTAAAATCAAGGCACACATTAATATGTATCTGTACACCCTTAAAAATAAATAAGGTACATAATTGGACATTAAAGACCACTGATAAAGGTCACCTTTACTCTAAAAGCTAGTTAAATGTACAATACACACATACAACCTTCTCGCCTACTGGACACATAGCCTATTAAAGCTAAAAAAGAGGTACCTTCATGGTACCACCCCAGCAAGAAGGAAAAGTATCCTTTGGTGCCTTTTTTTTCTGAGAGTACAGATCTTTATTCCTGAATTATTTCCGATAAACCAGTTATATCGTGTTAAAATGTAGATTTCAAACCCCCTCATTTTATTAAACTTGTAGTTTGATTCATGTTGACATTGTTTACACTTGTTTCAAAGTTAACTAGCTTTAGATTAGGAAAACTTCCCATAGGAAACCCGTTGTGTGACTGGAATACTTTTCAGCCTATTTTGTTTAAGTGGCACATCAATTAGATTTATAGCTATGATGTTTTTGTAATTGTTAAAATAATAACTTGAACAATCCTGTTCTCTGGAGACCCTGAGTTCAAATCCCACCAATGGCATAGCTAGAGAGAACCGTGTAGTGGGTGGGAAGTGTCAAGTGATCAATATGCGGGGGCATGGTGGGTGGGGTGGACAATAACTATAACAGTAGCTCTAGGGTGTCCAGTCCAATCTGAGTCTTGGATTCTTCTATACTATAACAATAATACTTGATCATATTTTGTTATATTGTTTGAAGTCATACAAATGGAAAAAAGTAAAAACACTAACCTGTCTTGACCCCAGCTCTAATCTATGTCCTTTTTGTTACAAATTTTACTTTGTGGTGGTGAATTTGCAAATAAAGGAAAACAAAGCAACAAAGCAGGTCCAGACTGTTATGTCTTCCCCCCTCTTTTGCAGTTGACTTTTTTTTTTTTTGGAAAACAAGATTTTAATTACTCTCTTCCCATAGACACTAACACTGTGCACTGAAATCAAAAAGAAAAGATGCCTGCAGCTCCTTAACTAATACTCTAGGGTTTTGTCATTTTTTAAGGTCTTTATTGGTGCCCATCACAGCTCACTATTGGACACTTATTCACACAGAGCTACAGTGGTGAATTTCAACCATTTGTATAAATATTCCAGACTGTGGACTTATAGAAACCCAATTCTTTGGAAACCCATTTTAAAAGTTTTATGTCTTAGGAGCGTCTACAGCTCTTCTCTAGGGTCTAAAGTTGTGTGGTAGCTTAGGTGAAATCCACACTTGAATTGACTGGACCACCTGACTTCAATTACTCTCTTTTCAAGAGGTTCACTCACCTTCCACCAATGACAATCATTGTTTAAACCAATAATGCAGATGACTAGTGAACTTGTGTGTTCTTTGTTAAATAAGAGTATTACTTAAAGATCACACAAGTTTATTATGACAAATGATCAGATCGTTTATCAGATATTTTAAGGGCCACGAATTTCTGTACTGTACCTATGTCAGTTCTACTTTAAATCAGAAAAAAATACAACATGCAAGTGATAGCATCATCCTTTTCAAAAGACAGGTGCTCCACATATAATTTTATTATCAGTAGATCTTAACAGGGGTACATAATTTCCCTTATTTCTACAGTGGGGGAAATAAGTATTGAACGTGTCAAGATTTTTTTTTAAAGTAAATACATTTCCAATGAGGTTATTCACATGAAAATTTCACCAGACATCAGTATTAACTCAAGAAATCCACACATATAAATAATTCACATCATTAAAGTCCATAAATAAAGTTATGTGTAATAAAGTGGAATGACACAGGAAAAAAGTATTGAACACACTAAGAAAAAGCAGTTCTCCAAGACAAGGCAAGGCAAGGATCCAGGTGAAATTTGTAAGTAATTATACCCCCTATCTGTGCAAATTAATATCAGTTGGGTTAGTAAATTGATGGTCTATAAAAAGGCTTTTTGTTACCAAGGTGTCACATAAGAAACATCATGGGTAAAAGCAAAGAGCTCTCCCAAGACCTTCGCAACTTTATTGTTGCAAAACATATTGATGGAATCACACACAGATGTATTTCAAAACTTCTGAATCCTCCAGTAAGCACCATTGGGGCCATTATCCACAAGTGGAAGCAACATCACTCCGTCATCAACCGGCCACACACAGGACCTCCTCACAAAATTTCTTACCAGGGAGTCAGAAGAATAGTCAGAAGAGTAGCCCAAGAGCCAAGGATCACTTGGAAGGAGCACCAGAAACACTTGGAGGCAGCAGGTACCATCGTCACAGAGAAAACAATAGGCAATGCACAACACTGCTCACACTCACCCCGCAAGACTCCATTAGTAAAGAAAAAGCATGTCAAAGCTTGTTTACAGTTTGCTACAACTCATTTGGACAAGCCTATGAAATACTGGGAGAGTGTAGTCTGGTCAGATGAGAGCGAAATTTAACATTTTCGCTGTCAAACTACACACCATGTTTGGAGAAGAAATGGCACTGCACATTACCCTAAAAACACTATACCAATAGTGAAGTTTGGAGGTGGAAGCATCATGGTGTGGGGCTGTTTTTCATCACACGGTACTGGCAGACTTCATATAATTGAAGGAACGATGAATGGAGCACTTTACCAGGAGATTCTTGAGAAGAATCTGCTGTCATCCACCAGAATGATGAAGATGAGACATGGGTGGACCTTCCAGCAGGACAACGACCCAAAGCATACAGCAAAGGAAACTCTCAATTGGTTTCAGAGAAAAAAATCAAGGTGTTAGAATTGCCCAGTCAATCACCTAACTTGAGTACAATTGAACAAGATTTAAAGACAATATGTTTAGAAGAATGGGCCAAAATCACACCTGAATACTGTGGCCGATTAATTTCTTCATACAGGAAGCATCTTGAAGCTGTCATTACAAACAACGGCTTCTACACTAAGTATTAAATAAATTTTAGTTAGCGTATTCAATACTTTGTGTCATTCCATTTTATTACACATAACTTTATTTATGGACTTTAATTTGGTGAATTCTTTATATTTCCAGATTTCTTGAGTAAATACCAATGTCTGGTGAAAATTTCATGTGTATAGCCTCATTGGAAATATATTTACCGAAAACAATGTTGACGCATCCAATACTTATTTCCCCCACTGTATGTATTTCACAAAGTAAGACTGCTGAATTAGTGAAGTGATAGCATTCTTTTTTGCTGACAACACTTTGAGTCATCTCCTTTTTTCACTTGACTTGCTGTCCGATTAAAAGACCTTAACGAGGTCTGGTGTGCAATCAGGAACCAAACCTGTTTTACTATATCAAACACTTCTGATCTGATACAAGAGATATGGGCAAAATGATTAATATTGCCCAGTTACAGTAAAAAGAAAGAAAGGTCTAAAGTTCACCTGTTGCTTCACAAGGTTCAGGTATAACAAAATAATGATTTATTTAAAAAAAAAAAAAAAATACATTTGTGAAGATAAAAAACCCTCAGTTTTCAATATGCGCCATTAACAGGATACACAATCTATGTTCTCATGAATTATGTGCACAGTTGAGATATAATCCTCAATCTTTTCATCTGCGCAAGCTGTGGCATGTTAGTCAAAGTCTTGAGAAAACATAAAAAATGCATGTGATCCCTAACTCTGATTTAATCTTGTAGTTCTGTTTCACTCCGTGGGTGTTTAATGAAACTCAGAGTGATGTCACCAGGTAGACTGGAGGAAGGACAAATGGGGGGGGGGCGCTAATGAAGGGTGGGACAGGGGAGATCACAAATGGTTTTGAAAAACCTTTTACCTTCTTCTACCTACTGATGTGTCACAAAGGAACACGCACATTCGATTTCAGGGTGAGCCAAGCCTTTGGAATGTGGCGTCTTCAAAAGAGCGCGTGGGACACACACTGCAGCAGAGATGGGCTCAGCCGTGAAGGGCAACAGAGATTGTGTTAACAAAACCAGAGGTTGGTTTCCTCCCGTAGCTTACAAAGAGATTGCAGGTTATGTGGGAGGAAAGTTTTCTGAAGGACATTAAAGAGATCAATGAAGCAAAACATTGCACTAAAATTTGAAAGGAATAAATTAACTCTGGACTCGTCTGTACCTGGGGCATAGCAATATTAAATAAAAATATTTATTGCATATCTTGCTGTGTTGCACTTATTGATGAAATTGTTATTACAACCAAGTGTATCTTTTTCTCTTTCATAAAATAATAATAATAATAATAATAATAATATATGCATTTTAAACAGGGAATTTGTTAACTCTGTTTACAACATGTAACATTACATTTAGACTTATCTTAATAATAATTATTGTAATTATTATAGCCTGTTTTATATCTGCAGCATATGGAGCACAAACATAATTTCCATAGCCTTTGTGTGGACATGTCCTTATCAATACAAACACTGCTGCTGGATCTAGAAGACTTTCAAACCTACTATTTTATTATATCAGGCCTACTGTAAATACAGCCTCTATACAAGCAATGGAATTAACTGTGCGTAAGAATGTTAGTGTTACATTGCCAGAAGAGAAAAGTTGAAATAGTGGTTCTGTGCAGAGCAAACCAGTTGGTTTCTGAGACTGGCTTTTCAGTCATATGCTTGTCTGTCATTCAACAAAGCCCTTCATAAAAAGGTCAGAGGAAGTAACAATGATCCAGAAAGGGACAAGGGTAAATATAGGACACAAACTTTTGGGACAATTGCATAGCTTATATGAACTCTAAAGGCAGAACTAACACAAGATATTGGAGGGGAAATAATTTTTAAAAAATATTTGTACATGACTCATGATACTGACAGAAACTGCTCTGAGCTGCAAAAGAACTCTTCTTCCTGCATTGCAGTCAAATAATTGAAAGAAGAAGGAGGTTCACAAATCAGGGAAATGACTAAAATATAAAACAAAACAATCATTCTGTTAAAAAGTGTCATGGGGAAAAAACATATTGCTCTTATAGCTTGATAAGAAATGTAGGTAGGCAGAGAACAAGCTCATTGCTCATTGCCGTCATTTCCTTTGGACAATAACTGAACATGATGCGTAAATGGTGACTCTTGTTCACCTACGCTGAGACTTCTCATACAAACAATTTACAGCATTGAGTTCAGGGCACTTAACAAATCTGACATTTCCAGAGGACTTCTGAGAAATTGCAGGGTTTAAGGCGAAACAGATGATCCAAAACAGTTGTCTACATGTGAGGACACCACATCCTGATCACCACAAAACAAACAAACAAACAAACAAAAAAACCCCTAGACTTAATTGATTACTGAATTTGTTTCATGGTTTTATTGTGTTCTCTCAAATGTATTGTAAGTCAAAATTTACATCACAAAAAGATTGAATCACTATGTCACAAGATTAAACAGATTTCCAATTTTTGTGTTTTACTTTTGTGGGGCTATGAAATTATACTGTGTAAATGAACCATTTATTGATTCATTTTCAAACTGTAGCGTCTTTGAAATAGTCTAGGTGTATTTTCAGTATTTTTTTTTTTTTTTTTTTACCCAAGTAGCTAGGAGGGGCAGTTCTCCATTCATACTAATCCATCTACATGTGAAGCCTGTTTAAACTTGAATAGATCAAATGAGCCATAACTTTCCCTGACTACTTGCACTTTATTTGGCTTCCACCTGAACCTCTTAAGTCCACTGAGTTGGACTCAGCAGAAACCAGTTTCCCAACAGCATTAAAGAAACCTGCAAGATTACACATTGTTGAAAGTAGCAAGCTTCAATGTCATGCTGCTTTCCATTAAACTTGAATCATTACTGCCAGACCTGTTTTCTTAGAATCTGTATTGAGATTACTTGAACTTGAAGATAATGGCGCACACTGATAGACCAGTTAGGAATTTTGGTACAATAACAGTCTACCAGTAGTTTAGTGGTTGAAATATGAGGGGTTTGAGGGATAACTACTAACTAATAACATTACTTCTACTACTAATAATACTACTTTTTGCCAAGTTTTACTTTACTCAAATTCTCAGAAAGTGTCCTGGAAGACATCAGAAATCATGCTATACAAAAACAAAACAAAACAAAACAAAAAACCCCAACAACAACACTGATACCCAAAAATCATGAACCACTTTGTTAGCTACTTAGACTATAAATCACTGTGACATAGCAAAAAATAATTATACCCACAATTAACCATTTTCAACTTAGCCATTTGTAATTTTTTTCCATTTTCAAGTTATATTTGCTCATTTGGCTGACGTTTTTATCAAATCCAACTCACAATTGAGACAAGATAACACTGAGCAGTTAAGGGTTTTGCTCAAGGACACAACCATGGAAGTGCTGGTATTTGAATTCACTACTGAGCCACCAAACCCCCAATTTTTACTACTACTTTTAAAGCTATTTATCATATCTGTTTTATTAATCTCACTGTCCTTTTCTAAAGACTTTTAAAAGTTATTGATAATAGATTTCTTAAGTAATACATGACATTCATCTAAAAGGGGATGGAAAAAGTGATGGCAGTTTCACTAGGGTGCTTATTTATGCCATTTTTCAAACTGGGAGCAATTGCATCTCCTTCCATTACACCTCATATTGAGTCCTGAGGTGTGTGAGTCAGATGGGAATCAGGGTGCAGACTTGAAATTACACTGTGATTTTGTCAATGCTTTTAACAAAGTAACTGTTATTTTAACACCCCTGTAACTGTTCACTTTAACACCGCTTAAAGTTACTAAAAGAAATAATCTCACCTTTTTTTTTGAAGGGACAAATAGAGGACCAAGGTCTGGACAAATGTATTATTTATTTACTTATTTATTTGTTAGTAGCAGTCTGAAGGTGATAATTCTGTAATTTTATGAAGAACTACAGTACGTACTTTCCATCTTTTCATTTACAGTCTACATGCATTGGATGACGGTACATTTTATGGGTCACTACAGGATGAACCAAGTCCTGATTAATCACCAATGTTGTTTTGTCGGAAAAATACACCAGCTTTGATAAAGTAAATATTTTTCCCAACTTTTCTGACCGCAAGTGGATGTTGAACCCGATGAATATCTTTTCGCAGGTGTATGTTTTTATTCCCATAAAAGGTCATTCCAACTAAAACCGAATGACAAAAACCACAATTAAAGTTGGGTTTTATAAATATTATGAGTAATGGAGGATAGCATTAAACATGCACTTTTGCTTCACTATGTTCCAGCGTTTATTCAGATGAACAGAGTAGACCGCCGAATCATCAAAGCCATTTTTTCCCACACAAAAAGCCAGATGTTGTCTATGTTGTGTGTATTCGCTGTAATGGAGTGTTTTTATGAAACACTGCTGAAAGTGAAGTTGTTCTAAACTGTTTATTAAACACAGTATAGGCTGAGGAAAAGTCCACTCAGCAAAGCTTAGAACATATGGATCTGTAGGGAGACTTACAATGTGCACATACACAAATCTAAATCTCCAAATATGTCGAGACATGGCCTGAAGTTTTGAAGAATTGTAGTAAAATCTTCAGGACAAAAGAGATTTGAAAGTTTCTTTGTTGGAGGATTTAATTTCACAGTGTGCAGCTCAGAAATGACTATGCACTTTCGAGATTCAAGGTAACAGTAATACATTTCTTTTAGATGGAAATTCACATGATGCATTTCTAAAGTCAGCAGGTATACCCTCATCTGCATGGCTCCTAAGCATTAGATTTAATGAAGCATAAACCAAAAGCATGCAGGTCCGGTACTATTTAATCTCCAGGTACTGGCTTTCACATGCTTTCTACCGCTCCACTAAATTCTAATGGCAGGATTATGATAATTGGCAGAATGAATTCAGTCATCACTCTTTCTACTGTACACTTGTCTGTCATGATGGAAGTATTCTCTTATTTTATGTTGAGCAGAATAAAATAATCTCTTATCTTATTCCAAGTCATTTACTGAATAGTCACACATCATAAGAGTGTCCCTTCAGTGTAGAATAAATCTACAAAAAATAAACAGTCCCTGGTGAATCACAGAGCAATGAGCGTAAGCACAGATGAATCCTCTATTTATGGTTTACTGATGGTCATATCCTCTAGCCGAAGAACAAACATACATTTTTATATTGTGTCACTGGCCAGCGAACTGGAGGTTCATCATGTGTAATTTGTATATTAATGAAAGAGCTTTTACCCAAACCTGACCTCATATTTTTACATGATACCGGCATAATCATTGGACAAAAAATAAAACATTTAAACTAGGAAAGTACCATAAGAACAAATATAATGTGTTTAGATCTGTTTAATCCATATGGATTAAATTGAAATGAAAGAATTTTGGATATTTCTAACTAGTGAGTGAGCAAAAATACTTTTTAGGGGTTTCCCGTCAGGAATGTTACATTATAGGCTTTTCAGATTTTTTCAGAGTATTTATGTTAATTTGCTTAAGCAAAAGATAACAAGGTTAAACAATAAAGACAATTTTTCACAACCTTCTTTGCTCATATTTATCAAGGGTGCCAATATTACTGGATAATGCACCATGTTTTCATGTCAAAACACTGAATCCACCAGAGCAATTATAGTGTGAGAGACAACCTGAATGGATCATAAAGTAGGCATCTGCTGAATTTCTCCATTAGTAGCTCTCAAATTGCCTGCTGTCTGGCAATTTCAGAAGGTTTGGGTTTCTAATATGTTTAATGCATCCTGTATTGTTAATTAGTCAGCACTTATTAACAATTAGACCCCCAGAAGTGACTTCAGGTGCACTAGGATAAAACACTAAACCGAAGTACACAGAACATTTCTTTACTTTATATAGATATTAAGTAAAGTACTTTAGATCATTTTCCTAACTCATTACATACTGAAACAAAATGATCTTCAAGATTGATAATCATAAGCTAATCATATGCAGAGCTTCCCTAGATTCAGGATGCATGCATTACCTGGATATTAGTGTCAGGTACTCCAGTGATAATCTCAATAATATAGAGCAGGCCAAGAATAGCCTGAGATGTAGCTAGAGATAAATTACATCAGAACAATTGCCATAGTTACAACAGTAGTTATTAACGTAGTTATTAAGCTTACATTTTTAAAAATAAATACCCAGTTGGACACATCACATTAGTGGAAAACTTCAATCACAATATCTTGTTGTGGGACAGACTTAAGTAGACTTACTAACAGACTGTAGGCAGCGTATCCATGTATGTTGTGTATGTCGGAAACTAATCTTCTTGTGTAAATGACTGTTGCAAGGAGAAAAGTTCTCCAACCAAGGACTAAGCAGTGCTGAAACTTTGCCCATCGGTGAGCAACTGCATCAGATCAGTTCATCCTGATGACAATGACGCAGTGATACAAGCTCCTGCTCTTGGCTCCCATTGTTCTTGGGCTCGGGGCTTCGTCAATGCAGAATAAGATCATTCTGACCCAAAAGGTTCATTCTGTCTTAGACAGAGGCACAATTGAAAAGATAGTCCCCACAGTTCTACTAAAAGGGTTCTACTCAACATACTTTCTGATTCAGAAGGACACAGATGCTTTTTGAGATTATCCATTCCAATTTAAAGTTCTACCATTTCCCTTTTTTCAAGATGTATGTATACAATCCTGTCTTGTCTGATAGCCAGAGGCATCAGGCTACAGCTGCATTTGGATGACTGGCTCCTATGTATACCAACCAAAGAGCATACTAACCCCTCCTTTATGCACTGTCCTACAACTGTTCCCACCATCTATTGTACACCTTTCCGCCTCTTCCCACATTGCACAGAACCTAGCAACTTCAAGATGGCTGGCAAGGACTTGGTTCCCACTAATACTTTCCCTAGTGGTCAGAACACCCAGGAAGCTTCCTTTCTAGACAAATCTGTTGTCCCAAATGGACCGTACGATTTGGCACCCCCAGCCAGGTCACATATGTCTGTGGAAGCTGTTCCATGAGTGGTGTTCACTGCTCAGTTGGCTCCTCAACCTTTCTTTAGGAACTGCTACACAGCAGAAAGTTGCCATCTACACTAAATGTGTTTGTGGCACCCATTTTTGAAAACCTTACTGAAAGGGGCAAGGTGCCTTAATCCTCCACAATTCCCCAAAAGCACAGCATGAGATCTACTGCTTATGCTGGTGTCCCTAACCCAATCCCTCACTTATATGAGGTTATGCAAGATTTCGAAATGGGTGTCTTATTGCTAGCAATCACTTCAGCAAAGACTGGGAGCAACAGTGGGAGAGCTGCATGCTTTGTCAATAAGCTCACTTTGCATGTGGTGGTGGTCAGATGAACTTGGAGTGAACTTGTGGTTAACCTGGAGATTCTGGCCTTTGATTGACCTCGCAGCATCCCATGAAGCCAAACATGCAGTGTGTTCAGTGTACTTAGACACTTAGACTGAATGGTGCTCATGTGATCCTCTGTAAGGAGCATCTTCCCCTCTTGCCCATTAGTCCAGGTGTGCGACTCCAGGAATTTTGCGCCGCTGCTACCTGGGCATCACTGTGTACGTTCTCCTGGTTCTACAGAGTTACTATCACTGTTCCACTACTGTGCTTCCAACGAAAAGCTGCATTGTGATAATGTTGCTAAAAGTGCTATAGAAATAAAATTGAATTGAATTAATATTTAAAGTGCCCTTTACACAGTATTTCAGTGAAAGGTCTGCATACTGCTAAAATAAGCTTGTGCCATTAAATAATTCTTTAAAGAGAAAACTACTAGCAAGCTTCCTATCTGTTTTCCCATGAATAAATTTCATAAATCCAACTGTCAGATGTTATAAAGACAAATTATGGGAATGTTCAAGAAAATGACAAAAGAGATGTGTGGCTATTTTGCATGTGGCTGCAAACAAATGTAGATGCTTTCCAACATTTTTGGTGCATGTGAGGATGCAATTTCTAATTCAAAATTAAATTAGGACATGCATAGTAGTCTACAATTTCGAAGTACTAATACTCCATATGTGTTTTCTGTCCTTTTATTGATGATGTACAGCTGACTATAAAAGTTCCGAGAAGTTAAAAATGAAATGTGGGTGCGTCCAGCAACAAAACAGCAATCCTTAACATAAAATTCAGTTTGCTCTAAGAAAAGTTTGGAAGCATTTATCAAGGCAGAGAGTAGACATACAGTATCTCACAAAAGTGAGTACACCCCTCACATTTTTGTAAATATTTGATTATAACTTTTCATGTGACAACACTGAAGAAATGACACTTTGCTACAATGTAAAGTAGTGAGTGTACAGCTTGTGTAACTGTAAATTTGCTGTCCCCTCAAAATAACTCAACACACAGCCATTAATGTCTAAACCGCTGGCAACAAAAGTGAGTACACCCCTAAGTGAAAATGTCCAAATTGGGCTCAAAGTGTCAATATTTTGTGTGGCCACCATTATTTTCCAGCACTGCCTTAACCCTCTTGGGCATGGAGTTCACCAGAGCTTCACAGGTTGCCACTGGAGTCCTCTTCCACTCCTCCATGACGACATCACGGAGCTGGTGGATGTTAGAGACCTTGTGCTCCTCCACCTTCCGTTTGAGGATGCCCCACAGATGCTCAATAGGGTTTAGGTCTGGAGACATGCTTGGCCAGTCCATCACCTTCACCCTCAGCTTCTTTAGCAAGGCAGTGGTCATCTTGGAGGTGTGTTTGGGGTCGTTATCATGCTGGAATACTGCCCTGCGGCCCAGTCTCCGAAGGGAGGGGATCATGCTCTGCTTCAGTAGAACTGTAGCTCCCCAGTGCCGGCAGCACTCATGCAGCCCCAGACCATGACACTCCCACCACCATGCTTGACTGTTGGCAAGACACACTTGTCTTTGTACTCCTCACCTGGTTGCTACCACACATGCTTGACACCATCTGAACCATATAAGTTTATCTTGGTCTCATCAGACCACAGGACATGGTTCCAGTAATCCATGTCCTTAGTCTGCTTGTCTTCAGCAAACTGTTTGCGGGCTTTCTTGTGCATCATCTTTAGAAGAGGCTTCCTTCTGGGACGACAGCCATGCAGACCAATTTGATGCAGTGTGCGGCGTATGGTCTGAGCACTGACTGGCTGACCCCCCACCCCTTCAACCTCTGCAGCAATGCTGGCAGCACTCATACGTCTATTTCCCAAAGACAACCTCTGGATATGATGCTGAGCACGTGCACTCAACTTCTTTGGTCGACCATGGCGAAGCCTGTTCTGAGTGGAACCTGTCCTGTTAAACCGCTGTATGGTCTTGGCCACCGTGCTGCAGCTCAGTGTCAGGGTCTTGGCAATCTTCTTATAGCCTAGGCCATCTTTATGTAGAGTAACAATTCTTTTTTTCAGATCCTCAGAGAGTTCTTTGCCATGAGGTGCCATGTTGAATTTCCAGTGACCAGTATGAGGGAGTGTGAGAGCGCTGACACCAAATTTAACACACCTGCTGCCCATTCACACCTCAGAAATTGTAACACTAACAAATCACATGACACCGGGGAGGGAAAATGGCTAATTGGGCCCAATTTGGACATTTGCTCTTAGGGGTGTACTCACTTTTGTTGCCAGCGGTTTAGACATTAATGGCTGTGTGTTGAGTTATTTTGAGGAGACAGAAAATTTACACTGTTATACAAGCTGTACACTCACTACTTTACATTGTAGCAAAGTGTCATTTCTTCAGTGTTGTCACATGAAAAGTTATAATCAAATATTTACAAAAAATGTGAGGGGTGTACTCACTTCTGTGAGATACTGTACATACAACTAAATATACACACTTTTTTTTTACATGAGATAAAGAAATGTCTTGTAGCAGCTATAAATTACATTGATATATTGCAGTCTCTGTGTCAACATATATTTACAATCCTTTAGATTTTCTTTATTTCTTAAAAAGTCTGTCGAAAACACCAACTGAAAAATATCTAGTGAGTTTTTTCAAGAAAAATTATTTAAAATGAACCTAAAATGATTTTATGTCATGTTGTGTCACCGTACATGCCCTCATGAAATAGGCAAGCAGAACATAAACACCATAGAAAGCCAAACAGATTAGAGCCCACCACCTGCACAATCTCACCAGGAGATGGCAAAGTGTATGTCACAGCATGAGGAGGAGGAGGCGGAATGGTTACATACAACAGGATGTGTTCGCCAAACAAACCCACTCACCCCGGGAAAGTACTAAAGCTTTGACTCGTCCACCCATCCTAACACTTATATCCTGAATCAGTGGATAAACAGTAAAGAAAAGTCCCCAACAATACAAACAGAATACGTTGTATGTGTTGTCACTGAATAATAGTTCAACTATTCTTCCAGAAAACCAGTAGTTCAGGATATGCATAAACATTTAGATTTTATAGGTTGAATCAAGCTTGTTTACTACCATGTTCTGACCAAAAAAGTTACCTTGTTTCACCTAAGGACAAGTACTGTTTACAACAAAAGTATGTTTGATTGTTTTACTTTAATATCACTGGTGCGTACTGTCACCTAAAGTGACTTTAACAATCGATTATGAAATGCTTTAGATTACTAAAAATTTAGAAAGCAAAAGCCTTACAATTTTTTATTGCAATTTTCACAGGGTCATTCCAGCGCAGCTCCATTCTGATTAATTATTTTGAATAATAAATTTATTTTCTTTAATCAGCACAGAGTTATCCGAGTACAACTTATTCAACATGGTTTATATAGTAATAATGTTCTTAGAAACAGCCACATGAGCTTTCAAAAGCTAGCAATGACAGGCTGAACTTATGCTTAAACATACATAGTAATTCTTGTACATTTATCTGTTGAAATTGCCGAAATTACCTACATTTGTAGAACCAGACCCAACAATCCATTTTTGATGTTAACGCCAGTTATAATAATTAACTTTTGTTAGCTGAATTGGCGACGTTCTTTCTTGCTCAACCGTGAAACAATGACACAGGCTACAATGCAATGCAAGGCATTATATTATATATCCCAATTATGTAATTACAATATTATTGCTATGCAAATGTAGTTGCAATATATATATAATGCTAACAAACGGCACATTTCACCAAGTATTTTTGATCAAAACAACAGCCATGGCATTTAGTACTATTTTTAGTTCAATACAATACATAGGTCCATGGTGACAGGAGAGAAACAGTCCATTGCTGACATAAAGGGCATTACCCTGGTGCAGAAAGACATCAAGCAAAACAACAGATTAAAGGCATACAGTGGGGCCACCCTGCTCCAATTTCCTTTTTCTTTTTTAAATAGCACAATGCTTATCTAAAAAACAATTACAATTTCCATGTGCTTCTGTGGATTAGCACTGTCAAAGTCTGCCACTGTTTTAGTGACACTAATTTGGTGGTGAATGCTGAAGAAACATAAACTCTGCTGAAGAACCATATAAATGACACTTTCTGTCAAATGTTTTGTTAAAAACCACATGGAGGCTTTTTAGAGTAGAGTAATACTATGATCAAGGCATGCCATGTTTTTTTAAATGCTTTAGTACCTCCTGATTTATGAAAGCATGTTATTGCTAAGTTACATAGCCAGATATTGATCCAAAACATACTGTATGAATATATACATGGATAAACTGAAATGTCAGATCTGAACTCCACAAAGATGACCTGTCAAGACACAAAATCCAGCATTCCTTAATAAGACGTAAAGCAGTTGTGCATGGAGGAACAAGTGACTGGTTGACACCATTTGTACTATAGGTGTTAAAAGAAGATATTGTCAGCAGGGGACAGATACTAGACATGGGACACTCTATGCCAACAAGGCAGAAGTTTCACATCAACGATATTTTGAAACACTACTTTGAGGCATGGTCCAAATGCACATGTCGCTGATACCAATGCTTCTACAACCCCTGGCAAAAATTATGAAATCACCACACACAGCCTTTTCTCTTTGTAGCAAATAAACAAATCACAGATATGACACGAAACAATTTTTGTTTAATAGCTGAACATTCTGGCTTTGTGAAACATACCTCACTCAATTTAAATGAAATTATTTCAATTAAATGGTATATTTTTTTCCATATCAATGTTGAGGAAAAAATTATGGAATCCCTCAATGTTGAAGAAAAAAATATGAAAAGCCCTTGTAATTTGCATTTCTAAAACAAATACCAGCACAAGTCTAAAAATGCAAATTAGTCTGCAGCTAAAAGAGAGTGCTTACAGACCTTAAAAGAGTGCTTTAGGACTTTACCCTTGGACTTTTTGAAAGGAAACCTGGCCCCAACAAGAGAGTTGTCAGTTGAAACAATGGAAAGGATTATAAAACTCCTTCAAGAAAGAAATGTTGGTTATTTCCAGTCAGCTGTGTCAAAAATTTGGTCCAAGTATAAACAAAATGGGAAGGTTATAAAAGTAAAACATGTGAGTAGAACAAGGAAGACGTCAAAGCGCCAGGATAGAAAACTCAAAGCAAAATACCTTGAAAATAGAAAATGCACAACAAAACAAATGGAAAACAAAATGTGTGGAAAAAGGAGTGTGACAGAACTGTAAGAAATCGGCTGAACGAAATGGGATTTACACATATAAAAGCCAAAGAAAAAGCAGCACTAACACCTAAACAGAAGAAAACAAGGTTACAGTGGTCTAAAGAGAAGCAATCATTATCATTAATACTATATATTGGTGCTGTTTCCTTGCAGATAGCCTGAAGTTCAACATCAACCACTGTTAAACCTGTTTATTACCAAAAGGTTAGCAAGAGGGACCATCAGACTAGTGTAGAAGGCTATCAAATATATCTAGAATCAGTGACATCTTATCTGTTAAACCATTGCAATCCCTTACAGTGTGACATCAACACAAATTAACATTAATAAGAAATACAAAACACCAGAAAACCATTAGAAACAAATAAAACCTGTAGCTTTTTTCCATGTAGGCGGTGAAGGAGCTGACAACAGTATCAGACAGTTTTTTTAATGGGTACATCATTGTAAGTCATTTCCAAAGTTGAAAAATTGGGGTCCTGTTCAATAGGGAAAAAAAGTATAGACAACATGCAGACTCATACCAGCATGATTCATCTACCAAAAGACCTGAGAGGCATTACTGATTAATGAAGCCATTAAATGAGATCCACTTATCCACTGGCTCCAAAAGTACCTTGTAGAAGATTTCAGGCAGACCAAACTGCTGGACTAAGCAGGGAGATAAACAGTAGCACACAGCGCCCTCTCTTGAAATACAGAGTAAAAAAAAAAATCTGCACTAAATAATCAAGAGCAAATAATAATGTTATATCTGATCAGATATATCATTATCAACTATGTTTGCATTTCTGCTGGTTTATGAGCTGATTAACGCATGAATATGAGTTAAGTATAGAAATCAACTATGGTACAATAAAAAAAATGACTTAGGACTGAATACTTAACATTGTTAAGAAATAATGAAGAAAAAAAACCAAACAAATGCTTTATGTTAAAGTTATTTGTTACAATAAAAAAAAAAAAAAGAGTCATCACTATGATATAGTTATCCGGTTTTACTGTGCTCACCGCGGCTCAGTGGTGAAGCATTCATTCCTGTAAGCATATGCAGCATGTACAAACAGCTGCACACCATTCACTTAACAGCCCCTGTGTGTGGAGAACGCGAGCAAGGCCCTCTGGGGCTCTCAGTTCCTACTAAGATGACCTTTCCACAGCTGGTGTACACTAAAGGAGAAAACATTTGTTGATAAAAAAAGGCCATGTTTTCGACTCAAGAGCCAGCATGAGAGGTTAAGCCAAGTTGACCTTGCTGAACAGGAACTCATCCATTAGATGCAGAGCCTGGACTTATCACAGTCCTGTTGCTGCTGCACCCACCACCTCCAGGCCTGACTCACATGTGCCACACATGCTCACAGGCATACAGGACATTTCCACAAAGCCTTTCCATAAATAAGGGCACAGCACAGTACGATACATCATTTGGTGGAAGCCGAGATTATGTAAAACACTGATATGCCACCTCTGGATTAGATAAAAAATGTTTCATCCAGGTGCTACTTGACTGATTTACAAAAGTTTCTCAGTGCAATATATTTTACCATTTTTGGATAAATAGGCAATGGGTTCTTTTTAATGTGAGTCATACCTTGCATATGGTGCTGGTTGGACCTTAAGATATTTGAGAAATGTTATATTAATGTTATTATAGAGCATTAAATTTGTGAGAAGAAAATTGTAGTGTTTATTCCATCAGAACTAAACGTGTTGAACATAACACAGTATAGCATAACAGGGTAGAAATATGAAAGCAAAATTAGCTGTGGTATTAGTAAACCAATATACTAGTATTGACTTTGAACATATTTTAAATAGCTTTGTCTCGCATACATTGGAGCAGCAAGAACAATTCCGATTTTTTTTGCTTGTAGACTGAAGACATTTGGGTTTGAGATCAAAAGATTAATATGAGAAGACAGTTTAGAAATTCAGCTTTTATTTATACCAGGATATTTATATGTAGATGTGTTAAATGACATAGAACATAGTACATTCTCTATCAGACAACCCAATTTATAGGCGAGCAAAAATATGGAACACATGACTGACAGGTGTTTCTTGTTACCCAGGTGTGTCCTGTTAGATTGACTGCTTAAACAATAAATAGCTTTGAGATGCTACTCTTAGTTTTACCTTCAGTTTCACCTGAAACATAAAGAAACCACTAGTGTACTGAGCAACAGACACTGAATGGGTCGGCCAAGGAAAACAACAACAGCTGATGACAGAAACATTGTGAGAGCTGTGAAGAAAATCCCCAAAACAATAGTTAGTGACATCACCAACAACCTCCACAGGGCAGGGGTGACGTTATCACAATCCACCATTTGAAGAAGGCTTCAAGAGCAGAAATATAATACAGAGATGAGCCACAAAAGTTCTGGAACCTAGAATAACCTCTACCAAAGTGATGGAAAGGCCGAAGTGTGGAGAAAGAAAGGATCTGTTCATGGTCCAAAACGTACAAGTGGAACGTGTACGTTTTGGACACTACCTCCACCATGTTTCATCTGTGAAACATGGTGGAGGTAGTGTCATGGCTTGGGCTTGCATGGCTGCTTCTGGAACAGGCTCACTAATCTTTCTTGGTGATGTAACTCATAATGGTAGCAGCTGAATGAATTCAGAAGTTTACAGGAACAGTTTGTCTGCCAATTTAGAGAGAAATGCATCCAAATTAATCGGACGGAACTTCATCATGCACCAGGACAAAGACAAAACACACTGCCAACTCAACAAGGACTTTATCAGGGGGAAAATGCGGAAGGCTTTAGACTGACAATCACCAGACTTTAACCCAATTGAGTAGCATTTCACCCCCTGAAGAGGAGACTGAAGGGAGAAACCTGCCAAAACAAGCAACAACTGAAAGAGGCATCACAAAAGAAGAAACCAGCAGTTTGGTGATGTCAGTGGGTCACAGGCTTGATGAAGTTATTACAAGCAAGGGCTATGCAACCAACAGTGTTATTACATTTACTTCAAGACTTATCTGTTCCTATACTTTTGCTCACCTAAAAATTGGGTGGTCTGATACAAAAGGTTCTATGTTTTATGTTGCTTAACACATCTAAATCTAAATACCAGGAAATTAAAGATGAACTCTAAACTCTCATATCGATTTTTTGATCCCAAACACAATTGTCTTTGTTGTACAGCACAAACAAATTAATTGGCCTTGCCATTCCAATAGTTTTGTAGGGAGTATATATATGTATATATATTTTTTTTTTGGGGGGGGGAGCTAACAATGTGGCATGTGTATGAGGGGGTAATACAAGATGCTGTATGTTCATAAAGAGACAAAACAATAAAAAAAAAAATAAAGAGTTTTAGGCCGTAATCAGTTTATAAAATTGAAAATTGATGAAAGTGATAGAAAGTGTAGTCTGGGTTAATTCCTTAAATGTCCAACATACTAACTGGGTAGAAAGTAATATTGGGGACAGTCAAAAACATAAAATGGACTGGGATAAAATTAAATATTCATCAATA
This sequence comes from Ictalurus furcatus, assembly GCF_023375685.1. NCBI lineage: Eukaryota > Metazoa > Chordata > Actinopteri > Siluriformes > Ictaluridae > Ictalurus > Ictalurus furcatus. The sequence goes on along the minus strand of NC_071270.1, from coordinate 18,321,740 downwards.
TTTAATTTTATTTCACTGCATATTAGTGGCCTTAATAATAATAATAATATTACTATAGAAACAATCTAGCTCTATTTGAAAAAAGTGTAGAATTTTGTGGCACTTGTAGCAGACTACATATTGTCTTGTTGTCCCACAGTTGATACTAGCACTGTCTTAGAGTCTTTTAGTTATTCGTTTAATTGGTTTACCCTCCAAGTGCACCTTCTTAAAGTACTAATTTCGAGTGCTATTAGCATCTGAGAGCAGCAAGTTGAACCTAAATACAACTATCTGGGTCTTTGATAGAAAATGTTTAATATTTTTCCCCATTTAGTGGCCAATCTGTCCCTTATAGCACAGGTGAACCCAATGAACTGATCTGAATCTGGACCATTTTTGTCCAGATTCTTAATGCCATTAAAGCATTAAATGTGACTGCTTACATCTGGGTCACTGAGTTCCTTTTCTCATTGCAATTACTGGATCTTATGTTTCTAAAGTTCTATACTATGTTTTCTTTTTTTGCACGAATAGTGATTCAACTGTAATAAAACCAGAAACACAAAAGTGTACAAAAAACATCAGCTGGTGCTATACTTGAAAGACAGGCAAGAATGATGGAGCAAGACACTGAGCATACGTACAATGTGATGAACATAATAAATTGTTTTAAATTGTGGGACTGTTCCATCAGGAAGAAGCTTATCTAGGTGAGCAGGCCCAATGGAAAGTCTAATCATGCTGTGGTGAGGTCACTGTTTACTTGGAGAGCTGAGATGGGCTGTTCAACATTTCCTGTTGATATCCACCACTCCATGTGTTGTGTGTCCTTTTTTTTTTTCTTAGAAAAGCAGCGACTGTCCTGAACAACCCTTAAGCAAGGGAAGACATTTATGTATGTATACAGAACAACTCTCTTGGCTAAATTGAATAAAATTCAACATTGGTTATGTTTGTAAGAACATACTTTGTGTTAGGGTTAGTTGAGTGTAAGTTGATGGTGCACTTAAAAGTTTCATGTTGAGATGTTGAGAATTAAAGAGTTACCCTAATTTGGGGTAATCTGGGGAATAATAGAGTATTATCTTATCTTATCTTAAAGGATAGGGAGAGTATGAACCATTACTGCAGGTTCAACACTAGGGGAAAAAAAGCATACAATTATATTATTACCTCTAATACCCATGTTTATCCTGTAAAAGTATACTAAATTAACAAATTTAATCAAATTAATTAGTCTCCAATCCTATCCTAACAGGCATGAGCTCAATTTCTCTTATCCAAATACAAGACTATCTTGTAATCCAATATGATATGTACTGTTTCCACTTTTAAAAAATGAATTACATTCATGAAGAAGATTATGTGAAGGGAAGCAGGTGACCAGCGATAAGATTTATAAGCATACAACACTGCCATCTAGAGATCAGAATGGTAAGGAATGAAAATTTTGGAAAGGTTGTCTTGAATGAACAGAATTGTGACAATTAAATGGCTTCAACTCATAGTAAATAAAGAAAAAATACTGGAGTCATGGGCACTTGTGTATGTCTATCGGAAGAACTCGCCAGTTTGGGATGAGCACTCCTTCTTTCTGAAGCGTACAATATTACATAAAACTTTATATAACCTCCGATAAAACGCATACGACTCTATATTCAATGTTATAGAATATAACAGAATTTTGTTTAAAGCAAAGGACTTAACACCTAGATTTATATACAAGTTAAATAATGAACACTTTTTTGTTTGTTTGTTTTTACCTAGACACAACAAAATTTGGAGACTAAATGTCTAAATAGACAGTAAAAATAAAGAAAAGAAAACATTTAGCATATTTTTGTTCCATCACCTGTTTTTTTTTGTCATTATGGGGAAAACAAGTTGTAAAACTTATTATTTTTTATATTTTTAAGCTTGCTGAAAATTTATTTCCATCAAATTTGACCAAAATGAGAAACATTCATGACTTTAGAGTCTATACTGACTGGAACTGGATAAAGCTTGAAGAAAGTCAGGTCCAGAGGATCCGTAGGGTTTAAATTTGGCTGGAGAGGGAAAATGTGCTGGAGCTCCAAACAAATACACAATGACTGCTTGTGTCTAAAGCATGGGTAGTACTTGAGCAGCTGCTACTATCTGTTTAACGTTACAGAGAAACATCACTCTCAGCAAACCCAGAGCCAACAACCCAAGCTCCAGGCACATAGCCAGACTACTCCAAAAAGTGGAGGTTTTTTTTTTTTTTAATTACAAGCAAAGGGAATCTGAAGGTCATGCCTTGACCCAGTTCTAGTGTTAGACATTTATCCATGACAATTAAGTAGGCTTGTTTTTCCCTAACATTATCCAAAACATATTGCACATTGCCCGTTTTCTATATTCATTGTCCCTGTTCAAATTTTTCCCCAGCATTTAGCCATTGCACCCTATACTACCCATCAGTAAATAAGTCATCATGGAAATCAATTTAACTGATTCATTTCTGTATACTTTGATAATATTAGCCAGAATAATTAATTATAATAATAAATAATGTATATAAAATAACAAATGAACTTTTCCAATGAATTCATACATTCAAAGTGAATTAATGAATTGATATTTCACGGATATTTGAGTCCCAAAATCACATTCATAGTAACCATGAGCTTATTATCCAGTTATTTAGTTACTGATCTTAAAGAATATTGTTTTGTAACTACTATGAATTATATGAAGTAACTGGAGGAAAAAGAGTCTAAACCAGGTCCTATGAGTTTAAGGGGTTAAAGTAAGCGGGTGATTTAATTTGAACTGTCCGTTGCTCCTGCTTTTTTTTTTTTTGAGTGAGTGAGTGAGGTAGGGGGAGGGGGGAGTAGGTCAAACCTAGCTGACACACCGGCTTGGCCCCTGAACTCTAATGGGAGAGACATTCATGCATGCACACACGTTCATATACACCGTAGGGTATTTTCACTCACATCTGTATTACTGTACATAGATAAACCTATTCCAAAAGCTTCACCCTGTCCTGGCCTTCACCTCAGTATCCAAAAGGAAATCATTTGGCACATACACAAACACACCCTATAATTGATCAATCACCCACATTCATTTATCTTTAGGCCAGTTCCAGCATCCTGTCACACACACACATGTGCCCACACACATGCTCACAATATATAGGTCTATTAAGGTCCCCGAAGACACATTTACATACATATATACACACAAAACAGCTAACTCAACATCTATGCCTTCCATGATTCACCATCAGACACAGATGCCACACACTGCTTAACGGGGCTCAGTGGTATCCCCTGCAGTTGTGTGCATGCCTATGGCAGCAAAGGGTCCAATTCAGGATCATGCTCTCAGCACACATAACTTCTCCCATGGGAGTCCAATAATGACCCACACACTAATCCTGTTGCAGAATACCATGCACGCACGTGCACACACACATACACACACACACACACACACACACACACACACACACACACACACACACACACACACACAGTCTTAGGCCCAATTCCAAATCACAAATCACAGACCTCCCACACTTCCACTTGCAATTATCACAAGGCAAAATCTACTTTGCAAGAATGCACAGCTGTCGAATTTAAACCGATACCACTATTCCTAATACCAAATGATGTTTTTTTTCGCATTGGAATCAGGCCCAAGTCTTATTTTAGTAGATGCTATCTACACATAACCATTCTCAGAAAGGAATAAAGACAAAAACAACTAAACATCACATCACTCCTAATACTTTACTGACTACCGGTTTCTTTTCAAATTCTTTTACTACATTTTATACGTGTGCATACAACCCATACAACCATTCCCGCTAAATCACTCAGGCCATCAAACAGCAATACTTTCATCCCAAAAACCTGGTTAAAAGGGGTAGAGTCAGCTTTTATTTACTATTTACTTTATTTACCAAAGCACTGAAACTCTCGTCACCTTTAGCGGTTTTCTACTTTAATCTTTTATCAGTTTATCTTTTTGCTATAACTTCTCTGTAAAGCATATTATAAACCCTGATTCTGAAGTGGGCTATTAAGTATGTATTGATATTGGCATGAAATACCGGATCTGTCTTGAATTGGATTTGATGTATTTCCATTCAGATTCATGTGTAATGGTGACTGAAACAATGGCAATCATACATTTAGACAAGGCCACAAATTGTCTAAAAGCATCACCATCACATCTGTGAACTTGGAACGTCTGTATTAGGTCAGCACCAAGGATCAATGAATACTCAGCTCTGATATTGAGTGTATGGAGTTGTAGTGCATATCTAATGCTGTATGAATAAAATGTCCCTAGTTTAATCCTGAGCTCAGATCTGTGTGGGTTTCCTCCAGGTTCTCCAATTTCCTTCATCTCCCAAAAAGCATACCTGTAGATGGATTAGCTACTCTAAATTGCACCCTAGGTGTGAATGAGTGTGCAAAGATGTGTGTAGGGTTCCCTGCAATGGACAGGTGTCTCATCCAAGTTGGAATATGCTCCGGATCCACTGCGACCCTTACCAGGATAAAAGTGGTTACTGAAGATGAATGAATAAATTGTTAAAGCATGCACATTGGGCTGTTTTAATAGACTCAATGGGAGTTAAAGAGAACCTTGAAACCAACACAGGATGTTATAAGATAATCTATTACAAAACACTTTCCGTCAAACAGACATGTAGAGAGGTGCATGTTCTTATGGTGAGGCACTTGTATCTGTAGTGGTTGGTGATCCAGTGCAGCAAATACACAATATTAGTGCTGAATGTGCAAGACAAGGCTGAATATTTATTTTCATACAGTCATGTGAAAAAATAAGTACACCCCATGGAAAATGTTCTTTTTTTTATATACATATTTGGACAAGCAAACATTTGATTCTCTTTGAAATGCTGCCTATTAATAAAGATGATACACTCTATCAAATGACACATAAAATTGACATTTAGTAGTAATTTGCGTTATTATGTAGTATTTTTTGCAATTTAAAATAACAAAAAACAGATCAGTCACATGGAAAAAGTAAGTACACCCCTACATTTATCAGGTGTTCACAATTGGGTGCCAGTGATTTATATCAGTCTCATATTTAGTGTCTGGTGTTCCCTTTGTTATTGAGGTGTGTGGTGTCATCATGCCAAGATCTAAAGAGATCTATAAGGCCTTCAGAAAAAGGTTGTGGATGCCTGAATCTGGCAAGGGATTTAATTCCACTGTTAGGAAAATAATCTACAAATGGTGCAAATTTCAAATGATTGCCAATTTGTCCAGGACCGGCCATCCCAGCCAATTCAGCCCAAGAGCAGATCGACTGATGCAAAAAGAAGTCTCCAAGAACCCCAAAATTTCATCACAGGATCTGCTAGTAAGTCTTGCTTACTGACTGTTACTGTTAGTAAATGTTCGTGTCAAAGTGCATGCTTCTACAATCAGAAAGAGATTGCACAAATTTGACCTGTATGGGAGGCCTGCCAAGAAAAAGCCTTTGCAAGACTACAGTTTGCCAATGAGCATATAGGCCTTTTGGTATAATGTGCTCTGGACAGACGAATCAAAGATAGACCAAAGACAGCTTTTCAGGAGAATCACCTCATACCAACTGTGAAGCACGGTGGTGGAAATGTTATGGTTTGGGGTTGCTTCGCTGCCTCAGGGACTGGACAGCTTGCATTCATTGATTCAACTATGAATTCTACATCATATCAAAGAGTGTTTGAAGATAATATGAGGACGTCTGTCCGAAAATTTAAGTTGAACCGAGAGTGGACCTTTCCGCAGGATAATGATCCTAAGCTCACTAACAAATCAACCAAGGAATGGCTCAAAAAGAAGAACTGGAGGGTTATGGAATGGCTTAGTCAAAGCCCGGATTTGAATCCCGGATTTGAAATGTTGTGGGGGGATTTGAAATGGGCAGTACATGCAAGAAAACCTTCAAACATCTTGTAACTGAAAGAATATTGCATGGAAGAGTGGTCAAAAATTCCAGCAAGCATGGTGTACAATTATACAAAACGCCTATAAGAAATTATTTCTGCTAAAAGGGGTAATTCTAGCTTCTGAGGCCAAGGGTGTACTTACTTTTCCACATAACAATCTGACATCTATTGATATTTCTGTTGAATAAATGTGGTTTTGTTGAAGTATATGGACTTTATTAATAGGCACCGTTTCAAAGGTCAAATGTTAGCTTGTCCAAATATTTCAAAAAAGCCAACAGTTTCCATGGGGTGTACTTTTTTCATATGACTGTATATCTGAAGTACATTTTTATATTAAACTTGAGCCCCAGTAAAAAGAGAGGAACGTAATCAATAATTATAAAGCAAAATCGATTTCCACTCTTGCTTGTATTGGGAGTAGTAATGATCTAATTACCTTGCACTATTACCGAGAATGTTGAAGAACCAACAAGTTTAATTATGACTGAAGCCAAATATAACTGATAGTGTCTGGCTCCTGAGCAGACAAATCAGTTTTATGGGACAGTCTATATATTACAGTTTCACTTGGCTCTGTGCTCATGTTTAAAAAAATAAAATAAAAAAATACATGGTAGCAGCTTGTACTGTTAGTGATATACCAGTCTGAAAGTAAACAACATAACACATAATGATAAAGATTGGAATACAAAAATAAGGAGAAACTGAACATGTCTTATTAGTTACTACCAGCTATCATGAGTTCAATAAAGTTCACAACTGGGAAATGATACAAACCCTGCAACAAGGGTAAATCTGTTTACGGTAATCAATAGATTATCAACATAATAATTATTAAACGTATCTACAATATATAGAATTATTAGGCATAATTCACTAGATTTTCACCTAATAAATTCCTTACCTGTTTACTAAGAAAAATGCTAAAACCCCACAAATCTCATTTATATTTGCTTTGTTTACTCTTCCATATATTCTCACGATCTCTCTCCTGATTGGCTACAAGCTCCTGCTACTCACCATGTAGTCTGATGCCTTTTGTGTTCTGAGCTGGCGTATGGTGTATGCTTACAGATTTGCCACCAATTCTGACCTGACTCCCTGCTGACCCTGCTGAATTATTGTTCTACAACTGTCATGGTGACTCACGCAGTGCAGGAACATCTGCTTATTGGGTATTTTCAACTTGACTCAATAATCATGAGTCATTTTTAACAACACAAAAAAACCTATTCACTTATAGCTATAAGTTAATCAGGTTAAAAGCTCATACTTAAGGCCCAGTATACAGTGGTGCTTGAAAGTTTGTGAACCCTTTAGTATTTTCTAGATTTCTGCATAAATATGACCTAAAACATCGTCAAAGTCCTAAAAGTAGATAAAGCGAACCAAATTAAACAAATGAGACAAAAATATTATACTTGGTCATTTATTAATTGAAGAAAATGATCCAATATTACATATCTGTGAGTGGCAAAAGTATGTGATCCTTTGCTTTAAGTATCTGGTGTGATCTCCTTGTGCAGCAATAACTGCAGCTTAATGTTTCCGGTGACTGTTGATCAGTCCTGCACCTCGGCTTGTAGGAATTTTAGCCCATTCCTCAGTACAGAACCGCTTCAACTGTTGGTGTTGGTGGGTTTCCTCACATTAACAGCTTGCTTCAGGTCCTTCCACAACATTTCTATAGAATTAAGGTCAGGACTTTGACTTGGCAGTTCCAAAACATCAACTTTATTCTTCTTTAATAGAATGACTTGTGTGCTTAGGGTTGTTGTCTTTCTGCATGACCCTCTTTCTCTTGAGATTCAGTATACAGACAGATGTTCTTTCCTTTAGAATTGGCTGATATAATTCAGAATTCATTGTTCCATCAATGATGGCAAGTTATCCTTGTTCAGATGCAGCAAAACAGGACCAATCTATGATACTACCACCACCATGTTTCACAGATGGCATAAGGTTGTTATGCTGGAATGCAGTGTTTTCCTTTCTCTAAAGCTTCTCATTTGAACCACAATTATATTTTGGTCTCATCCATCCACAAACCATTTTCCAATAGCCTTCTGGCTTGTCCACGTGAGCTTTAACAAACTGCAGAAGGACAGCAATGTTCTTTTTGGAGAGCAGTGACTTTCTTCTTGCAATCCTGCCATGCACACCATTCTTGTTCATGAACCTGAACATGAACCTTTAGAGATGCTTTTGTAACCTTTTCTAGCCTGATGAGTATCAACAACTCTTTTTCTGAGGTCCTCAGAAATCTCCTTTGTTCGTGCCATGAAACACTTCCACAAACATGTGTTGTGAAGATCAGATTTTGATAGATCCCTGTTCTTTAAAAAAACAGGGCGCTGACTCACACCTGATTGTCATCCCATTGATTGAAAACACTCTAATTTCACCTTCAAATTAAACTGCTAATCCTAGAGGTTCACCTACTTTTGCCACTCACAGATATGTAATATTGGATAATTTTCCTCAATAAATAAATGGCAAAGTATAATATTTTTGTCTCATTTGTTTAAGTGAGTTCTCTGAGTCTAATTTTAGGACTTGTGTGAAAATCTGATGATGTTTTAGGTCATATATATATATATATATATATATATATATATATATATATATATATATATATATATATATAAATTCTAAATGGGTTCGCAAACATTCAAGCACCACTAGTACATGATATCTTCTAGCTTTTAGCATAGAAAAGGAGTCTTTTCAAATAAAAATAATATCAATATATCATTTCAGAATTTAAACTACATTAATACACTGAGTCAGAGGTCCAGCATTGAATGTACTTGAATGGATGTATGATTTTCAATACCGAAGTCATGACCCTAAACGGTAAGCTGAAAGAATTGGAACCCAGCCAAAGACTGCTGTAAATGAACTCTTAGAACATCATGCTGAAGCCCATGATCTCCATGAACTGAAATTTTACGTATCACCAGATTGAAATTTACATTTCACACCATTTGGCAGATGCCCTTATCCTTACATTCTCATTTATACACCTAAGCAGTTTAGAGTTAAGGGTCTTGCAAGGCCCCAGTGGCAGCTAGGCAGTGCTGGGATTTGACGTCATGGCCATAATCACTGAGCTACCACTGCCTATACCATAGCACATACAATGTCAAAAAAGAGAGAACATTTCCAAGGGAGAAGACATTCATATGAGTGAAATTATAGCTCTTCTTCTTTAATCACTCATTCATCTTCAGTAACCGCTTTATCTTGGTCAGGGTTGCGGTGGATATGGAGCCTATACCAGGAACACTAGACATAGACCTTGGATGGGATGTCAGTCCACTGCAGGGCACCATGCACACACACTTTCACATCTAGGGGCAATTTAACATAGCCAATCCACCATCTACCATATTTTTGGGAAGTGGGAGAAAAGCAGAGAATCCAGATGAATTCCATATGGATCCTGAGAGAACACGCTAAACTCCCCACAGACAGCAACCTGAGCTCAGGACTGAACTAGCTCTTTTTATTTTTTTTGCAACATTTTAATTGATTCATTTTGAACTCTAGATTTATTCAATTCATTCTTAACCAAAGTTACTTACAAGTGAAACAAATCAAATCAAATCCAATCAAAGCATAGAGCTGTGCATTTGAGGGTTAGCTGCTAGCTTGGGAGCCAAAAGTGGTCCTCTGGGAGTCTCAGAATATTTTGGTTTCTAGCACAGAACCATAACAGCAGAGCTATCATTGCTAAATAAGATGTTGCAGTGCACTAAAAATGCAAGACTTAATTATTGTCTATGCAATTACAGAAGACTATCAAGATGTCAGATATTGGGCTCTTTAATTAATGGAGCAATAAAAAAAAATCCAACAAGCCTTTAATGTCTGGCTGTGGTTTATGAGAACATTGTAGTTTCTTTACTGCATTAGTATAATTATGCATGACCACAGAACCATCAGAATTTGAGCATCCCAGCTCCTTTTTGTTTTGAAACAAATGGACATTTATTATTATTATTATTTCATCTTTTGCATTGTTCTTAATGCACATGGACACAAACACCCTAACCTTTGCTGTGTGATGGTCAGAGAAATAAGACAGGGGAATAAGAGGGAACATCTGCAGCATGTTTACACATGACACCATGTCCACAGACAGCTGCCGAGCGTGTGTCTGCCAACTTGTTTCATGTTTTATGTGCGCTGACTCTCAAAAGCACAGAACAAGCCGATCCTTCCTACTATACTGTACAAAACAGCTGTCTGGGGATTAGGGACAGATTAAGACCACTTCAGTTTCTGGTTTTTGGGGGTGCTGAAGTCTGCACCAATGGAGCAATGAATTTAGGCAGAAGATAGAAAACATGGAAAAAATGGATCCTCAAGAACAGAAAACCCTTTACTGTTGGGCCTACCTAAAATCTTTATGGTTTCCAAGTAGGACAAATTGAGGAACCGTTTGGTGATGGATAAAACATTGACAACTTGTATTTTATTTGGAGATAGGTGGTATGTGAATAGAATCATAAACATGAAATTAGAACAGACTAGTGGTATGACCATCTGTCTTAATGCTCTTAGCGGTTGTATGTTGGCTCCTAGTGGTCATATTTGGTTGGGGGGTTTCTCTTTCTTTCTTCTTCTTCTTCTTATTTTTTTTTTTACAACAGATAAAGTATGTCATTGATTGCATGGGGGTGCTGTGCCAGTAAACTGAGAGAGAGAGAGAGAGAGAGAGAGAGAGAGAGAGAGAGTGAGAGAGACATAGCTGTCCATCACCTTCCAATGTCACCAGAAGTGCCAGTTGACCAGACCAAGCCACCTCTCTTTCTCACGTGCAAATTTTCATTTTATTGTTGTGAATGGACATCCAGTTCCTGAAATATGAACATTGCACAACAATGGAGTTCTTATAGTGGGGCACAGTGGGCATTGAGAAGGGAAGCATGATCCTTAACTCCAGCAGTTGTCTTGAACAGCTGAGGAAGTGGACACAACAGGAATTGGGATGGGGTGGGGTGGGTTGGTAGTGGGCACGTGCCAGACGTAGACAGGTGGGTCCTACTGTACATGCTACCAAGACATTCTTCTACACTTTGAACCAGTGTTCTCTATAGTCAGTAATATTTTAAAGGTGGATTTGAGGCTTAGAGTTTTAAGAATGTTCTGGTTCAACAATGATAACAATAATGTGATTTTATTAGAATGATGAATTATTATTATTTACACAAAAGTGTAAGTTTTTCAGTATTTCGATTGCGATTGATCAGAAATTGTTTATAACTTTTCTACAACAGCAGCTCGGACAGTAATTCCGGATGTAAGGCAAATCACAGATTTATATTAAGTTACTTGCTTCAATACATGTGGACGCTCAATATAAGCAGATTACAAAACATGTCATTTTTGATATGCTGAAGGTTTCTGTGAATAGATGATAATTTAACATTTTGGAAAGAGTCCCCAGTGTCATTCCTGCTCCTTTAAGTTTTATGACACAAGAAATCATTCTGAATAGAGTGCTTTCCAGTTTCTTTGTAACACAAGAAGCATTTCTTCTAACTTCAAATGAAGGTTTTCTTAACTTCAAGAGAAATAAAAAAAAAAGAGAGGCTGGTGAGGGAATGACTTTTATAGCTGCTATAACTGCGATATTGCTGTTGTATAAGAGGAATAAAACACTTCAGGAATGTGCTGTTATTGAAAAATAAAATCACACCACCCTTCCCTATTTATAACAGCACTCTCCATCATGTTTTATTCCTTACATAACATACACTCTGTCAGACTGTACTTATGAGATGATCATTAAAACAGTATATTCCAACTTCCAAATTTTATAAAGTCCCATATGTACAGTAAAACAAAATCAGTGTATTTATGGCAGAACAAAAAAAGAGCAACGTTTTATTAATGAAGTTATAACTGAATTACAAATAACAAAATTCCTCAATATGACAAAGTCGTGAAATGCTTCGTGATAAAATAAATAAATAAATAAAACTTGTTGTGTACGTTTGTACCCCAATTTAACTGCCTAACTGGTGTTCTCAGTAGCAGAACTAAGGCTCAGAGTATACAAAAACAAACAAGAGCTTGTGTCTGGAGCACAAGCTGTGATCCTGGCGGTATTTTAATTTCTCATTGATCACCTATGTGCCTTTCTCCAGCCTCCTTCACCTTCTAACTTATTCCCTCTTTGCATCTGCTCATTCCATCAAACAAGCCTCATCTTCTTACCTCCAAAACAGCCAAAGAATTCCCCAGAGCAGCTCATCGCATTTTACACGCTGTCTCAAAGAACTGTGATGCATAGGAAGACATTAAGGAGGGGATAAGAAGAGCAGTAAACGACAATAAATGAGGAATTTCAATTTGAAGCGTAGAACAAACATATTATCCTCTCTTGACACTGATACCCAGATCACAGGCCTTGCATTTGTATCTTGAACTTGAAGAAGACTCAAAAGGCAAAATCATACAAGACTGATACAAGACACAAGACACCAGATTGGGCGATAATAGAGCATTAAAAGTCCAAGGCTGCAATATAAGCTCCCTAATGCTAAAACAATAACATACAGTCGAAATATACTTATTTAGTGAGGTAGATCTTCTGCAAAAACAAAGAAGAATAAAAGATGTATTTGGCCTATGTACTGTTTCGCTGCTAATTTGACTACTCTTGTGATTATGTACACTTCCATGATGTACAGTTATATTTTCCATAATTAATAAACGATTATGGAAACTATTACTCCAAAAGGATGGATGCTAAACACCAAATTAGAAGTACATGAAATGAAAATAAAGTTTGTGCCTTCCGAACACAATACCTCAGTAATGCTAAATTTGCTACAGTGGTTAAAACGTTGGACTGCTGATCAGAAGGTTGGGAGGTCAAACCCCAGCACCACCAAGCTGCCACTGCTGGGCCCTTGAGCAAGGCCCTTAACCTTCAACTGCTCAGATGTATTAATGATGTAAATGTAAGTCTCTGTGAATAAGGGAATCTGCCAAATGCTATAAAAGTAAAGTATGTTTAAAGCACTACATTAAGGAAAAGGGAGCTTTTAAGGAGCTTCTGCTGAAATACATCAAGCATTATATGGGAAGCATGGCATCCAAAAATGGGGCTGTTCAATAACAGATCAGTTCTAGAATAATTTACCACCACATTTACATTATGTTTGTGTGTCCATTTTGCAGAAGCTTTTATCCCAAGTGACGTGTGACCAGAAAGAGACCAGAAGTATTACAAGATTTGGAAGAACCATAGAGAGGGACACCGGATACAAAATACATTATTCAGAATGAAAAGATAAAGTGATCTAAACAGACACTAAATCTTTAGTGCACTATTATGTGTGTTATTTTTTAATAAAGCTTCTGGTTGAAACTAGAGGTATGTATCGTGACTAGGATCCTAATGGATGCAACAAAAATGTCATGTGAGCGTGAGTTGTTAGATATGAAGCTATGTTAGATATGAAGATATTACCAGATGATCGATGTGAACGTACAGTATGAAAGTTTTCTTTTCTTGAAGGTAATCTGCAGTGCAAGCAGAGCTGGACAATTTTCTGTTAAATCAAAGGACGTCCCATGAAGACAATATGGTAAGTCTTGAATATGTTGGCGGCCAAGGTTATTGGGTGTTATACAAACTGCTTGAATCTAAAAGAGTTCTTTGGCTTGTTCATTTGGAAGAACCCAATGTTGGGCAAAATATTTGCTCTAGCTATTTGATATCCTTTTTAGGTTCAGTCTTCTCCAGAATTACAAAATTACAGAAATAATTCACATTACATAAGGTTGGGTTTATGTAAACACAATTTCGAGAAAACGTCTGAGTTACAATATCAATACTATAAATCAATAACTTTGGTACTTTTCTAAGAGTATTGGGAGTATCATCAGGAATTTTCCAAAACACCATTACTCATAGCAAACTAGATGTTTTTGTAAATTTTCCTAGTTGAGTTATTTTTCCTTCTGCTTCTATCAAATGGTTTCTTTTCATTAAAAAAAAATGGGGATTTATAGTTCTTGCAATCTATTTATAAAATATCACACTGCTTTCCTGTTGATTTGTTTTCACAATACCTGTATAACTAAATAGTGCAAACGTGATCATTTACCATATACTGTATTTCATTTGCCTTACAACACAATGTTAATATATAGAGTGCAAATGTATGTAACATTCAGCATTCATTTGCAAATAAAAAGTTTACTAGTGACTATAATAATTTCTCAGAAAGAATGGGATTAGCCAAAGCACACAATTTAAAATGTCCAAAGCCTAAAGGCTACACTGCAATTTCACATGAGTAGCTCTTCTATCAATGACCAAATTACCAAATATTTGGCCAATGTAATATAGCATTATAAACAGTTTACACCCAATATTCACCAAATATCTCCCCTCATATTATAGACTTGTACCCAAGATCTGCTGCTGTAATCATAAAGCCTGTCCTGTGTTCATCACAGGAATTTTACTCACAATATGTCTCATACTTCACATCCTTTCAACCCAGTACTGATTACCTGCAATCTTCTACATCTGTATACTGTAATGATTTATAATTCTACTATCTGCTGTAACTCAGAAGAGGATGGGTTCCCATTTGAGTTTGGTTTCTCTCAAGGTTTCTTCATCACGTCATTTGAGAGAAATGCTCTTTGCCACTTCTGTATGCACTGCTAATTTATTGCTAGTGACTGTACGTGTGAACTCAGCAGTCCTGTAAATAAAGACACATAACTTCCCAGCACTATGTCAGCACCGCAAGACATGCCTCCATAGAGTGTCTAGGGAAACACTGGTAATGTATGTTAGTTCAAGACACACAGACTGGGTTAAGCTTACACCTTTCCATTAGCAAATGCTTTAAAGATTATGACAGTCCCTTTCATGTGTGTGCTGCGTCCCCACTTTATGAAATTACAAAAAGGTCTACAGCGAAGTACTTTAAAAGAAAGTTGCTTACTCCTCCATTTTGTATGTCCATGATTCCTATCCATACAGAGTATTAAACAGAGAACAAGCCATGTTATTTCATCCATTTATAAAGAAACACATTACTAAGATGAGATAAGAGTGGTGGTCATCACCCCCTCCCAAAAAAAACCCAAACATATCCTATGCTGTGGATATATTGACTATGTTTTCCAAATCCGATAAAACTAATTCAATCCACTGCTTCCCTCTGTGACGTAGTAAATGATCATCTCGAGTTACTCACTTAGAGTTTTTTTCAGTCTTTCCATTTTTCACCAGTTTGAAGGCAAATAATTACAGCATTTGTATAAAAACAAACAAACAAACAAAAAAAAACAACAACAACACAACAACAAAAAAACCAAGTGTGAATACTACACTGATGTCTAAATAGACAAAAATGTCAGCTACCTCCATATGCTGTGTTCAGTGTGATGGTAATGTACTGTAATGTGTTTAATTACAAAACTTGTATTTATAGTGTCTTATATAGTGGCTTTTTCATTTTAAGAGCATTAAAAATAGATTTATGAGATTCATGAGAAATTGTCTTGACATTAACTTTTTGAGGATTTGCATTTTGCGTCAGTTGTATGATTTCCTCTCAAATAGCAATGAAGACATTACTGAGAAAACGTAGAACAGTCTTGTGGTTACACTTTGCTCTGCTGTGATGAAATAACAGTAACATTATAACTGAATGTTCACAGTCTGAAAAAAAGAAAACAACAAATGATACTTGCAGTGATTCCTACACACTGGTAATACTTTGGCAGTACGCCCAGGTATATTGACGAGCACCCAAGTATATTTTGTCCCATTAAAAAGTAAATCACATTTTATTTATTAATGAATCTGTAAAAAATAAATGTACCTTCTAAATTGGCTGTGGCATGAACTCAGCTCAGGGTCAGAGAGATGCGAGAGAGAGAGAGAGAGATGCGAGAGAGAGAGAGAGAGAGAGTGAGTGAGAGAGACAGAGAGAGAGAGAGAGTGAGAGAGATGCGAGAGAGAGAGAGAGAGAGAGAGAAGCAAGAAAGAGGGAGGAAGGACTGGACAGAGCTTCCAATGTCAAGCTCAAGCTCTTCCACAGCAACCTTGGCAAACCATGTCTTCATGGACCTCACTTTGTGCACAGAGACACTGTCATGATAGAACAGGTTTAGGCCCCATGGTTCCAGTAAAGGGGAATCATAATGCTACAGAATACAAAGACACTTTATACAATTTCTTCAAACCTCAAACTTTGTGGCAACAGTTTGGGGAAGACCCAAATGTGTGTAATAGTCAGGTGTCGGGGATTTATCCGGTTTTATATCACACACACACACACACACACACACACACACACACACACACACACACACACACACACACACACACAACCCCAAATGCAAAAAAACAAACAAAAAGAGTCATTTGAAAATTCAGTTTACCCTGTACTATATTGAAAACACATTATTAACACATTATTTGATGTTTTAATTTGTGAATTTAATTTCTTTTTGAAAATATACACTCATTTCAAATCTGATGGCTTCAACACACGCTAAAAAAGTTGGGAAAGTTGACTGTGTACCACTGTGTAAACTCATCTTTTCTTTTAATAACACTTATTAAGTGTTTGGACGCTGAGTGAAGACACCAGTTGGTTAAGTTTAGCAAGCAGAATTTTCCCCCATTCATCCATTATGCATTTCTTCAGCTGCGTAACTGTACGGGGCCTTCGTTGCCTTAGTTTGCACTTCATAATGTGCCACACATTCTCAATCGGAGACAGGTCAGGACTGCAGGCAGGACATGCTAGCACCTGCACTCTCTGCTTATGCAACCATGCGCTTATAATCCGGGCAGAATGTGGTTTGGCGTTGTCCTGCTCTGGACAGCAGCATATGTTGCTCCAAAATGTGTACATATCTTTCTGCATTAACGGTGCCCTCACGGATGTGCAAGTTACCCATGCCATGGGCACTGACACACCCCCATACCACGACAGATGCTGGCTTTTGGACCTGATGCTGATAACAGCTTGGATGGTCCTTTTCCTCTTTGGCCCGGACAACACGATGACTGTTTTGTCCAAAAACTATTTGAAATGTTGACTCGTCAGACCACAAAACACGATTCCACTGTGCTACTGTCCATCTCAGATGAGACCGAGCCCAGAGAAGTCGGCAGAGCTTCTGGACAGTGTTGATGTATGGCTTCTGCTTTGCATAGTAAAGCCTTAACTTGGTTCTGTGGATGCAGCGGCGAATGGTGTCGAGTGACAAAGATTTACCAAAGTATTCCCGAGCCCATGTCATGAAATCCATTACAGACTCATGACGGTTTTTAAGACCGTGGCGTCTGAGGGATCGGAGATCACGTGCGTTCAGAAGTGGTTTTCTGCCTTGCCCTTTAAGCACTGAGATCTGACCGGATTCCTGGAATCTTTTAATTATATTGTGCACTGTAGAAGGTGAAATGCCCAAAATCCTACCGATTTGTCTTTGGGGAATGTTGTTTTCAAAGTGTTGGATTATTCGATGACACATCTGTTGACAGACTGGTGAGCCTCAACCCATCCTTACTCTTGAAGGAGTAGACCTTTTCTGGAGACTCCTTATATACTATGATTAGACGATTGCCTCACCTGTTTCACATCACCTTCTTATTTCAACATGTCACATCAATATTAGTCCTAAATTGCCCTTGCCTCAACTTTTTTAGAAGGTGTTGCAGGCATTAATTTCAAGATAAACATTTACCTTCAAAAAACTATGCAGTTGATTAGGTAAAACATCAAATACCTTGTCTTTATATGATTTTTGTTTAAATACAAGTCAAAGTTCATTTACATTCAACCCTCTTTGTTTTTATTTGCATTTTCCATACTCTCCAAACTTTTTCGGAATTGGGTTTATATATATATATATATATATATATATTTCCGCTTAACAGCTTAGGGAGTTTTTCCTTGCCACCATCGACACCAGCTTGCTCAATTGGGGTAAATTCACACATTTAAAATCTGTATCCCGTGTTTAGATATTTCTGTAAAGCTGCTTTGAGACAATGACCATTGTAACAAGTGCTATACAAATAAAATTTAATCGAATTGAATATATATATATATATATATATATATATATATATATATATAATACATACATACATACATACATACATACATACACACACACACACACAGTACATATTAAAGCACTGCATATTTATTTATCCATCTGTTGTTAAAGCATATTCCACATTATGTCACACAGTCCCATGGGCAAATAGTAAATCAATACTTTTCAATCAGTCAAATGAACTAACAGTGTTATCTGCCAAAAGGAGCCAAATTTGTAGTTCCCACAAGGCTCCTGTGTCTATAAAATCAATCTGTTTCCTGGCCATTATTTAAGACAAAGCATGTTTGGGAAAGACTTAAGAGCTCTACTAAACTACCATACAACAGTACTTTAGCCAAATCTGTTCTCTATACAGTAGTATAACTTGACACATCTGGGTTAGTTAACCTCACTTTGCTAGGCTGTTACTGTAATAATGTTCATTTAAAAGAGATGTGAGTGCAGAATAGATATGGAGTAGAGGCCAAACACTTTATCATCATGTGCAACAGCAGCCACTCACTTAATAAAAAGAATAAAGATGTGATTAATGTCAACCAAAACTAACCATAGAACCTTTTTGTATACGGAATAATAAATTGCCCAACAAAAGACAGAAATTAGGAAAAGGTTCTATGAATCTGACCCCAAGACTAGATCCTCATCTCCCCTGGTGCGCTGCATTTGCATATTTGAACATGATTGGCTGTTATATTTTATGACAGTAAATGTCATTTTTCAACAGTAACGCAGATTTTTGACTGAAGTTTTCAGTTATCCTTGTTTCCGAAATGCCATAATCCCAAAAATCAAGTATAAAGTGTCTTTGAAGCCTCATGCAACACTTCATAATTCACAGGTCGACAGAATAGAAATTTCCTAATGAAAAACAGAATGGTGTAATTTTGCTTAAACACAGTGCCCTTTTAGGGGTTAAATTCACATGCCCTATATAAATGCAAAGCCAGTTTCTGCATTTTTTATGAGCAAAGCACTTTCTCTAATCAGAACGGAAAGTCGCATACTCTACATCCACTATGCAGAATAGATTTCTCAGATGTGACGCAATTACAGTATATTTACAGTATGTAATGTCAAATTAAGAGACCAAGACACATGTAATAGAATTATTAGAGTGAAAAACTGCATGGTATGATGCAATCACCATCTAATAATCCATGAGCCAGTGTTCAGATGATATGTGTGACCTCAATATGCCTTCAACAGACAGGGAAACAGCACAACATGTAGATATGTAATGCCGCTGTACCAGCTGAAAAACAAAGCAACATTCAGCTACAAAAAGCTCCTTACCACATTGTTTGCATGCCCATATTCTCTGAAGCAATGCTAAGAACTACAGATTTGATCTCACAGCAGTGACAGATGCCAAGTCCTTCTTGCAACTGTTAAGTGCTTGATGCACTCAAAAAGAGGCCACAAAATGACAATTATTATTACACGACATTGTTTTTGCCAAAGATGTCATAAAGTTATGAGGGCATGTTTAAATGGTGGTAGAATAGGAACAAAAAAATCAGTCGAGGAGTTGAGTTTAAACAGAGTATTCACTCTGTTACTGACTCACTTTTAGTAACCGATTTATCCTGATCAGGATCATGATGGATCCGATCCCAGGAACACTTGGTGTGAGGCAGGAATACACCCTGGATGGGACTCTAGGCGATTGCAGGGCATCCCGCACACACTCATTCACACCTAGGGGACATTTATCTTAGCCAGCTCACCTACTGGCATGTTTTGGAGTTAGGAAGAAACCAGAGAATTTGGAAGAAATCCATGCAGTCACAGGGAGAACATGCACATAAACTCACACAGTGAGTAACCCAAGCTCACAATTGAACCTGGGACCCTGGAGCTGTACGGCAGCAGTGCAGGTGTCAAAAAGCTTATTGCATAAAAACCCAACCCCATATAATCCAGTTAGTTAGCTAGCCAGCCTATGAATGTATTTAGCTATATTAATGTGGCATTGTATAATTAAATACATAAGACATACCCAAGATTATAAATTCAAATTAACTGTTTTATTAACCTGAAAATATATGCCTGGTTAATGTTGATAATCAGTTCTGTCTTAAGTTGGTATCATTGTGGGTATACTGTATTTCCCCCATCAAACATTAAGCCATACAGATTCCTATACAGATTTCTAATATATTCAACAGGGATTTGCAAAGCTCATTTGGTAATAGTGTGGATTCTGTTACTGCCCATTCTGCCAAAAGCACAGCTTTTAGTTAATAGCAGATCACACCATCTTAAATTGTGACTTAAATGGCAATTTTTTTTTTTAAGTAGCCCCGACGTTTGTCAGGAAATCCATGGGAATACAAATGCTGGATTTAGGCATGGGAATAGAACTTTATTGGGCATTTTGGAATGTTGACTCACACGCATAATGTTTAACTCAAAGATCAAAGAGTTTTTACAAAATGTGTGCAAAATGAGGCAGGATAGTTAAAGTGCCTTAACGTCTGCCTTAAACTAGCAGTCAGGTTGCATGACAGAGGAAACAACTCTTTTAAAATAGGCACTACTACTACTATGACTACAGGCAGTAGTCGTAATAGTAATATACAACTATAAAGTAAACCAAACTAGTAGCTGGTAGTAGCAGAAGCAGTAATAATAGTACTAGGAGTAATATCTATTAATAAACTTGGCATGAATAAACACACAGACTATACAGTAAGTAATGTTTCTAAACACAAACTGATGAAGATCCATGGGCAGGTGACAAAGATCACAGACAAATCTATAGGGATATAAATGTGAAAACAGTGGTTTGGCTTTTTGAGAGCATATTAAAGGACCATTTTAGGTCAGTATTAGGAAATGACCTAAATTAGGTACTAATATTATTGTTTGTTGGTTATATAGTTGGGGGCTTGAAGGTGGCATCACTGCTGTATGCTGATAATGTTATGCTTCTTGCCCGTCTGAACACTAGTTCGTGGAGACTGTGATCTCCAAAACGCTCTCGAGCATTTCGCTGCCGAGTATGAAGCGGCTGGGATGAGAATCAGCACCTCCAAGTCTGTGGCTATGGTTCTCTGTTGGAAAAAGAGTGGATTACCCGGTCCAGGTTAGGGGGAGCAGCTGCCTTTAGGGGAGGACTTTAAGTACCTCTGGGTTTTGTTCACGAGTGATGGAAAGGGGGAACTAGAGATGGACAGGAGGATCGCTGCAGCATCTGCAGTATTGCGGGCGCTGTATCGGTCCGTGGTGGTGAACTGAACCCTCGGACAAGGCTCGCGGTTTACACGTCAATCTACCTCCACATCCTCACCTATGGTCATGAATGTTGAGTAATGGACAAATGGACGAGATCGCGAGTGCAAGCGGCGGAAATGAGGTTTCTCCACACAAGGTTGCTGGACTCAACCTTAGGGATAGGGTGAGGAGTTCTATAATCCATGAAAGCCTCGGAGTAGAGTCGCTGCTTCTCTGGAACGAGAGCGAGAGTTGCCAGTTGAAGTGGTTCGGGTATCTGGTAGGGATGCCACCTGGGAGGCTGCCTGTACAGCTCTACCGGGCACGCCACACTGGGCGGAGACCCCGAGGCTGACCCAAGACATGCTGGAGGGATTACATTTCCCAGCTGGCCTGGGAACGCCAGGGATCCCCCAGGAGGAGCTGGAATCTGTTGCTGGGGAAATGGAGGTCTGGTCTTCCCTGTTTAGTATTCTGCCACTGCGACCCTCACCAGGACAAGCAGTGTAGAAAATGGATGAATGGATGGATGGATTATTGTTTGATGTTTCACATGAAAATATTTCAATTTAAATAATTACAAATGCCTTTGCTGGTCTTCAGAACATCAACATAAATATCTATTTATATTATATGGTTGTAGTTTCTCTTATTAACAATTAATCCTTAAAAAAAAAAAAATTAAGTGCAATCCTAGTTGTTAGAGTAAGAAATGCTTTTAAAAAAGAATTTGCAATCAGAACTTCCACGAAGATTCCTTAAATTGTACCAAGTTCAGCACCACAACGTGTAGAAAGCTCCATAAGCTACATGGCTGAGTCCAAAACACTTCCCTGTTATCTATTTTAAGTGCACGACATTTGGTATGAAATAGTGGCTTCTACACCTTATGTAGCTAACTATACGTTCAACACGGAGGTCGTTTTGATATTCAGCATCCTGCATCTCTGTGCGCTTTTACGCGGTATGACCTTTCATACAGGGGCAGGGAAATAATGCGGCTGCGATGAGTCAAGCACAGGGTTGCCAGATTGGAACTACCCTTACAAATCAGATCAATATCCTACTTCCAGGGTAGACCCAGAAGTGCAATCACTGTTCTTAGGTTTAGAAAGACTTGCAAAGCATGCGGTTGTACTCACACCCCACCAAGATTCTTTACACCTGAAGCAAAACTTTGCGGCTATGATTAACAAAGCTCCGTGTTGCCAGATTGGATGGGCTCTTTGGTCAGTATGAGCTAGACACGAATTTACTAGGTTTGCATGAATAACAATAGCTGCCTTTGAGAGTAAGACTGGAGTGGAAGGGTTTATTTCAAGGGTGACAAGTGTCACCCTGTTACAATGTTTATATCTGATTTTTTTTTTTCCAAACCCAAAGTTGTCATACTGAATTTATGGGAAATCGTTCAATCTGGCAACACTTGCCAAACAAATAAAGTTTTAGGGAAAAGTTTGATTAAAATAGTAAATAAAGGATAGATTAGATGAGGTGCCTACCACATGTTTGGCACAGAGCGTGAGTGATATCCTTTCTCTCCGCGCGCTTGCTCTGCACAGGCGGAGAGAGCGCGCGCAACACCGACGCGTCTCCGGTGGGTTCCGTGAAGAACACATACCGCGTCCCTGCTTTCATCCGAAAGCACTTATCCTCCTGGGACCAGATAAGAAACACCACAGCGTCCTTCCTGAGCCCTCCGGTCTTGATCTCCCACACCCGGTGCACTCTTATCCTACTTTGATGAAGCTCTGCACCCGGTACCGGCTCGCGCGTCTCTCGCATTACCCCATCCACACGGAACGTCTCCGTTTCGTACTCCGCGGATTCCTCCAGTACCCCCTCAAACACGACCCCAGCGTGCAGCGCGAGGTCCCGCACCGGGATGGAGAAGCAGTTGGGCTTCCCGCACTCACACACGGACAGAGACGTCAGGAGTCCGCAGATCACGCATAGCAAGCGCATTGTAACGGAGGTTTTGGCGCAGGGAATGGACGCAGGTGGCACAAGGGAAGGGCACTTTAAGCCGACTGAGTTCACTCGGAGTGCACACTTGGTGCTACTGGAGAGGGCGGAGTTGCCCAATGAGAAAATCTGAGCCTTGCGTGAGAGGATTTTCCTCTTCACATTCTCCAGTCAATTGTGGCATCATTTATCACCGAATTTGCATTAACATTACAGCAATTCATTACAGCAAGCTGACATTTAAAATACAATAGATATAAAAACACACCCTTCACACCCCTGATAAAAATGACAGGTTTCTGTCGTGTAAAATATTAAACCAAGATAAAGCATGTTAGAACATTTTCTACCTTTATTGTGAAATTTTAACCTATAGCCTAAATTAAAGTGAATAATAATAATAATAATAATAATAATAATAATAATAATAATAGAGGGAAAAGGACAATAAACAGGTTGCATAAGTGTGCACACCCCTAAATTAAGATTTAGTTGAAGCACCTTTAGATCTTATCACAGCATTCAATATTTTTTTGGTAAGAGTCAGCCAGTTTGGGACATCTTGAATAAGCAATATTTTGCCATTCTTCCTTGCAAAAGCATTCTACCACTGTCAGATTGGCTGGGCATCTCCTGTGCACAGTCCTCTTCAGGTCACCCCACATATTTTTGATTGAATTCAGATTTGGACTCTGGCAAGGCCATTCCAAAAATTTGATCTTGTTTTGGTGAAGCCATTCATTTGTTAATCTGGAGGTTTGCTTTGGGTCATTGTCATGCTGAAAGGTGAAAGACTTAAGGTTTTGTGACAAAACTGACTGGTATTTGGAGCTATTCATTATTCCCTCCATCCTGATTAAAGCCCCAGTTCAAGCTGAAGAAAAGCAGTCCCAAAGTATGATGCTGCCATCCCCATGCTTCATCCTGGGGATGGTGTCCTTTTGGTGATGTGCTGTGTTTTTATTGTGCCAAACATATATTTTAGTACTATGGCCTAAAAGTTCAACTTTGGTCTCACCGTACCACATTATTCCACACGGCTTGGGTAATTTATTTTGTGTTGTTAAAAATGCTTCTGTTTTGCCACCCTACCCCATAGCCCAGACGTATGAAGAATTCAGGAGATTGTTGTCACATGTAGGGAGCAACCAGTGCCTGCCAGAAATTGCTGCAATTCTTTTAATGTTGCTGCAAGCCTCTTGGCAGCGTCCCTGACCAGTATTCTCCTGGTCTCCTCATCAATTTTAGAAGGACGTCCTGTTCTTAGTAATGTCACTTTCCACTTGTTTATTGTCTTTACAGTGTTCCATGGTAATTCTATCCATCTATTTTCTGTGGGGGACCCTGGGGCCTATCCCAGGGAACTCAGAGCACAATGTGGGGGACAGCTTGGATGGTGTGGATGGACATTCACACAATATGGGCAATTTGGAAATGCCAATCAGCCTACAACGCATGTCTTTGGACTGGGGGAGGAAACAGCAGTACCTGGAGGAAATCCCTGAAGCATGCAAACTCCATGCACACAGGGCAAAGGTGGGATTTAAACCCCCAACCCTAGTGGTGTGAACCTGCTAAGGGCAAACCTGCTAAGCACTAAGCCATAGACCCCCCTCCTCCTCCTGATTGATATTTTTCAACAATGAGATTCCGTACCTGACAAGGGTGTGGAGACTTTATATCAAAGGATATCACATATCTCATAATAGATACCTCTAATTTGCCAGTGGATTAGTGATACTCTTACAAGTATTATTCACCCATTTAATAAAACTAGATAAAGTCATTCAATGTTGTTAGGATTAAAATATTTATTTCACTGTAAAGACACACTCAAGAGAAAGACTTTTTCCTAACAACTTTGGTGGAATTGTTTTTTTTGTTTTTGAAATACTTTATGGCGTAAATCTCATAAAATAATTAACATTTTGTGTAATTCCTCTGTAATACTAATCTAATTAGGATTAGGAGTTAACATGTAAAATTTCATGAATGAAGAAATTGTCCAGAAACTGAGAATTTGAATTCTGAATGGAGAAAAAAATGGTGTTGAAAATCCAGTGTGGTTTAATATGTTGACACTCTAGTTAATGTGGTTTATAAACTGTATAAAATGTATATTATGATGGAAACAAAATTTTCAGGGATAAATGGTGGTGTGTTTGTGACGTGAGCGAAGCTTAAGTCTTCTTCATAGTCGAGACTTCAAAGTATCAAAGAATGCTGTGGTTTAAGAGTAATTTCTACTAGCTTAGAAAAGGATATTTACTAGAAAATTCTAGAAAAGTCTTAATGTTGACCCTAAACTAACCCTAACCATAACCCCATAGTTCATGTTACACCCCCCATAATACCTCCACAATTTCACATTATATGGACATCTGGCAGGATATTTTATACTAAAGAGAGTTTTTATTTTAAAAACTAAGAGCAAAAAAAAAAAAAAAGCATTTTGGATACTAAGGTTTAGCATAATGTAGCTACAGTAATACACAAGTCAATGGATATTCTCCACAAAGCTGTTTTAATACTGCACACTGACTGTCTGTATTGCTTGTGGTAACAGAAACAGTGGCATAGTGTGTAGGAAATACTGGAACTGACTACCTAGATGCCCTAACTAGAGTCAGCCCCTTAAGGGGCCTGGACTAAAAACCTTGCATTATCAAGAGGCCACTGAGTCTACTGTACCGAGTCTTTCTGTGCATCGAAAACTGGACATTTGTGGAACTCCCTGGGTTGAAATGGTATTAGTGCAATTAAAAAAATGCTTTCCTCTGGGTTCTGATTCTCATCTGAAACACATTATTCCAGAAACTGTTTTATCATGGTTTTTTAAATATATATATATATTTTTAAATAGAGATTAAGATTATAAACACATGAGTGTACCTTTAACTTCATTTATTGACATTCATTGTGCTGAAATGAAGAGCAGGTGATATGGTAAAGACAACAATAAGCATTTTGTTGTTAAAGATTATTATCAGATCCGGTGTTAACTTTTAGGCCCATTGTCCCAATCCTGCATGAAAGGAATTCTCAGTAATATGAGTAATCCGAGTGGTACTCATACTCAAACCAGAACAACACAATAATTGTGAGAAATGCATTTGTCATGCCAGGGTGGCATCTGATAGTAAGTGAGAACTCCAGTTGGCACTTTTATCCAATTTCAAAGGATGTTTGGGAACATCAGGTAAAGAGTTCAACATTCATTTGATACTCCATTGCAGGGTTTCTCAAACTTTTTGTAGTGACTCATTTAACTGTAAAATAAATTCCACAGGAAATTGACTTTCTGTTTCACAGGGGTATAAATATGAGGTAACATAAGCCAAATTCCCAAATTATTTGGATAGGCCAAATTATTTCCACCATCAGGGCAATAATTAAGAAGTTCCAGTCAACTGGAAATGTTATGAATCAACCTGGAATTGGATGTGTGTCTATATCGTCTCAAAGCACTGTGAAGAGGATGGTTCGAGTGGCCAAAAAATCTCCAAGTATCACAGCTGGAGAATTGCAGAAGTTAATTGTGTCTTGGGGTCAGAAAGTCTCCAAAACTACAATCCGAAGTCACCTACATCATCACAAGTTGTTTAGAAGGGTTTCAAGAAAAAAGCCTCTACTCTCATCCAAAAACAAACTCGAGCATCTTCAGTTTGCCAGACACTACTGGAACGTCAAAAGGGATCGGGTTCTGTGGTCAGATGAAACCAAAATAGAGCTTTTTGACAATAAACGCTAGAGGTGGTTTTGGCACACACAGAGAGGTGGCCATATGGAAAAGTTCCTCATGCCCACGGTTAAATATGGTGGTGGCTCTTTAATGTTTTGGGGCTGTATTTCTGCCAGAGGACCTGGACATTTTGTTATGATACCTGGCATCATGGACTCTATCAAATACCAACAGATATTAAATGAAACGCTGACTGCTTCTGCCAGAAAGCTTCAAATGGGCCGTGGTCGGAACTTCCAGCAGGACAATGATCCAAAACATACATCAAAATCAACACAAAAATAAATAATTTACTGACCACAAAATCAGTGTCCTTCCATAACCATCTCAGTCCCCTGACTTGACACCTGTAGAAAACCTGTGGGGTGAACTGAAGAGGAGAGTCCACCAGCATGGAAATCGAAATGTGACGGATCTGGAGAGATTCTGTATGGAGGAACGGTCTCAGATCCCTTGCCATGTATTCTCCAACCTCATCAGGCATTATAGGAGAAAACTCAGAGCTGTTATCTTAGCAAAAGGAGGCAGCATAAAGTATTGACTAAAAGGGTGCCAATAATTGTTGCATACCTATATTTAACAAAGATATTTTTTATATATATATAAACCTGTGTTTGCAATTGTTTGATATCCAAGTTTAAACAATAAAGACAAATTTTCACAGCGTTCTTTGCTCATATTTACCAAGCGTACCAATAGTAGTGGAGGTCACTGTAAATGTTGCTCGTATGAAGTAAGCAATGACACACTTACCTGTCTGTTTTCATTAAAAATAACTTTATTTTAAAACCATACCACTGTAGTCATGTAACAGCACTATCAAATAGCTTCATTGCTGTTGCGATTAACATATTCATGGATTGAAAACACTGCTTGTTTTATATTGCAGGATTTTTTTCTGCTGTAGCAAAGTGTATGATGCAGCAGTATTAAAGATTCACCTTGGGCTGCTGTAAAGGAAGCTAATGTGGTGGTTCCTGGCAGGGAAGAAGACTCACCATAAATCATAATGCTAATTACTTACTGTATTACTTAATTCTCTTGCAAAATTAGTATTAATTATTTTATATTCAAATCAACTTCTTAAGAATACAATCCTCTCACTTGAAACCATGTCTTCGAAAATTCATCACAGAACTGCATCAGTATAAATCCAATGAATGTATTCATTACATGAGAATCAAATTACAATAACAAGTCTAGTCTCTGCTGTTTGTCCCAGCAGGCGTTCGTGTGGTTTTTGTTGGGGTTTTTTTTTTTTTTTGCCTGTACAGTACAACAGAGTGGGCACTGATTCCAAACACAATATCTCACACCCGTAGCACCAACACATGCTTAGTTGAATCTCACCACAGCCTTTAACCTCACCCTATGACACTGCATGTCCTGGGCCAGAGTATGACCACAAGCGCCTGTGTCCTGGGCAGCTGGGAGTGGCAGTGGCGCCTGCCGTCCACCTGCTCCTGAAGCAGTCTTTCAGTCTCGAAGCATACTGGCACATCTGACCTGAGGGCGTGTGACATGACAGAAACAGCTGTGTGGGATTCCCCAGACACGACAACATCATTTCCTCAAGGCCTCCACAGTGAAACACTGCTAATGATGGATTTCCACTTTCCCTAGTCCACTGGGTTCTCAAATGTTCACAGTCAGGGACCCCTTTAACTGTGGAAAAAAAATCCCCTCAGTACAGAATGTTATTTTATGACGTATTCAGCCTTAGTTATGTAGCCTTAGAGCTTTTTGTCCCTGAACTTTTCATTGATCTTTAGGAAGCAATGGATCCAGAGATTTTACCGGGAACACTGAGAAAGAGGTGGGAATACACCCTGGATGAGACATTATTTACATATGCTTTGAGTTATTATGGTTTGGATTAAATCAATGAAAACACAACAATAACTATAATTTTGAAGAGAGTTCTGATTTCCACCACTGTAACAAAATAAAAAGCAGCAGACCTTCTGGCTATGCTTTACAAATCCCCAGGGGTCCCCAGATGCCACTATGAAAACCACTGCACTAGTCCAGTATAGGCAGAATTACTGGCTGGAATTTTCTTCAATGAATAGCAATGTGCAAGCCTGGGTACTCGTATAATAATATTATTTTTTGATAAAAGCTTATTAGCTTTGTCTGGGTTATAATTTCATGAGATGTGAGAATGCATAAAAAACTGGGATTACAGATGCTGGTCATGGCAATATCAATAAGCTAAAAAGAATTAGGTTGAAAAAAAAATGCTTGATTGCATTAGAGAAGCAGTCAAGCTTCACTTAGGTCTGGAGAAGCATTCATTTCAATAATCAGCGGCTATTTAATGAGATGGATCAATGCACAGCATGGAAAACTTGTAAAGCGTAAAACAACACCAAAGTTAACCATATTAAAAGTTAGTTAATTGAATCTATGTTTGGGTATGCTGCCAATACTACTCCACTGCAATTTTATACACCTCCTTTCTCATTGTTGATCCAAAGGCTTTCCTATAAATTATGCATTACAGGCAAACTCCTTTTTTATCAACAGTGGCCAGGATGCAATGACCAGAGACACCCAAATGCCGGCTTGATTTAGAGAAACCACACAACTTAAGCCACAGCTTCACCAGTTTTTGTAAAAACATGCAAAGTTCAATAGATCCATCATTCGATCTGCTTTGAACCCCAGTGCATCGTTGCACATTAGGTTAAGCCACTATCTTTGACTAGTAATCCAAGGTCAACTTAATCTGAAAAGACAGCAGGGTAGTCAGGAGAGCTTTACCTCAAGCAGGATTAACCCTGTACACAGGAACTATTTCTATTCAGTGTGCAGCTCTGTACTTTACAGGTCTTACTGCTTGGTCTGAATGAAGTATCATCTCCTAAATGCTTTTTATTCTAAACAGTGGAATCAAATACCTACAAAAATGTCTATGCTTACTACCAATAAAATAGGGATGTAAAAAAATAATGTTTCGAATAGGTAAATCTATAAGAAGTTTTATATATATATATATATATATATATATATATATATATATATATATATATATATATATACACACATACATACATACATACATACATACATACATACATACATACATACATACATACACACACACATACATACATGCATACACACACACACACATACATACATGCATACGTACATACACACACAACAGCTGCATTGATTTGCAAGCCGAGAAACCTGTCAAAAATTGCAGCTTGTCATGTTAGCGAAAATGGAAAGTTTCCATAAACTACTCTGTCCAGAGTATATGTTTGAGTCATATCGGTGCTGAACCAAATCGTATTGGATCAGCAGTGAACTGAGGTATATGGAATCGTTACTTATTTAACTTTCAACAAGTATATATTATTATAATTTTAAATACATCTTACTGTCTAAGACGCAGATTCACACTCCTACGATAAAAAAAATAGACAAATAAAATCAATTTATTTAGGAAAATATCAAAAGATTGTTTTCAAAAGTGCATTTCTTCAGGCAAAAAATCTCAAATTATTTCTGAAAAACTATATACACGTGTAGCGTTTTACTGAAAGTCACATGAAGAGTCCTTTCTTCTTTTTGTTTTTTTTTGATGCAGCAGCATTAAGAGAGTCAGTCGGTGGTTCTGGCCAGTCAGGCAGCTTCCTCTTTGGCGCCTGGCTTTCGGTCTGTGGGAACAAGAGATCATATTAAAGCATTCTTTCTACGCCCCCCCCCCCTTTTTTTAAACTAAAGTAGTACTATTCATTTCAATTCTATAATGAAATGACACAAGTTAAAGCAAAGAGAGGGTAAACGAAATAAATTTTATTTCTACGCTCAATACATTGACTAAGATATATAGATAGATATTTAACATGCTCATATATTGGGTTTTTCCCTTTTTGTGTGTCTTTTTGCTTTCTTAAAAAAACCACTAATCATGAGCAGAAAAAGTTTGGTCATAAAGAACTAACACTGGAATTTTATATATCATACTACACTGTAAATTAAACATTGTCCTAACAGGAATCAGATGGGGGGAAAAAAAGCACTCTGTTGTACATCACCACAATAACGTATGCGGTCTGACCCCACGGCCCATCCATAGGCAGTTGCAGCGTAAACAATAAAGCACAGACATCACTGTTGAGACACTAAAGCTAGTTTTAGACTTTAAAGATTATTGCTTGTTGCAGTGTATAATATGATCCAAATAAAATCTAGCCTGAGTACTGTAATATGTCTGATAATACGTGCGCTTCATGTCAGATCACACAATGGAGATCCTCTAATGATAGCTCTACGCTGTAAAGAAATGACTATGCTCTGTGCACATCATCAGTCAGCGTGATACGGGTTTGTACAGAAAACAGGGACTCATATAGAAACATTGTTCAAAATGAGCTTGAGGTAATAAAGATTTTGTGTAATCCAGTGCCGCCCCCTCCTATTGTTATCTTTCACATGGGTGTCATAGCAGCGCTCACACTCAGATTTAAGTGTAAAATTGTGACACTGCCTAAACTTGTTTGTGGCTGTCTTTGGTTGCAATGCCACTCATGATCTTATCATGCTTTCTAAGACCATAGATTTCAAGTGATGACTAAAGAATTCATTTTACAATGTCTATAACAGAAAAAATAAATCCAGCAATAATAAAAATATACAAGTGTAAATCCAGCTTTAGTGATACTTCACAATGTATGTACTCTGGCCAAAATAAAAAAACATGGGTCACATTTATTCACACCAAGCTATTCCCATTACGACATGCTCAATAATTAAGCTTCTTTTACAAGTGCGCTCTATTAAAAATTAATAAAACGGTCCATGATTTCCTACCAAATCATACTGTACTGAGGAAAAAAACATCCACTATAACCATCCAGCCATTGTGATCCCTGCATTTCAAAATCATTGTGAATTGTGACTCATTTTTTGTTGCTAAACGTGTGAAAATATGGCAATTTTTTTTTTTTTTTAACATTAACATGCTAAACACAAACAGTAATGGGTGGAAAAATTTAGTTCTCTCCCTTGGAAGTGTTTAAATAAAATACATGATGTAACGTGAACAACAAATCACACAGATGTTATCCTACAAATGATCATATAAATTGTTTTTTTAGAACAATGATATTAGCACAGTGTGTTCCTTCTGGTTGTCCACCCCCTCCACTCCCCAAATTCCTCCACCCAGTTTGTTCATTTGCCAATTCCCACCCACCAGCCAGCTCTCCCCGATCATAAGACAGCTACCAACAGGAGAGGGTGAAGGCTAACTGCATCTTTTCGAAATTCTGCTTGAGCTGCAGCACAGGACAGCGTAACACACTTGGGGGAAAGTGCTATCTGCCTTCTTCCGCATACAAGAGCTCATAGAGTGTCACTCTGATTGACATCAGAGACAGAATATTCTCCACGCACCCAGAGACCTTGTAAAATTTTACATTGGAATCTCCCAAAATCTTTTAAAATGATCAGAATTGGTAACAGCTTTTTCTTCAAATTGTTTTGTTGTGTTTCATTTATTTAAATTTTTTTGTATTTTGTCATTTAAGTGACAGTAGTAACGTGCACAGAATGTCCCATTAATGAACAACGTAAAAAGGTCATTTTGATTTCCGCTTCCTTGCTGTTTCCCAAAACAGCAGCAGTGAAAATATTATTATTATTAAAAAATATGCAATTCAACCAAAATGGCTCGAGTTCTCTTGGTAAGTGTTTTACCCCATGTTTTACATGCATAATTTAACTTATATACTTAAATTAAAACTACCATCGCTTTACAATCAAACATCATTTCAAGTAAACCACTTATTTATCTGTTTCTATGCATTTCATAGTTTTCAGGCCCTTTTTCTCTCTCTCCTTAATGGTGGGAGCCTTAATCTTAATGACATCACCAGCGTCGCTCCAGACAGGATGCAGCAGATTGAGGAGTTTATCTATTTAGAAACGAACCCTAATGCTCACATATTGATCCATAGATTTGTGTCAATGCAGCACAAAAGAACTTTGATGAATGGCCTCTAAAACCTGCTTATATCACCATAAATGTCCATGTCGAGATATAATGTGGCTAGTTAGGAACATTTTTGAATAATAATAGATGCTGTTTGTGCTGGCATGAGAATGGTTGTAATGAGTAGTGACAAATATTCGGTTTTAATCTTAGTTTATTATGTTAATATTTGTTATTTTGCAAATATATAACATGAAATGCTAAATACCAAATCAACAGCTAATATTCAAATGAAAAAATAGGTGCCATTCTCCAGTTGTAGTATTTTATAGCTTACTGTGCCTTTCAGCAAGAAATAAGAGAACAGGAAGAAGCAACACAAAGAAAGCTCACACTTTTGTCCTATGACAATACCTCTACTTTTTATGTCCAGCAACGAGCTCTGGACTAGACAGGAAATTTACAGCAGGAGGGGATGAAACCCCAGATGTGGCGATTGAGTCTGTTCGCGTGAGTGTATGTGAGGGCAGGCAGGGGTCAGACAGAAGCTAAGCCGCACCCCCTGAGCTAAGCTACACCACTGCACTCATCTTGTTAGAGGTGGCTGTGACGGCCCAATCGATCCTGTCGCGTGTCATTAGCCTCGGGGCAGAGGTCAGGTCCCAGAGGCCACTGTCGCAAATAAACAAAGCACTTCACGCTGCACGCCCATTAGACCTACATGAGCTCAACTGCTGTTTTGTATTCACATACCTGTTTTAAATCTGCCCTTTAGAGGACAGAACACAGAAAAGGTCACTGAAACCATGAAACCAACACCAAAACCAAAGGAGCAGAGCTTATAATTAGATCTCTTAGCTACAGCAGAGACTCCGGTTTAGATTCCACTCTATGCAAGTCTTTGCAAGTCTGAATTTGCACTGACATGCAACACAAGAAAATGGTGCCTCAGACTACACTTAGTCACTCAGCAATGCTGTAAGCTCAAAGGCGGCTTTGTACACAATGGAATAGGCATGTGATAGCCTTTGGATGTCATGAGAGGTGGCACAACCTGCTACACAAAGGAGTCTGACTTTTTATTGTGGCCATTAATGACTTTGTAAAAGAAAAAAGTCCTTTAGGGCGCTTTCACACCTATTCGTCCGTTCGGAGAGTCCTAATCAGAGTGAAATTGACACATTTGGTTGGTCTGCTATTTGATTTGGTTTTTCTCTCACACTGCACAAAATTAAAGTATCCTGAAAAATATTGGCTGAGGCGTATGTAGGGCTGAAAATGTCTTCGTAAAACACCTTCGTTCATTGGTTAGAAATACAGTGATGGAAAAATGCAAACAAAACAAACCAAAAGTGGACGGAAGTCATGGAAATTATCTAAGCATGGGAAACACTGCCCTAACACTAAATAAATGACCAGATATTTATTTCAGCAGCTAATTATCATTATGTGTACTGCATCCAGCTTTTATTTTCTCTTTTTGCTTGTCGGTGTAAATATTCAGAACGCGTCACATTTCTACACCGCTACAGCTGTCTTTCGGTTCAGTTTGCGGCTCGGTTTAGCAGCTTATGCCTACAAAATAAATAAATAAATAAAATCGTTGAGTTCACTTTCCGGAGGAACTCAAATCAGGGTTAAATCACTTTGACACTGCAATCAAACTATGCCAGAGTTCCTGAACTGAGACTAAATTGATAAGATGCTCATGGATCACTTGAGTGTGATTGGTATGTTCTCACCTGCTCAAGTGAACCACACAAAGGTTTGATTCAAATGGACTAAATGTTGCCTATGTGAAAAATTCCAGGGAACCAATAAAATCCATGGCCACTCTCTAATTAGTTTAATAAGCATTTTATATGTATGTATACAGTCAAGTATGCATAATGCATGGGGGTACCATCCCACGTATAAAATTCTTTGCCAGAATTCCCCCCTCGCCGATATAAAGTGGGCGGGGCTAATCGCTGGCAACGCTGACATAGTCACAGTCACAAGACTGCGCTTTGACCCTCCTAAACCACCTTTCTTAAAACTGCAGCAATTTTCCAGCCATTAAAAGCTAAACTGGTAACATATAGGCTTCTGTGATTATCCTATTATTCAAATTTATCAGAGAATTATCACTCTATAATTTGGTAGGTGTGTACTTGTAGAGTCAAACACTGCAAAGTTCTTCCTGCTTGTCCCACTGGGTACTATTTCTGTTTGAGTGGTGTGGGCAGGCTGGGAGATGAAGGAATGTCAATCAAACTGATTATAATATTAGGCCACACCCAGGCAAACCTTAGACACCTCTGATCAGCTAATCAGTTTTTGGGGAATGTCAACAGTCAACTATAAATCTTTAAATAATTTTAGCTTTGTATACTACCAGATAGAAGGTTCTTTTAATCCTGAAATTATTCACATACACAATTTCTTACAAAAATTGTAACTCTTTTGTGGCCGATACTGAGCTTTGTGCTTGCAAAAAGTATAATAGTGTTATGTTGAGGTAAAATAATAACTAAGGTTTAGTGTATTTTAAGGTATACCTTGACTGGTGAATCACTAAACAGGTCCTGAGTGTCTCTGTCCAGGCTCTCCAGGTTCCATGAAGCCAGTTCAATTCCACTCCTTTTAGATGGCCTGGCATCTTCTACATTACAGTGAGCAACACTGCTGGTCGGCCCTGCATCCTAAACACAGTGTGTAAGAGAAACTGCTTTACTATAGCCCACTTTGGTGTTTGTAAACAAAAATCTCTTTTTTTAAGCAACCTGGTTGCAAAAAGAGCCGAGTAGTTGCAAGCTAATGCTATTTGGTTAAAATCTGAATCTATTAAGAATTTTATTTAGGAGTCAGACTGACATTAGTTAAAATGTTTTCCACTTATTACTATGGATAAGCACTAAAATACAGGGAGTGCTCTTCAGCTACGCTAGAAGGTTAGTGGTAGCTCAATTGACGTTGGACTACTGATCGGAAGGTCGTGAGGTCAAATCCCAGCACTACCATGCTTCCACTGTTGGGCCCTTGAGCAAGGCCCTTAACCCTCAGTTGTATAAATGAGATAAATGTAAGTCGCTCTGGATAAGGGCATCTGCCAAATGTCATAAATGTAAATGTAAGGTTCTTATGGCTAAGTGCCCAGTCAGGGGGTAAATAATGATAAGCAGTGGTGTAGCCTGCAATGGCTGGAAATATATACATATCATATATCATGTATGCTAGAAAGAAACTGAAGGCGTAAAGTCTCTTGACGCGTATAACTTTGTTGTTTGTGGGCATGTACAAGACATAATGTTTTACGATTACAACATCGGAAACAAAGCTCAACAAAGCTAGCTAGCTAAACATTCTAAACATAGCTAATATCCATTATAAGCAACATCTCAGTTAAACCGTTACCTAGCTAAATGACCTAGCAATGATAAATAGCTTGTTTCCTGATGTAGATATTAGGCAAGCTATGTAGGTTTGCTAAAGCAATATAAATTAGGCATGTTCGCTAACGAGCAAGTTAAGCCTGTTAAATTCTTAGTTGTTAGCTGGCTACTTTTCTGAGACTAAACAGGTGCTGGAAAGATCACCAGTTAACAATCTTAATTGCCTGCAACCACAATCATCTACTGTTGGCTTGGAAAGGTGTCTGATTGGATAGAATGTGGTAAAACAAATGTGTTTATGAACGCTTTTCCTATTCGGCAACAAGGAGGTGCAGTCAAAGTCACAATGAAGTCTCATTCATGGGTCTACACAGCTCAGAACTCCACATGGTTCTGATTTTTTGGCAAAATCGCTCAATGATATAAATGTTATGTATGGTATGTATAGGATGTATGTATGTTATTTACATACCACTGTATATACTAAATGTTACACCAAAAATAAAAAACATATATAAATGGGAATACTAAAATGGGAAAAGTGAAATTTTATGATAGATATCTTAAAATAACAGATTTTGTCAGAAACTTTCAAGCTCCAAAATTTTAGGTTTGTAAACAAGAATATCGTTAATTTATTTGCTTTAAAATGCCAATAGCTGAATGAGTGCACAAATTAGTGACTGATGGAATGAATGAATGGCAAGAAGAAAACAACAAATGAAGGAAAGGATGATACCTCAGGCATGGGAAGTTCACTAAAGAGTTCATCATCACTCATGTCCATATTGTCCTGCTCTGGCTCCAGCTGGTGTGTTCGAAGCCCTGAAGTGACTGCTTTAGCAACACCATCTGCCTGGACAAGCTTTTCCTGAGTGAAATAAGAGAAGAATTATTTCTGTTACTTTCATTTTAAAACCCGGTAGAATTCATTATTTATGATTTGAGTCATAGAGTCACTATTTATACACTCATGAGAAAAAATAGCTACTCCCAATGGAATTTTTCTTAAATGTATACATTTATTATTTTTTTTTTTTTTTTTACATATTTGAACAAGCAAACATTTGATAACAGTGCCTACTAATAAAGGTGATGCACTCTATCAAATGACACATAAAATTGACATTTTGTAGTAATTTTCACAATTTAAATTACGAAAAAAAAACCCAAATCAGTCAAATGGAAATAGTAAGTACACACCTACATTTATCACACCTTTAAATCCATAAAATTAGAATTAGGTGTTCAAGATTGGGTGCCAGTGATTAGGACCTGCTTAGGGAGTGCGGGTGGAACCTGTCTTATTTATATCTCTCTCATATCTAGTGTCTGGTGTTCCCTTTGTAATTGAGGTGTGTGGTGTCATCATGCCAAGATCTAAAGAGTCCTATAAGGCCTTCAGAAAAAATTTTTTTTGGATGCCTATGAATCTGGCAAGGGATTTAAAAATAAATCTCCAAATGATTTGAAATACATCGTTCCACTGTAAGGAAAATAATATATAAATGGTGCAGATTTCAAATGATTTCAAATTTGTCCAGGACTGGCCATCCCAGCCAATTCAGCCCAAGAGCAGATCGACTGATGCAAAAAGAAGTCTCCAAGAAGCCCCAAATTTCATCACAGGATCTGCTAGTAAGTCAATCAGAAAGAGACTGTACAAATTTGACCTGCGTGCGAGGCGTGCCAGGAAAAAGCCTTTGCAAGACTACAGTTTATCAATGAGCATATAGACAAAGACCAGGCCTTTTGGAATAATGTGCTCTGGACAGAGTAATCAAAGATAGAGTTGTTGGGCCACAGTAACAACAGACATGTTTGGCACAGACCAAAGACAGCTTTTCAGAAGAAGCACCTCATACCAACTGTGAAGCACGGTGGTGGAAATGTTATGGTTTGGGGTTGCTTCGCTGCCTCAGGGACTGGACAGCTTGCATTCATTGATTCAACTATGAATTCTGCATCATATCAAAGATTGTTTGAAGATAATATGAGGCCATCTGTCTGGAAGTTGAAGTTGAACCGAGAGTGGACCTTTCAGCAGGATAATGATCCTAAGCTCACTAGCAAATCCACAAAGGAATGGCTCAAAATGAAATGGAGGGTTATGGAATGGCCTAGTCAAAGCCTGGATTTGAATCCCATTGAAATCTTGTGGGAGGATTTGAAACCGGCAGTACATGCAAGAAAACCCACAATCATCTAGCAACTGAAAGAATGTTGCATGGAAGAGTGGCCAAAAATTCCAGCAAGCCTGGTGGACAATTATACAAAACGCCTACAAGAAGTTATTTCTGCTAAAAGGGGTAATTCTAGCTTCTGAGGCAAAAGGTGTACTTATTTTTTCCACAGAAAAATATCACATCTATTGATATTCCTGTTCAATAAATGACTGAAAAAGCTAACTTTACCTTTTTCTTTTTTCAAAAAAAGGTTTTGTTCAAATATATCAGCTTTATTAATAGGCACTGTTTTAAAGAGGATCAAATGTTTGCTTGTCCAAATATGCGCAAAAAAACAATTTCCATTGGGTGTACTTATTTTTTCACATGACTGTAGATTGTATAAAGAGGAAATTTGGTTTGTCAAAAATGATTGCACCACATGAGCATTTCATTCCAAACCACAACTTTTTTTTTGGTTGTTGTTTTGGTGCTATGAACACTCCCGGCACCTTTATGGAAAACAGGTCTGCAGTAATCTGAGCAAGAGGACTGAGCAGATGTCAGACCCCGCCTTTTCTACCCCTCCTCTCTCTTAATGAAGGTTTTAAGAGGTAACAACATTTAGAGGTAACAAGAGCTCAAAGACACAGTATTCTTAAAGCACGGTGCACACAAGACATTTCCTGCAAGAACGCATTGGGGCCAATGGGGCAAAAAGGCTTTTTGCTCTAAAGTTTGCATTTAAACAGCACAGCTATAGAAATCTGGGTACGTTCAATCAACATATGTTGGTCACATTCTGCCAGAGTTGTAATATAAGTGACCTCAGACGTAATGAAGCATATTGGGATGGAATAGCTGAAGTGACAAGATCCTAGCAGGCATAAAGGAAAAAAAATAAAAGAAAACAGGATTCTACAACAAATTCCCTAATATATTTGTTGGTTTGTGGTTGTTTTTTCCCTCATAGACAACAAGAATAGTACGAAAACAGCAAGGCAAAGGTCTGGAGTGACTGCTACTCAATAATAACCGGCTCAACCATATTTTACTGACCAAAAACACCATAGTCCCGCCTTTTTTTCTATTCTATTAGCTCACAAGAAAGAGGTTCGCAAATTCACAGGTCAAAGTTCACCTACATGTAGTGAAAGTAATCGTTTTTTTCACTCCCCACATCTTTTCCTTTAGTTTTAGGCTTTTCTCCCGGGAGAGTTTTATTACCTGCTTTTGCTAAATAAGTAGAAAAGCATACTTTACAGGTCTCCCGTATCACCGTAGCAAGGGGGTTGGGGGGAGCTACGGGTAGACCGTAGATGTTGGCACCTCTGGAATAGTGAATTCTTTACTTTTGCACTGGAGCCACAAAGCTAAAAAAGTAAGGGAAGTTTATAGGCTAATTTAGCACTACGCTTCACAACTACATGTCTAAATAATCTTACCTCAAAACACATCGCTTTACTCAGTAATGCTATTCCTAAATAAACCTCTATTAAAGATACAAAATACAAATCAAACTGGAACTACATTAAAGTTATATGGAACTATATCAGAGGAAGAAGGGATACAATTTTAAAATGGCTGCTACTACTGTTTTCTGCTAAAAAGCCTTGTCCTTTTGTCCAAGCAATGTCTTTTTGTAATCTGAAGGCCTTACTCCTTGAGGTGAAAGAGGCACAGGACACTAAGCAGATAGCACTTTGCTGCCCTCTGCTGGTGACTCTTCATATGGACAGATTGGATTCTGACATTGTGTGCTACAAAAACAATCCAACGCCTTGTTAACATGCTTAATTAGTAAATGTTTCTGGACCCAGTGAGCTGTTAACTTGATTAGCACTGGCACCAGCACTAACCTGAGGCTCTATCCAGGTGATCTGGTGCTGTTCCGATGGCAGGTTAATGGGCTGCGGCTTTGGAAAGCCTTCATCCTGTAGCTTAGCAACGCACAGCCTGAGGAGAAAAGTGCTGATGTCCTCTGGCACCACAGCACGAATATTCTTAAAGTCACTGAGATCTGATAGACAGCCAGAAATGAAAGAGGAAGGACTTTTAATGTTCACACCAAAATCTGCACAAAACATATATTTACACTATATGACTGTATGATTTATGGTATAACAGACATTTTCTAAACGTAAGCATTGTTACTTGAGCTGAGAGGAGGAGAGGCGAGGATGCGCGTGATGTTGTTGAATAGAGACGAAGACAGGCCGGCACGCTCGGTGTCCAGTGTCCGGCTGGCCTTCTGAGCCTGTAGTAGATGCGACTCAACCACTGCCAAGGGCAAGCTACGAGCATCAGCTACTTGTTTCTGCACATACACACAAACAGAGCAGATTAAACCTCAGCACAAATGCGCAAGGATTCAAATTGACCTGTCAGCCATGCTGCGGTTTCACACACGGAAATGAATAGTAAAGACATTAGAATAGTAAAGATTTAAGTTGTCAGATGGTTACCAATTATCGAAAAATAAATAAATAAAAATCAGCGAGCAGTCC
Organism: Ictalurus furcatus; assembly: GCF_023375685.1. Lineage (NCBI taxonomy): Eukaryota > Metazoa > Chordata > Actinopteri > Siluriformes > Ictaluridae > Ictalurus > Ictalurus furcatus. The sequence continues at coordinate 18,280,757 of NC_071270.1, read as the reverse complement.
TTACAGAAGCACAAAAGGTTCAACAACAAACAAAAAACAAAAAGGTCTTCATGTAATGCATGTTATATCCTTTCTCAGGATGATTCGATATGTCTTCCTACTCCCTAAATTAATGCACTACACAGAGAATCCATAGTAATTACACTTCTAAACAATGTAAGACAGGCCGTGCTGGTTGACTTGCAGAAATGAAAACAAGGGAAAAACAAGATTTCTCCAGAATTTCAGATTTTAAAACCGAATTTAAAAAAAACACGTCTTCACTACGGTGCTAATCCATTTCATTTTCTTCTGTATTCCGTTCGGTTTTGTTCTGGCATGCTATCCATCCTCTGCCATTGTGTTTTGGTCCTTTGTCTTCTCGTCTTCATTTATTTTGTTCTATGTAACATGCCCTTATTCTGATGCAACCATTATTTCTGCTTTTCCATGGATATATTAAAGCGACCCTTACTTTGAGAAAGGCTACTAAGCCATAAACTTTCCAGCATGTAAAATTCTTTTTTTTTTTAAATTAAAATATCAGTCTGTAACCATTAAAATAAATAAATACAAACTCTGAAAAACATGAACAACTAAATTCCAGTATTATTTCTGCATCACACTACTGTACATGACATTGATTTGTTACTAAAAATATCCTGATTAGCTTTTTTTTTTAAGCACTCAAAAGTAGGCTAGGATTAAATCAACACAGTTTGTCCATAATCTGCACCCTACCATGCTTTTGCCATCAATCTGGAAAAGTCTGTAAGTTATGGCCACACTGTCAGACAGAGACACTGCTGAGGCTTTTCCTGTCAGTGTACTGTGTGTCTCTTCAGCGCAGGAAGCAGAAGTCACGGCCTCCTATAAACACAAACGACAGCAGGTTCATATGCGCACATACACAATGTCACCAGTTTATTTCACACAACCACACTCGCACACAGACTGGAATATCACATAAATATATATTTTATAGATATAAATAAGGCTTGCAGTGATGTTCACCTGCAGCCCGTGTGTCTGGCAGAAGTCTGTGATGGTCTGGAGTAGAGGAGCTAACATGGCTGCTTTAGCCTCAGACACGCCGTCCACCAGCTTCAGCTTGGCTACTGAGCAGGGCCTGACACACACACACACACACAATGAAAAAACATCACCATGCAATTAACTAACTCGTTCCAATCATGTGGCAGCAGCGCAGTTCATATTTCTTGACACACATCTGGCCACTTTCATACCAACCGTGCATTGTTTGAGTGCCACAGCCTATCACAGCCCACAGTATGGTTGCTGACCACGTACATGACCACAATTTACTCCTCTTATAAAGGCTACTTCCAGAATGATTATTCGCCATGTCTCAAAGCACAAGTTGTCTCAAACTGATTCCATGAACATGACAATGATTTTAGTGTACATTCCATCACCTTCCCAGTATCCTGATCTGAATCCAATAGAGCACCTTCATGATAGAACAGGCAGCTGACAAATCTGAAGGAATCATGTGATGTAATGTCAACATGAACCAGAATCTCAAAAGAAGTGTTTCCAAAACCTTGTAGAACCCATGCCATAAAGAACTGAGGCTGTCCTGAGGTCCTATCCAGTAGCAGTATGGTATCCTAATAAAGAGCGTGGTGAGTGCACAAGGCCGTACACATTTCTACTAGGGATGCTCCGATCAGGACTTCTGCAGCCGATACTGATTACAGATTACTTGTCATCATGATCGCCCGTTCCTGATCGTTCAAGCTTGATATAAGTGATCTGTAAGCTTTCTGTTCAACAGTCAGTGTTAACCCTTTTTTTTTTCCCCCAGATAAAGTAATACCACAGATGTTGCCTTAGTTATATTATTTATAGCAATGTTGTAGATTGTTGTTTTAATTGAGAATCAAATACATAAGCACAATAAATATTACTTTTACAATGAACATTTTAATAGGCCTTTTGATAGGAATTTTTCATTGTTTCTTGAGACCTCAGAATAATTCCACGCTGGTGATGACATGCCTGCAGCGCTAAAGTGTAACGTCGTCCTATATTTTACGTCATCAAATTGTGATCGGTTCGTGAGACCGGCCAAATTTAGAGACTACTGATCGAGTCAAAGAATGTGATTACCGATTGCCGGCTGATCGATCGGAGCATCCCTAATTTCTATCTCTGTAAGCATATTGTGTGAGATTCAAATATCATCTCGAGTTTCTCTTTAACATCATTTCCCTATACCTTAACTTGGCCAGGTCCAGGAGGATTTTGTTGGTGGCCAGTATGGCAGGAGGGATGTCCTTCATGCTGGCTAGCTTCTGCCTCTCAGCTACCAGCTTGCTGTACAGCTCGGCCTGAAATGGATCACAACATACAGAGAGACAGAATGAACAGAGATGATCCATTTCCTCTATTTCAGGAAGGCGATTTACAGTCATTTTGGTGCTATGTAGTAAAAATATCCCATCTGTCCTATTCATTAAAATTCTAGGTACTATACAACACATGATTTGGGCTATAAAACATGACTCCAAGGTCTAACAAAATGAACAGGTCATGTTTTGCTAAATAAAACTGACAGAACAGTACCTGTAACTCTGTTTCTCTGGCAGAGACTGCTGGAGGCTGAGGCGTGGCTTTGGGAGCAGGTGACAAACCAGGATCTGACCTGAGTGGCAGCAATAACATTAACTTTTGTACAACTAATTCAAAAGTCAATATTAAAACTTGTGCTAGTTTCATGATTAATTGGTTAATTCGAATTACTGCTTTAACACGATTTTCCAAATGTTCTAATCGAGATTGTAACTGAAATTTTTTTTAAAAATTTGTATAAATGCAATGCAGTTTTCAACCAATAATATAAATAATATATAATAATAAGTTTATTTTACATAGCGCCTTTTTCAAAACCAAGGTAATTTTATACAATAAAATATTATAAGCATAAAAACAGAGAAAAAAATCAAATACAATCTAGACTGGGGGTAAAGCTAAAAAAGTGGAAGTGAGGATTTACTGAGGGTACAGAACCTATGTTACATGGGTAGATTTTTTAGTGCGTGTCAGTAACCAGGCTGCTGAATTATTCCCCATACCCTAGCTTATTCAGGGAATGTGATGGAAGAGCAATAAACAGAGAAGTGCAGTAATGAAAGCATGGACCAGGGTTTTAGCAACACAAACGCTAAAGGTACTATGGTAGTGAGCAATATTACGGAGAGGAAAGAAGGCAGGTTTGGTGATAGATGAAATATGAGAATTAAAGTACAGTGATGAGTCCAAAGTTTTGAACTGTATCAGATTGAAATATGTGCTACTCCCAAACTCTGCCAAGAAAATCAGGTAGTGCATCGCTGAGGAATGAGCTCATAGCAAAGAAAGGTGGAAATATCACCTCAGAGACATGGAACTGGTAGAAACAAGTTCATGTAAAATAGAACGCTGCATTCGACTTGCCTCGTAAATGGTAATTCGCTGGTCGAAAAGACGTCATTTTCGACCTCGGTAGGTTCAACAGACGAAGTGGAAAAAAATTAACACTTCCGTGTGCATCTTTTATTAAGAAGTTAACCAGCTAAGTGTGATGAGTTATGCATATTTCCCTCCTCAAACAGCGACCTGTATTGTCAGTGCTTTAGATTTAACAGGCTGTTAAATATATAGATTTAACAATATGTCTGTACATTCACTAATCTAAAGCAAAGACTTGTATTGCCTGGAGGCTGGGAATTATTACAAGTTACAAGTCAAGTCGAATGCAGCATTAGCTGAAACATTTTCTAGCACTGTTCCATATGACAGGAAGAGAAATTATTGATGAAGTGGCATTTCATATCGCAAAAGACATGGTGGTTCAAAAATAGCAACAGCACCATCAATGGCAGATAATGCAAACCATGGTTCTTTTACATATCCTTTATTTAAATATATTTTATTTAAATATCCTTCATTTACATATCAGACATTTAAAGATCCTTCATATAAATATCCTTAACTCACAAGAAGCACTGTTTGCACTAGTTGTTATAGATGGTGCTGTTACTATTTTTCACATCTATATTTTAAGTCCAATTATAATAGAATTAAATTGTTATTTTTCGATTGCATCATGCAAGATTAAAAAAAATCCTAATCGCGGCATACATTTTGAAAAATAAAATCAAATAAATAAACCTTACTGACTGACCATAATGCAAATGTTAATAATAACCTTACAAATGTTTCGCCACATAAATTCACTATACCTATAATGTGATGCTCGGTCATTCGTGACCACGGCACTGGAGGCCACCTGAGACCTGAAATTTGTTCTCTGTAATATACAGAGGAAGTGTAATGATGATTAGGAACATGTAATGACGATTAGGAACACAAACACTTCTCTACATTGTGTGCATTTTAAACAGAAATCTGGGTTTGCAATAGTAAAATACACGAGCCAGTAGGGATGAACCGCTTCTGCTGATCAACACTAACCTGAGTAGTGCTTCGTAAAACTTGGTCTTGAACACCAACCACAACGGGTGTTGTATCTTGTTTTCTCCTTAAGACAAATACCAAGAACATAAACACATACAGATGCTCTCTTGTGTTGCGATAATAAAGAGCGTTGCATTTTAAACAGACCAACTTAAAAACTAAAACTAGACCAGTCTTTACAGACACCCCTTAATTGAACATATTAAACACATTTAACCCGTATTGCACTAGTAAGAAAGAAGGAAATCCTGGAGTAACAGCTGGATTCCTTTTTAAAAGCACTTGACAAGACTATGAGGAAACCAACCATGTCAAGAAGTATTACAGGGTTCCCACACAACTTCAATAATGCCACATCCCTCAACTCAATTTCATGTCTACATGCATGCTTTGATGTCTCATTTAGTGGCATATGGTTTTTTTCACATTCACCACTTCCTTCAGATGTTATCAGAGTCAAGTTAAATAAGGCCTAATAGAGAAACACTCAGTGAACTTTCCAGAGCATGAGTGAATGAATCAGAGTGTGACTGAATGGGTCAATGAATCGGTGCAAGTAAATGAGTGAATAATAAGAGTAATAAGTGAATCAGCGAATGCATGAGAGCAAAGCAAGAAGGACTGAACACATCAGAGCACGAGGTAAGGAGAGAGCAAAGAAGAGTGCAAGTGGATGAACGAACAAGTCATAGCTCGAGGGTAAGACTGAGTGAAGTCAGAGTGTGACAGGAAGGAGGAGGAGTGCGTGTGGTTGAGAAAGGAAACCGAGAATATGCAGGGTTTAATGTCAGACAGTGACAGATAGCGAGTGGGTGATACAGTAAACTTTGTCAGGTTGCTATTTACACTTACTTTGGCACACAAACTCTTTGACACAGATCTCTGTTAGGTTGAAGAAGGAGGGTTCTGTGTTTCTCATTCTGGGCTTTGCTTAACCATGTCCTGCCCTGTAATCATAATGTAACATGTTGTATTACCATATTTATGACCTCAACCACCCTATAATAAATTGGATCAGATGTTCTGCAAATACTACAAATATACACTCACCAAGCACTTTATTAGGAACACCTGTACACTTACTCATGTCATGCAATTATCTAATCAGCCAATCGCGTCGCAGCAGTGCAATGTATAAAATCATACAGATACAGGCCAGCAGCTTCGGGTAATGTTCACATCAACCATTAGAATGGGCGAAAAAAATTACTGATTTTGACCGTGGCATGATTGTTGGTACTAGATGGGTTAGTTTGGTACTAGATGGGTTTGAGTATTTCTATAACTGCTGATCTCGGGAGATTTTCACACATAATCGTCTCTAGAGTTCGCTCAGAATGGTACAATAAAGAAAAAACATCCAGTAAGCTGCAGTTCTGTGAACGGAAATGGCTTGTTTATGAGAGAGGTCAACAGAGAATGGTCAGACTGGATCGAGCTGATAGAAAGGCTACAGTAACTTGGATAATCACTCTGTACAACTGTGGTGAGTAGAAAAGCATCTCAGAATGCACAAAACGTCAAACCCTGAGGCGGATGGGCGGCAACAACAGAAGACCATGTCGGGTTCCACTTCTGTCAGCCAACAGAAAGCTGAGGCTTCAGAAGGCAGAGGCTCTCCAAAACTGGACAGCTGAAGACTGGAAAAACATGGCCTGGTGTGAGAAATCTCGATTTCTCCTGGGGCACACAGATGGTAGGGTCAGAATTTGGAGCGAACACCATGAATCCATGGATACAACCTGCCTTGTAGCAGCAGTCCAGGCTGGTGGAGGTAGCTTAAATGCCACAGCCTATTTGAGTATTGTTGCTGACGATGTGCATCCCTTCTTGGACTCAATTTACCAATGTTCTAATAGCTACTTCCAACATCATAATACACCATGTCACAAAGCAAAAGTCATCTCTAAGTTGTTTCATGAATAATTATAATGAGAGCATATTATAAAACTGTTTGAGAGCAAAGCAAGGCCCTAACCAGTATTAGTATAGTGTTCCTAATCAATTGCTCAGTAAGTGTATACTGTACACTTGTTTTTATTTCTACTGTTTAGTGAAAACAGCGCTGCCATATTATGTTATGTGTTCATTTGAACTACACTGTGTGCTTCAGAAACAGTACCTTGGGAGTGAGTTTACAGAGTGTGCTGAACTTATTATAACCAGAGGCCTCCATGAGGTACTGCTCACTGATGAGCTCACGGCCAAGCGCCCTCCACCAGGCTTCAGACACACCCCTGCCTGCGCCGAACAAAGAGTGCTGCCGAAAGCGATCAGGAACTCTCTGGGAAGTCTGCAAGTATCAAAGAGAGAGACACAATAAGGAAATGAGCTGGCAAAGATGTTTAACCAAATACTCCATTAAGAAGGCATGCAATGGATCCTCCAGCAATGACCGTGTGGTTGTACTGTAGTGTTGAACCTTACTGAGCCACGCAGCAGCAGTATGGGAGCTGTTATACCAAATTTCTCTTCCATCGCACTCACTGCACCCATCAGCTGGAAGGCACACACACCAAAATCCTGAACATCTTGTTCTGAACAGTCCTGGCTCTGGCTTCTAACGGGCCTGAGGAAGTCACAATAACATATTACAGCTAGGACAGGAGAACACTGAATAAATATGTTAGACACTGATGTTAAAATCTCAGGGGACAGAACAATACAGAAGCAAATAATCATAAATCTAACCAAAGTATTTTTGAAAAGCGAACTTTAGAGAATAATGAACATTGGCTCATGTGTGCTAATTTAAGTTGTCAGTCTTCAATGTTTTCTAAATGCAAAACATTATCTATTGTGTTACACCACATCGCTGTTGAATTCTCAAATCTGATTGCTCTGAATGTGTTGATTAATCTTTAATAAGAGCAGCTCTGAAAGTAGAACCGGTTACAAGGTAAATCACAGATTAATAATGTGCTCAGTCTAATACATTATCATTTTTATAGGAACAACTTAAACACTTGTATGGAAGATGCGCCACATAAACAGATTTTTATATATATATATATATATATATATATATATATATATATATATATATATATATATATATATATAAAAAAATAAATAAAGGGTGTAATTGTTGACATGCTTATGTTTTCTGTGAGATGTTTATTAGCGTTTTTGGAAGGAGTCTCCATTGTCAGCAGTAGTAAAGCTGGCTGTTTCAAAGCACTACACTAAAGACTGAATAAAGCTCAAAACTCTGAAATTCAAATATCCAAATAGGATATTTAAAACAAAGAACACATCCCAGTGAACTTGGAATTCCTCAACCCTGAGTTCACATATGACGTCATGGTAACATGGCCCCATCAACAATAAATATCACTTCACTACTTCAAATATGTTTTTAGTAGTATTTACCTTAGATCACTCATTACAAATTAGTTGTTTAAACCTATAACAGTGACGTTAAGAGTTCTCCATTTTGAGAACGTAAATACATCATAAACTCATGATCACTAATATTACCTGGCTAACTTGCTGGTGAAAAAACACATGGAGGCCTCCATGTTCTTTGTAGCCTCAATGTGCACAGCCTGAGAACTGACGTAATTCTGAGTTCAGACTTCCTACTTCTGAGTTAAGCTGAATGCACCATTCTTCCTTATATAAACATACCCACATCTCATTGCATATTGTTGTTATTGTTGAGTCCTGTGATTATTTTAATTGTGTAATTATTCTGTGAACACTGACAGTTAGCAATACTGTACATTATCCTATAACTCTGTGCATATTTTGGCATGAACAATACATGGCATGTTTTTAGAAATGTGGCATATTAACCACAATTTTCCTAAAATAACTAGTAATCTACACACAATTACCTACTCCAAAAGGGATTATGGACAATAACGTGTAGATTGTAGCAAAAAAATAAATAAATAATATGTGTATATTATATATATAGATAGATAGATAGATAGATGAGATTTTAACAGGGCATTTGTAAATGTTGCTATGCACAGTGACATATTAGTGAACACTGCCTGGCTATTATTAAATATTTTAATAGGATTCTCTTATTATTAAGGTTAGACTACCAGGCTAGCAAACACCAGACTTCTCACACTTGCGCGGCATTCAACTCATTCATGGAGCTGTGAGTAAAATTTCAGATGATGCCCAGAAAAAACACACAATGACAACTGATATATACAGTAAGCGACTTGATTATAGAGTAGACGATTAGAAAGAGGGGATAATGAGAATACGAAAATGACATGATAATTATAAGAGAGTGGGCGATTATTGAGAGAGAACAAGGGAAAATCGCTTTAAGGGATTATAGGCGATCGGCTGATTATCAAGAGAGAAAACTGATTATAGAAAATACATGCTGGTAATGGTTATAGTGAGGATAATTGAATTATTTATTGCTTTTCTATTATCAAATAATGCATTATTATTATTATTATTATTATTATTATTATTATTATTATTATTATTATCAGTGTTTATTGTATTTCACATGCTACTGACACATACCCAGCTTTGCAGTTGTCGCAACACTTGCCGGTCCCCATTATACCTGAAGTGACTTTTCGGAGTTGCTTATCCTCAAAATGTGACAAGATCAACCTGCAAAAGTTTATTTTGATAGGAGTCATTGAAATATTTTTTTTTTTTTAAAAAGACCAAAAGATTACAAACACTGTCTTACAAACATTGTTTTATCTTAGAAGAAATTTCTGCTACAAAAAAGCTTTTTTAAAAATCAATAAACATATTAACAGCATTTATTCTAACTCGGGTATTATTGTTAAAAAGTGAAATCTGGTTTGAAAAACATCTGACTAGTGATAAACAATACTATCCTATAGATATATAAATCCAGCAGCATACTATTCTAGAAAAGTAAAATAAGACTATAAGGACTGTTGGACATGGTGAATGTTCTATTATAGGTACAATACAAAGACATGGTTGTCAGGCCAGCACGTTTACATATGTAAATACATACGAAAATTTCCAGGTACATAGTCAACCTACTTCCTTCTGCACTTAGTGGAATTTAAATATTTCTCCATTTTGGCCATCATTTCCATTTTGTAGCCCCTGAATCGGTCACTCTTCGTCTGGTTGAGAAGAAACCTGGGCAAATGGAAGACTATCTTAGTGCTGAGATACAGTCTAATTAGATAGAATGCTAACTTTAGCACACGCTGATTCGTGAAATGTTACTTACAGTATGGTAACAAGCCTTGCAAGAAAAGGACTGGAGAGAATGATTAGCATTAGGAAAGACTCACCTGTTGAGTGCCATGTCGCTAGGTGTCCAGAGAACATGGCAAGCACTGGGCAGTCCGTCTCTGCCTGCTCGTCCGATCTCCTGGTAGTAAGACTCCATCTCTTTCGGTGCTCCATAATGAATGACCTTTCTAATATCAGGCTTGTTAATTCCCATTCCAAAAGCTATGGTAGCCACCACACACTGGTAAGAGCACAGAATAATTTAAAAATGAATGACATGAGTTAATAGGGTCTCATAATGTTTGCTAAAGGATTTAGTGGGTGGTGTGGCCAAATATTTCGATCATGGTCTCACTGAAAATGACCACGCTATCAGCATATTGAGAAGTTCCTCTAATTTCACAAGGACCATATTTACAAGCAGTATTCATTCAGTTTCCAGCTCTGTCGGATTGTATTCTGTGTGGACTGTGTGTTATACATCGTTTTCTCACATAGGAGCATTCCATATGAGTACAACAGTGTGGACAAAATCCATAACTTGGTTTATGATTAACAGGAATATTGGCTCAACCATCATACCACTGGCTATTACTACATTATTTCCTCCAGAAAAGAAACATATTTCTTTCACAAATTTTATTAAATATCTACTGAGAAGAGAAAGCAATACTTTATAACTGGATTGTTGTGAAGTGCTTTGAGTCAGTGCTGTCCATCTGTATTAACTACATACACTCACCAGAGGCGCCAACGATTTCTGCTGATAATTCCACTCAAACGTTTGCATTTGTTGCTTTACCCTGTCTCACCTAATTTTGCTGGAACTGAGAAAGTCTAAATTCAAATGTTGTTTTGTCACTTGCCACTGATGCGTAAATTGCAGCTCCATGTTGCTCACATATGTAGAAAACGAATGATCGCCCGTCACTTTGTTACGAACGTAGGGGTTACATGATGGCGCAAGTAGTTTGGGATAAAAAATTTTCATTTTTTTTTTTTTTTACCAGACAGCAAAAAATTAAAGCAGAGACAAACCTGTATCTCATCTCTCATGAACTGATACTGTGTCTCTTTCCTCTGTTTGATGCCGAGACCTGCGTGGTACACGCCACAGCTGATGCCCAGCTTAGACAGAGCAGTTGACACTTTTCCCGTTTCCTTCTTGGATGGGCAATACACAATGGCTGAGCCTTCAAATTCATAATCACCTCTAAAATAAGATTTCCACAAACAAGAGATATTATCAGCAGTCCTTTCTAAGAAATCAGCATTAACCAAATGGTTTACAAACAAGGCAATGGCACACCCTCTCTTTTTCACCAGGAGTGACTTGAGGTCTTGGATGATGTCACCAGATTTGCGGTTCACATCCAGATAGAGGTTGGGCCGATCGAAAGACGTGCAAGTGACAAGAGGGTTTGCCAAGTGGAGGCTCTTCGCTATGTCGTCCCGAATAGAGGGGCTTGCTGTGGCCGTGAGTGCCACAATGGGAACCTATATAACAGTAGAATAAAAGTATTTCTAAAAAATAAAGACAAACCAAGTTGTACGTTTGGTGGAATTACTACGTGAATGTAACTTACATCTGGAAGCCTTCTTTTCAATTTGCCAAGGTCTCGATAAGCACTTCTAAAATCATGCCCCCACTGAGAAATACAATGAGCTTCATCCACTGCAATCAGACAAACACCTAAAAAGACACCAGACCTCCATAAGTTTTTTCGTTGAATTGAAAACTCATGAGGATTCTCAAATGAAGCTAATATTTGGGTAAATACAAACAAAAAAATGCTAGTCAGATTAGGATGACATTTCCCTAGTCTCAGCAGTCCCAGACACCAAGACATCCAAAAAAAACAATTGCAAATGAAGTAGGCAGTCAATCCCGCCTCATGGCGCCTCGCTGAAAGAAAATGACTGGGTCATGTCTGAAGCATCTTTCTTAAATGCCACAGCTTCCTCCAGACCCACATCACCTGGAAAACAAGGTTAGCCTTTTCAAAAAGCCTGTGTGCGCTTACCGATGGATTTATTCAGCTGTTCAAGCAGACTTATGTTTCCTGAGCAGAATTCCGGTGTCATGTATACGACTCTGAAATACCCCCTAGAGGTCACACACATAGCAAAAAGACATTTAAGAGAAAAGCAAAAAGCAGGATGCTTTTAATATTTAGATCAGATCACAGAATAAGTCAACCTACTTTTGTAAGCCAGCAAATACATTACTAGTCTGTGCTGACCCGAGGAAACAAGCAGGGATGTTGGACATCCTGGAACGCACAAAGATATAAAGAATTCTTCCCTGTTTATTTACATACAGAGCTTGATCTCTAAGATAAGACATTGGAATTGCTTAAGCACTAGAAACACGTTTTCAGCTGCAAGGTACACAGTTAACTCACACATGTACACTACAATCCATTATGAAAAATGCATGCATAAAACTTTGAGGTACATATGAATCTGCCATGTTTGTATTAATGGAAACCTACAAGAGCAAATCGAACCATGCCCTCAATGCTTGATATGGATGGTTTAAAAGAAAACTCTACACTGAAACACATTAAATAAGTTTATATAGAAATACTTGTGATGTGCTTCATGATTCTGGTGCTAATTTGTTGATTTGATTCCTGTGAGAAGCTACCAGTTATCTGGTGTGCTGACGTCACACTGGGAGATTGCTAGCTCAGTTACAATGGCGTTTGATGGGAGAACATTTTCAACAAACACAAGGAATAACAGTCAGGTCTTGCTGTTAGCGCTGAAAAACAAAAGAGCAAGAGCTTCTTTTCTCACTCACCATTTTTTTTACTGATGTGCAAGGTCATATTATTAAGAAATCCAGTGTAGAAGTAGCGGAGACAACAATTCAAGCTTCCAGAATGCGGTGCAGCTATATGACTCGTTAGGTTTGGCTAGTTAGCGATCAATGAGATGACAAGCATTATGGTGCTGAAGGTGGTATTAGTATGTAGTACGTCTCTTAATGTAGAGATGAAATCCCACTGCACCCCTATAATCAGGCAGGTAAATGGCATTGTAGGCAATGAAACCCTTAAAGGGATAGTTCACCCAAAAATGAAAATTATGTCATCAATTACTCACCCTCATGTCATTCCAAAGCAATAAGACTTTCTTTCATCTTCGGACCACAAATGAAGACATTTTTAATGAAACCTGGGAGATTTATGTCCCTACATTTACAGTACATGTAACCAAAACTTTCAAACTTCAAAAAGTTCGTAAAGGTATTGTAAAAGTAATCCACGTGACTCCAGTGGTTTAATCCCATTTTTTAAAAAGTGATATGAATGCTCTGTGTGTGCAAAAAACCCCAAAAATTAACTCTATAAGAACATGAGAGTAGGCGTTCTTGTAATACAACGGGACCTGGAAACGCTGCACTGTTTGCAGCAGAGGGAGAGGGACGCTGTACACAAACCGACATGCATAGAACAATCTTTGTAACAAAGATGTCCGCATATTTTGACAGAGGAGGACTTGCATTTTTTTCATCCGTTCTTGAGAAAAATAAACGTCCGTTCTCACGTCAACACGACACGCATGCGTCATGGTTCTCTTGTGAACACGCATCGGAGATCTATGCAAAAGTGAAGATATTTTGTGAATAAAGATTTTATTTTATGGTTTTTTTCCTGCATCTAAGCATTCATATCGCGATTAAACAACTGGAGTCACATGGATTACTTTTACGATGCCTTTATGAACGTTTTGGAGCTGGAAATTTTGGTTACTTAGACTGTAAATGGAGGGACAGATATCTCCCAGGTTTCATTAAAAATGTCTTCATTTGTGATCTGAAGATGAAAGAAAGTCTTATAGGTGTGGAACGACATGAGGGTGAGTAATTGATGACAGATTTTTCATTTTTGGGTGAACAAACCAAAGTGAAAATAGACCTATGTGCTGATGTAAGAAGCTTAAATAAAAAAACAAACAAACTCAGAATTTCATTAGAATATACGTCTTGGACACTATTGAAGATCACATGCTAGGCATAGGCTTCATGAGACAATATTGACACAAATAACAAGAAAAGTAGATCAGGATTTATAATGTCATAAAAGTATTTCATGGCAACATTATTAATATGGAAAGAGCTGATGGTAGATTGTACCTTAAATGATTAGGCTAAATAAATTTGTTTTATTCACTTCTCCTACTGCTCACTCTTACCAAATGAATTGTACATAAGCGAAAAACAATCGTGATTTTATTTTGTATATTTCCTGATCCTACCAAGATTTTCTGGTTATGCCACCACCAGCACAACATGCAACGTGTTTCTGAATCGTTTTAGATGCAAGTGTGATTTATATCAAGCACAGCACACAGGTGTTGATTTTGTGGTTAAGCCAACCTCGATAGAAACCAGAGTGCACATATAGTGGACATATGATGGCTATGATTGGGAGCTGCTGTGCATTCTAGATATGGTGAAAATGTTGAGCAAGCGAAAGATTTGTCCCTCGTGCCTTGTCTTCGACATATATGCCATAACGCATCCATCTGATTAGCTTAACTTTTTGGACTATTAAGTAAGCATGCTTCGAGACAGTTAGGTTCCCTCTCGCAAACTTCCTGCTCTGTTGCTAAAGGTGTTGCTTAAACTCCGGTGCTGCAGCGCAGTGTGTAAAAAGTGGTAAAGCTCATAATGAATATTACGATACACGAAGTGAGCAGAAAATTCATCTCGCCAGTATTTTGTATCACGATATTCGAGACAATCATATTCTGTCTCATGCTTATAACAAAGATTTATATCAGGTTTATCTGTTATGTCAAGCAAGAAGAAGTCAGTCAAGTGTTTCAGGATGTATAGAATAACATGCAAATTCAATAGGCTGGCCAAATCAAGCTGCTCATACAACCAGGAAAATGTTAAGACTGCTAATATTGAGCTCCCTCAGAGTTACCCACTGGAGCTGCAGCACCTGGTCCTCCATTAGTGCGATCAGAGGGGAGATGACCACGCTGATGTTCCCACAGTACACAGGAGGGAACTGGAAGCACAAGCTTTTTCCATAACCTGCACAGAGTGGTATACATAAAAATAGCATGAAGGCAGAACATCATAAACTCAGCTTCAACCTTCATCATGAAGTTAAAATCAACATACATAAGCAGTTTTACAAAATGCACTTGGCTTATAGCATCACCACAGATTTTTTAGCTTTTAAAGGGGCAGTTTGTAAAAAAATTTTTTTTTTTTTGAGTCCTCTGCATCCTATTAGGCAAACTGCAATTGCAGTGCAAACAATGCACAAGCTTTCTCTTTCACCCTAGCAACATGTTGAACTATTAAAGAAAAGGGTCAGTGGGTCTGCACTATTGGAGTTGGGGCTCATTTCTGGGCCAGAAAAATAAAAGTAAATAAAAGCCTGAAGTAAGGAAACTAGCCAGATCGATTGGAATGAAATATTGTGAATCACAGTTTTGCTTTTCTAAGGTATATTTGAAATTAAATGATGATTACAGATCTAGAAAAAAAAAAATGTAAACCTTACAGACTGCACCTTTAATCTGCCCTGTATTACAGCTTCCCACCTGAGATTTTTATCTTCAGGCATTACATAATTTAAAATGACGGTGCTGGGAGGCTTGCACAGCAATGCATATTATTTAGAAAACATGATCTCTATAAGCTTGCAAAAGAATACTAACAATAAGCTGGCTGAAA
The DNA here is from genome assembly GCF_023375685.1 of Ictalurus furcatus. Classification (NCBI taxonomy): domain Eukaryota; kingdom Metazoa; phylum Chordata; class Actinopteri; order Siluriformes; family Ictaluridae; genus Ictalurus; species Ictalurus furcatus. The sequence continues at coordinate 18,265,384 of NC_071270.1, read as the reverse complement.
ATTTGATTATCAAGGTCATTTCTATGAATTGGCTAATTATATGTCCACTACCACAGAATAAGAGGTTGAAATATACAGATAGATCTCAAAAATTCATCACCCTTTCCCAGAAAAAAGGAAAAACCCTTACCAGTTGCCATGACAACAAGGTTATCCCTCCTCTGCTCGAACACGGACTGAATCACTTTCCATTGTACCCTGCAGATGAGTGTCATGTGCTAAATTAGACTTGGCTTCTGCATAAGTTCTGTGAAAATTGCAGTGGTAAAGTGCATGCACAGCCTTTAATGCACTTTCATATCAAAAATAGCACACTGATATAAATTCCTCTGTCAAGTGACACATCTGGGATATTTACTAAAAGTACATAACATGGTTGAAAATCATGAAAGCTTCAAAAAAAAGCATGGAATAAAAATGAGTAGGTGCAGACATACGGTTTAAAATTGTGATGTCCAAAATACATTTTCAGGCATTTAATATGCTCAGGAGCTGGCTGGGGGAAATTTGCATCTAAATGTGGACAAAAAAAAAAGAACAGTTGACACCAAGGACAATAATGACTGTGAGAAATGTCATGACAAACTCACAAACAAAACTTGCATTAAAAAGAGCACTAGTTAGCAATTAAACTCTGCTGAAGGTTGCACTGTATTGTATTGTATGCGTCAGTGCATGCTTCATATAAGAGAATATGACGTTATTCACACAAACGGTTAGTTTACGAATGCCATTTTTACAACTTAAAAGGTTATTCTGCTTTATTTATCTCATAAGTACCATTACATACATTTGAGCATTTAAATCACCTTAATATATTACGTATAATTTAATGTATGTTTTAACAGAAACCTATTGAGGAAAAATTCATTAAAAAAAAAAAAGAATGCTCTTAAGCAACAACATGGATTTACTATTATATCTAATTAAATAAGGACTCCTAGGCATGTACACATCTTCCCAAACACCATGAATAGGAAGCGTACATATAGAATATGAGCATGTGAGCAAGGATTAACAGAGTGTGGTGCCCATGAACTTATAGCTAAAGTACAGACTCACCACACATACTACAGAAAAACATAAGATCCAACCAAAAAAAAAAAAATGACATCATAGATGGACATGGGTCTACAAATGCTGTTCTAGCCCTTACACTGATGCTCAAATCTGAATGCAACTCACATGATGCAACATGTCATGCTCAATATCATTATTTCTGTATATCATAAATGGCTTGTATGAGGACTACATGCAAAACCATCAGAGAATATGTCTAAAATAATCATTGCACACATGTACCAAATAAGGCAAGTCCAAGAAAGGCGGTTGCAAGTAACCATATCAACAGCTGAATTCAGCACCACAGAGAAACACAGCAGCGAAACTTACACAGCAGCAAAACAGACACTGACTTGACAAGCATCACTAGTCTAGTCGTTATCTTAATCATTTGTTGACCACCAATTGGCTGTTGTCCCAGCGCACTCGCCCAATCCCATATACGGATAACCTGGGCTTGTTTGCGGTTTGTGAGTAATATATAGGTTGCATTGTTTGTCTTGATAACTTAAAGAGAGAGAGACAGATGGTGAGGGAACAACTCTTTATATGAACTTTTGTTATGGATGTTCCACTACATATAACTATATACAGATAAAAAGGTACAACATGTACACTCTTACTGGAAGGGGACTCCTTTTACCACACAAAAAATAATCAACAAAGAACTCGCCATGTCTCCAACGGTGTATCTTTTCAATTCCGACAACATTTCCTCGGACAATAATACCATTAGATTTTAACATTCTTAAATGTATCCCGTTATCATGGTCTAATCCACGAGTCCTGTCCATCAAGATGTTGTTAAATCTAGATTGCCAACTGGTTACCACTGCAAAAATTGACCTTCATCATAACACTGAGGAATTTGCAAGAATCTGGTCTCCTTTACAGTCTTATCTGGAGAATGCTGAATAATTATATCATCTAATTTTATTATTACTACTACTGTTATTACTCTTTAGCTATATATTTGTGCACTCTCTATTGTACCTCTCAGATCTGCCTACCATAATTAAGCTTTCTGTGGGGTGCTATAGCTCATTATTTGCTTTTTTTTGTAAGAAATTTAATGTTGGCCCTGGAAATGTAATTGTATAAAACCAAAGAAAACAAAAGAAACAACAAAAAAGTATGTGTCATTGTTTAATAAATAAGAATTGTTATCATGGGCTTATTTCTGTGGGATAAGAGGAATAAAGCATGTTTGGACATGGTACCCACATCACACCACCTAATCATTGACTATTTTCCTATATCATCACACCCAGTCATGCTTTATTCGTATTCCAAGAATACCCTTACAATTCGTTTTTCAGTACTCTTCTTCCTCTAAGAAAATGTGTTTATAGGAAAATAAGAAGCCTGAACTAGACAATTTACCAAATCCTTCATCTTCATCCTCTTCAACAACCTCATCTTCATCATCAGCAATGGCCTCAGCTTCATTAGACTGCTTTTCAATACTATCATTCAGTTTCTCCATTTTTTCAGCACACTATTAAAAAAGAAAAGAAAAGAAAAGAATGGATGAAGTGATTCAGCTGGAGACATAAAAAAGTTTGTTTTGCAAGTTGTAAGCAGAATACATGGAAGCGTATTTGAGATCTCAGCTTTTGCGATCAAATGACTATTTATCAAAGGGAATTTCCTTTCTCATTTTCACTCGCACACCAATTGTAATTTGCCTGTCCAGAAGACCAGCACACTGTTTTACAAAGAGTAATGCAACAGCAGATCCGTGGGCTGAATGTGTATCTTTATAGATAAAGTTCCAATAATATGAGTAACAGATGACTGGACTAGAATTGCCACAATCAGCTGAACTAGGCGGCATCTCCTAGGCAGTGGACAAATATAACTCCACAATAAACACTGCATGTTGGTATTTTGCCAATATGTAGTAGTCTAGTTTTGTTGTAGTAGTCCATCTTGATGTGACACAGAAACAGGAGTCCTTGACATGCCTGTTTACACACACGCTAGGAACACTGCACATACATACATTAAAAAATAATAAAAATCATGCAGATACAGGTCAAGAGCTTCGTTTAATGTTCACATCAAACATCAGAATGAAGAATAAGTGTGATCTCTGTGACTTTGGTTTGGGTATTTCCGAAATTGCTGGGGATTTCACACACACGACAGTCACTAGAGTTTACACAGAACGGTGCGAAGAACAAAAAACATTCGAGTTCTGCGCACTCATGCGCAAAACATCAAACCATGAGGTGGATGAGCTACAACAGCAGAGGACCACATCAGGTTCCGCTCCTGTCAGCCAAGAACAGGAATCTGAAGCCATCATAGGCACAGACACACTGAAAATGGACAGTTGAAGACACACCTGGTCTTTTTTCAGACTTCAGTTTCGGTGCCCATGACAGCCTCAGATACTTCTTGTTGGCTGACAGGAGCAGAACCTGATGTGGTCTTCTGCTGTTGTAGCCCATTCACATCAGGTTTTGATGTGTTGTGTGTTCTGAGATGCTTATCTGCTCACCACGGTTGTAAAGAGTGATTATTTGCAATACTACAGACTTCCTGTCAGCCCAGAACAGTCTGGTCATTCTCCTCTGATATATCCACACACAGGATGTTTTCTTGATTTTTGCACCATTCTGTGTAAACTCTAGAGACTGCTGTGCGGGAAAATCCAAGAAGATTTCTGAAACACTCAATCCAGCCCACATTGTACCAACAGCCATGCCACGATCTACAACACAGAGATCACACTTTTCCTCATTCTGATGTCTGATGTGAACATTACCTCAAGCACTTGACCAGTATCTGCATGGTTTTTTGCAATGTGCTGCTGCCACATGATTGCTGATTAGATAACTGCACCGGTGCTCCTAATAAAGTGGACGCAGTGTGTATATGTGAAAGCAAAAACATGGATTTACCTCAATCATTTCATTATCAAGATCCTCATCACTCTCGAGTTCGTACGACAACTCGGCAGAGTCTTCCAGAGCTGATTTCTCCTTCTTTAAACAGAAGAAGACAGCTGAGCCATTAAACCCCACAAAACCAATGACTTAAGATTTTGAAGAAAATCAACATCAACAAAAAAAATTGCTCAAAACTTGTACCTCGAAAGCTAAAATGGATTGCTCCTCGGTCTCCTCCTGTCTGGCCTGCATCTCCAGCATCTGAAGTTCATACTGAGTGATATCCAAGGACATGACGCATTCCCTCTGTACTGTCTGAACAGGGCTGTTTGTATCCTCTTCCAATGACAATGAATGCTTTACATGGTCTCTGGATGCAGATGTCTGATTGGCTTCAGGACCCACGGTGCTGATCTCAGCACTCTGCAATTTAGGACTGTGATCCATGCTGGCTTTAGAGAAACATTCTTCTGCTAGGTTTTGGTTGCTTACCAGTAGATCTTTAAGAGATGCAACTTGCTGAGATAAGTCGTCCACTAGCTTTTCAGTTCTGCAGGATGAAAATGTGCTGATTATTAATAAATATTCTTCACCCAGTTTGCTAAAGAAATAGTACTTATGACTTGTGAGAATGTTGTGAGGTAATGCTAATGATCAATATTTGAATTTACAGATTTGCCAGTGTAATTATTTATTTGCTTAATTATTTATTTTAGAGTGTACAATGGAAGTGGAATCTAATCTGATCAAGCACCGGTATAACAGTTTATATAGGTAAAGTTTTTCTTCCCCTTGGTCTTAGGCCAAATAAAACCTACATCCCATAATTGTGTATGCATTTCTAATGCTAGCTTACGTTACAGAAACAACCCGAATTCAATGCTGCAGGCTAGAGAAAAAGAGGAAGAAGGAACCAACGCAACCAATGATTAAAATATTGTGGTTGCAAATCCATTATTACTACAACCGGAATGTAAAACACAATACAAACAAAAGTGGTAAAAATATAACCTGCTCGTGCAGTTGAGTCCCTCAGGAATACATCTAGTAATGTCATCAAGCTCTCTGCTAATCTGGCAAAGCTTCTGTTTCAAGCAATCTTGAGTTTTCAGTGAACCTGTACCATTGCAACAAGAACATATTTGGAGAGATGGCTAGCAAATTGACAGTTATAGAGGTGGATGGGGAAAAAAACAATTATGGCAGAATCAGAAATAGTTCAATCGACCAACTAAGTTTTACTATCTGGCCAAAGATTTGTGGACAACTGACCATCACACCCTGTGCTTTTTTAAACAACCCATTACATATTTATTCCCCCTTTGCTTTCCACTAGATTTTGGAACATGGCGGTGGGGATTTGTGCTCATTCAGCCACAAGAGTGTTAGTGAGGTCGGCCACTGATGGCACTCTGTGCAGGACACTCCAGTTCTTCCACTCCAACAATTGTGTGCTTCCAGCTTTGTGGCAACAGTTTGGGGAAGAACCACGCATGGGTGTGATGGTCAGGTGTTATATAGTGTACACGTTTCACTTATTTTCTCTTCTCATATTAAAATAAGCAAACACAACAAAGAGCATGCAGTAAATTTCACCTGGGTTCACCACCATTCTTTCTAGCTTCTGGTGTGCTATGAATCCAGCCTGTAAGGAAATGTGAAGAAGTCACTAAAACATTTTTGGCCTGTCTAAAATTTAACCAAAATATGACCACAAAAATAATCCATGTCGGGCTGGTGTGATACCACCGTAAAGTGGATTATTTTTGTATAACAGCACAATCGTCAGTGTGTTATTCCACTTATAACAGATAAACTTCTTCCATAAATGTTAAATAAGCGTCTCCGAACAAAAAACTTTTACGTTTTACTAAACATCACGTTTGTTAAAATACATTTATTATTGGTCTTATATTATGTGGAGCTTCTGCCATACAAGAGAGTATGTATGAGCTGTTACTATAGAAAAAATTATGTATTAGAAAGAGTGCATTAATATAAGCCTATCGTTCTTGCTACAGCTGGAACTACTGTCCGAGTCGATACATGAAAATACCTCTACTGTAAGCTAGTTACACAAGTTCCAAAAAATTTAATATTTGGTTTATATATACACATAAATAAATAAATACACACTGAATATTACATTTTTAGGACGTTCTGTATTACCAGCTTACAGTAGATGTATTTTGCAGGTTGAATTCTCAAATCAGATTGGTCAGAAGGTGTGCATTATTTTTGTATTATTTGTATGATTGTTTTGTTTCTTTAATCCAAAGTGTTTTACATGAGAGCGAGTATAAACAAAGCATATTCACTAAGAGTTATAGGTATTCTTCCATAAAATGATTGAATAAAATAAACTTTACAGACAATGATTCAAAATTTCCACTTAAACACTAAGTGGAACTATGTTTCTCTCAAAGAATATACACTATATGTTCAAAGTTTTGTTGAACACCTGACCATCACACCCATATGTGGTTCTTCCCCAGACTGTCGCCACAAAGCTGGAAGCAAACAATTGTATATGGCGCCTTTGTATGCTGTGACATTACAATTTTCCCTCACTGGAACTAAGAGGCCCAAACATGTTCCAGCATGACAATGCCCCTGTGAACAAAGTGAGGTCCATGAATACATGGTTTGCAGCAAAAAAAATAAATTAAAAAAAACCTCAAGTGTCCCGTACCCCAGGCCTTCTCACCTGACGTAAATGCTCGAAATCACTAAAGCTCTTGTATCTGAATGAGCACAAATCCCCACAGCCATTCTCCAAAATCTAGTGGAAAGCCTTCCCAGAAGAGTGGAGGTTATCATAACAGCAAAGGGGGGACTAAATCTGGAATTCAACAAGCACATATGGGTGTGATGGTCAGGTGGCCACAAACTCATGGATGCCTCAAGAGATATTTTAAATAAATGAGAACAAGTGCACTGCGTGTCACACTCACATAGGCATCTATTGCAGCATATTGTTTCTGCTCCTCCGTGAGTCCAAAGTCATCCCAGTGACTACAGCGCACATCCTTGTCTTTTAAGATCCGTTTTTTGAACAAGTGTTTGACCAGACCATCCAGGCTCCATTTCTCAACACACTTCAGCTGATTTTTAGAGAAAGAGCCAGAGAAAAAAAGAAAACCGTTGCCGTTTCAAGAATTTAAAAAAAGGATTTTGCTTGGACTTTTTTGTGTATGAAACAGAAGCAAAAAAAAGACTTACTTTCTCATTTGCCAAATCAGAGAGCTCGACAAAATTCTTCAGCCTAATTTCGTAATCAGACAGCAGCTTCCACTTATCTCCTTCGACACCCACCCCAACCTTTTTGATGCTCTCATCCTCCAGAAACATCTTTAGGCCAGGAGGGAATCCTGCAACAGCGTGGAAAGGTGAGTGGGAGGCTACCAGAGCAATCCATAATTCATTTAAGACTGCAAGCAAGCAAGCTACCTGACATCGACGAGATGTGAAAAAGGTAGCATTTCTCCTCCGACGCGCAAAGCTGAACCAAAGCAACCTTCTTAGTCTTCCCCTTGGTGAAAGACGGAGGCCATTCTAAATCAAAGCCCACAGCCGAGCCAGGTGTGAGAGAGGATCTGAGTGGAGATGAAAAGCACACAGGCACAGCAGGATTATAACTACCTTGCAGTGCTGCAACAACTAATCAATAACAATCGATTAGTCGGTCTGCGCATGGCACATTTACTTCATTACGTTACTTCTGTTCCGAAAACACGCATCGGCGATTAAATACTAAAGTTGTGTCCCAAATGAAGTACTATACACTTACACTATGCACTATGTACTCTACAGTCTAGTGTATGAATTTTAGAAAGGTAATATCATCACAAATGGAACACTAGCATTTTTTGTTTTTTTATTAACCTGAAGTGTAAACCGTTTCCTAGTCGACAGCGCGTGATGTCATATGCACGTAATGTGACGCTGCTAGCTTTAGCCTTTATCCAGAGTCATTGACAATAACTTTCTTCAGTTTACTCAATGTTACCTTTTATAAAAAGTAATGCATAAATACTATTATATAACATAAACTTATATTACTTATAAACTCACAGGCTGACCCCCCACCCCTTCAACCTCTGCAGCAATGCTGGCAGCACTCATACGTCTATTTCCCAAAGACAACCTCTGGATATGATGCTGAGCACGTGCACTCAACTTCTTTGGTCGACCATGGCGAGGCCTGTCCTGAGTGGAACCTGTCCTGTTAAACCTGCTGTATGGTCTTGGCCACCGTGCTGCAGCTCAGTGTCAGGGTCTTGGCAATCTTCTTATAGCCTAGGCCATCTTTATGTAGAGCAACAATTCTTTTTTTCAGATCCTCAGAGAGTTCTTTGCCATGAGGTGCCATGTTGAACTTCCAATGACCAGTATGAGGGAGTGTGAGAGCGATGACACCAAATTTAACACACCTGCTTCCCATTCACACCTGAGACCTTGTAACACTAACAAGTCACATGACACCGGGGAGGGAAAATGACTAATTGGGCCCAATTTGGATATTTTCACTTAGGGGTGTACTCACTTTTGTTGCCAGCGGTTTAGACATTAATGGCTGTGTGTTGAGTTATTTTGAGGGGACAGCAAATTTACACTGTTACACAAGCTGTACACTCACTACTTTACATTGTAGCAAAGTGTCATTTCTTCAGTGTTTCACATGAAAAGATATAATCAAATATTTACAAAAATGTGAGGGGTGTACTGACTTTTGTGAAATACTGTATATAAAAAGTATTTATGCATTATTTTTATGGATGCACAAAAAGCACCGAATTAAACTACAGTCTTAAATTAATTATATATATTTGGTGTGTGTCTCTGTGTATTGGGTTCTTTTCAGTCTTATATAATTGGACAAACAGTTGTGTAAAACTTTAGTCTTAAGTTTATATTTGTAACACTCAGTTTGTGGATTTTATTTTAAATAGAATCTAACGATTTATCGTTAGATAATCGGCCAACTAATTGATTATGAAAATAATCGTTAGCTGAAGCCCTACTACCTTGTACAGTAATATTCACTAAGCACGTTACAATATAATATAATTTATCTTATAAAGTACCATGGTGTTATATAATCCTGTATTAAAATCAACCAAGCTTTCATGAATGACTATCTCTGCAATCTTCTCTATTATAGTTAACGAACATTACCTTAAATCCTCTGTTAAAAACGAGCAATCGTTTTTCTCCTGGCTGTATATAACTCTACCACCAAATTCCAGATAGGGAAGATCCTCCTCAATGATGTTATTTTTGTAGATACTCCGTGACTGATGGAGAACAGAAAAACACAAAATAAATAAGTCAGATATAAAATCATACTTAAAAAGGATCAAAACAAGTCCTTGGCGGTTTACAGTGTCCACTCTTATATGCAGATTAGGAGTATTTAAATCTTTGAGCTTTGTTGTTATAAACATATTTTCCTAAGTATGTAAAGCACTTGAATGTAATACCATGCAAATTTGTTCTAACTCATTTGGTTAAGCCAAGATGCCTTTTCAGTGATCACAAACCAAGACTTTGACAGTAAAAACGAAAGCAAAAGAGTTGCAGAAAAACACAGTGCCATGTGCATACACTATATGAAACGCCAGACTTCATATTTACGTAATTATATGCCATATTTAAGTAAACTTGGGTTTTTAATGTAGTGCTTCTTTGATTAAACTGTGTATATTTTGTGTACAACACTTAATTTTTTACTAAATCTTCTATTATTACTGAAGTGCAGTTACTATTGTGTGTGTGTGTGTGTGTACAGTCCAAAAAGTAACAAAATTCATTGAAACTCTGAAATAATAGAAGCTGCCAAGGATTAAAAGAATGTGTGTATATGTTTATGCATGGATAAATTCATCCATCTTCGGTGATCGCGTTCTTAGGGTTGTGAGAACCTCTCCCGAGAACACTGGGTATGAAGCAGGAGTACATCCAGGTCATCTCAGAGCACCAGGGACACACACATTCACATAACATAAGAAGCACTACACTGAAAATCCCAAACCAACACATTCTTTAAACAAAAAGTAGATCACGTGCATAAATAAATCTTTAATTTCACCTTTTACAGTACTGTGACCTAAAATCGTACAGTCAATTGTACTTTTCCCATCTTGTGTTCCACCCCCCATCTGCTTTACTGCGACTGCATCTGAACTACAGCTCATTGCTAGAGCGATAGCATTATTCAAACTAATTCAGATTCCTATAACAGGATCGTGATGTTTTTTAAACAGCAGTGTCAGTTTGTCTCTTCACCTTGAACTATCGCTGTATATGTTTTAGCAGGAAAAAAAAATCTAGAACGCTGAGTGATTCCCAGCAGAGCACGTTTAAGGTAATTTTGCCTGTTTTTAAATACTCTTCAAAAAATACACCGAGTTAACAAGTTATAATTAAGGAGTCATCGGTTTTAAAAAACCCATATATATTTTAAATTTAAATAAGCAAATAAATAAATAAATAAAAAGGCTATGCAGTGGCATATGCAGGGAAGTGAATATTTTTTGATAGTTATTAATTAGATAACAGTATGAATGGTAAATTACACTATGTTATATGTACCTAAATCCTGTGTTTGTTTGTCAGTAATTTTTTTAAAAACATTCTTTACCACAAAGGCACCACAAAGCTTGCCTCTGGATGTTGTCTGATAGCTTATCAGCTATACACCAAACTGTATGATTTCAGGGTAATAATAATAATTACACTCTGTACTACAAGAGATAAAAGTAACATCAGTAAAAAATATTCAGCACATACAACCTTTCCAACATATAAGCCACAGGGGCAGTTTTCTGCACCACAACAGGCAAATTTGTCAGCAATAGTCAAATAAGAGAGAGAGAGATGCTAATTTTTAAAGGTGGAAGCATGCCAACAGTTTTTCCTACCGGCAGACGTTGGGTCATGTTGGCTATCCAGACTTAAACCTATGCAAATAAATTACACAGATGCCACAGAGTCTCTCTTTGGTCATGAACGTCAAAAATGATGTAGGACTTGGATCAAAACAACGTGAAAGGCGATAACAAGGCTGAAGCTGTAATGAGGTTTGTTGGAGATAAACAAGCATAAAACAGAAAAATGTTTCGTTGTTGATGATGATGATGCTGCTGATAATGGGTTTAACAGTATTCTCTGTTGAAATTTCACAACATTGTAACTTAACAGCTTTAAACATGGCCAGTGTGACAGTATGGGTTGTTCAATATGGATACTTATTATAGGAACATGCAAGACTATGGGGTTAGAATTGTTTCATAATTCCAAATAAATAGATTACGATCCACAAATAAATGTAGTGAGATTTACAAAAAAAAAAAAAAAAAAATTCAACACATTCACAAATGCCTTGAATGAGATCCACAAATATATGTTAAAATGAGATTTGCAAATACATTTTTTTCTTTTTACAAATATGTTTTCACGTCATAAACACACATAAGCCCTGCATTCATTTGTGGATCGCATCCTGTGCATTTGTGGGTTTTGAAACATTTCTAATGTCAAGAGTGCACACAATCCACAAATAGTAGGACTCCGCCTACAGTCTACTCGAGCCAATGGGATAACCGCCACATAGCAAATGAATGCAGGGCGTTGTGTTTGTGACCAAAAAAAAAAAGCATATTGGGGAAAAAAAAAAAAAAAAAGAAGAAATCTCATTTTATTTATTTGTCAATTTCATTTGTCTAATTCCTAACATATATTTGTGGATCTCATTCAATGCATTTGTGAATTCGTTTCATTTCTGTAAATCTCACTACATTTATTTGTGGATTGTAATCTATTTATTTGTATTATGAAACAACTCTGACCCCATAACAAACTGCCAAACATTTTAATTATAGTTATAAATAATTGTTCATACCCTACACAAAGACAGTTGGTTTAATGAGGCCACAAGTGCATGCCTCTTTAGTGTTTGATTACCGGAGGATAAACTTAATGAGAAAAACTTCAAACTAAGACTTGGCTTTAAGCAGAAATTTAAGAGAGACCCGAGATTATAATCAGTGCTTCTGATTTATTTGAATATGACCATAGAGATGTACCTGGGGAACAAAATGTATGCAAATAGGGGCTTCTGTCGTCCAATAGCAACGCAACACCTTACCTGAAAACTAACAGCACAAACACAACTACACAAGCAAAGTCGCTCCAAGCTGGACTGCACTGAACGCTGAAGATACACAGAGATTTATTTGTATTTAGAAATAAGTCTGTAACAACTACACAGCGAAGAAGCCGTCTAGCTATGTTAAAGAACTTCGCCAGCAGGTCAGTAGAACTCAAAACGTTATCTTCTTACCTGAGCTTGTACATCACCGTCATGTTTCTTCCTCATCCATTCTGGAAGCGACCTTTCACTCGGTGCACTATGATCCATAACTTTCAACGCTCTTATGCGTTAACTAATCAGCACGAGGAGATAGTACAGTATTATCACGGGACTGTTAAAATGCAGTGTCAGGATTCCGTATTTAATTCCGCGATAGTAGCGGAGACAGTATCATCTCTACATTCAGCTCTTGTCACTTGCATGTAGTTTCCAGTCCGCACGCGGTGATATCAACAACATAAACAGGGATATTAGGAAACCGTTGTATCCCACGCGCTAGGAACGCATGATAACACTTGCAGTTACTTAGACATAAAGACTTTATATTACAGACTGTTTACTTTAAACTGTCTCTTCGGTTAACGTGTTAAATGTTTTTTATAGGGTTATTATTTTTTTTTAATCCAGCGATTCAGGTGTGGTCCCGAAACTCTCGCGCCAACCTCTGCGTTTGTTTTTGCTCGGTTTTTTTTTGTGACCATAAGAGACAGCGACACCTACAGGACTGGAGCGGAGCGGCGGCGAAAACCTCCCAGGGTCCTGAAGCCCATCAGATTAATGCCTCCTTACTGTATACTGAGTAAAAAAAAAACAAGAAAAAACAGAACGGAAAAGATCAAAACCCCAGAACATTTTATCACTGCAACTACTATTTTATATAGTAACATTTATCTGTGAATGGCATAACTAGCATTCCGCATTTGACAACAAACTAGCTTTTGTGCTGCTAAAATGAAATATCCTGGAGGGAGAGCGTTTGTGTGTAAAATTCACCCGTGTACATATGCATCATATCTTACGAGATGACGGAGAAGCAGTGTGCAGGCCATTTATGTGCGGCAAACTGTCTGGGTCCACGAGACAATTCGGACTCGCACGCAGAATGGCGGCTCATGGATCACACGCGCTCTACCGTCTTCACTCTCGTTGGTATTCGCTGCACCAAGTCGATCCAAATTTCCATAAAGTTAAAGTTTTCTCAACTTTGTTATGTCACTGGACACGCCCACATCTACTTGCCAATAGTCGCTGTCGCTCGTGTTGCGGGAAGCCGGCAGTTCTCATTGAAAATTAATGGTCTCCGGTTGCTTTGTTACTGTGAGTCGCTGTATGTGTGAACGTAGCTTCCACTTTGGCGAAAAGCCCATGGTTAGCTTGAGGAGTACATGAACGCTGGAAAAATTTGTATACAGAAGAATGATATGTCATCAGTGTTTCTATTACCACTAAGTTTTGTAAAAATGTGTTGACAAACACAAACAAATAGCTAAGAAAATAATCGATGATAGGGTGGTGTGATGCTTAAACATTTCAACAATTAGATTAGATTTCTTTGTTCAATGACAACATGTTTTTCTATTAGAGAAGTTTGCTAAACATCTTTTACACTGTCGCTCCGATTTTTAAATCTAAATCCATTTATTATTATGTTTATATTATGCATAGCATCTGCCTCACAGGTCCCTTTTAAATAGAAGTTACTATAGAAATGATAACATATTAGATTGAGTACATTTAATAAAATCTTGTGATTTGCCTTGCATTCGCAAACTATTGCAAAAGCTGTTGTTATAGAAAATTAATCAACACCTCCTAGCCAATCAGATTCAGAATCAACAGTGCTGTTGTTAGTGAGCTAAGTGGTAATGAATAAACCTGTTACTGCTAAGTAAATTAGGTCTGTCATTAGTTGGCTAATATTGAATATCATTATCCGAAACAGCAACCTGTAACTAGCAAACATTAGCTAAATTAGCTAATAGAAAAAGTTATGCTAGTTTTGGTGAGGTAGTTAACATTGGGGTGTTGGTTAGTTAGTTAATGAAAATATATTAAATAATCACATTCTAAAAAAGTATAATGTTACATTTGTGAAAAATAAATCAAATAAATATTTTAGTTTGTTTTAGATGGCTAATGTTTGCTTAGTTACCTAGTACCAAATGTCTGGCCATGAGGCTTTGTGCTGTTTGTCTGCAGAGATGTTCTACAGAGATTTCCATCTTTTGAATGTTCACATTACAAGCCGTATTATTCCGTTTCAATTCATTTTTGATCTTTTTGCCATTCATGTCTGTATGTGAAAATACATTTATATTAGAGACTTAGATTCCATACTGAACAGTAAGAAACCACTTGAACTCCATACCGGTTCTCCCGCTCCACTAGAAAATTGTTCATAGATGAAATTGAAACATTTTGCTATAAAATATAGATAACAAAAATGCCCTAGTTAAGACACCCAATCTCTGTAATGTCTTATACATTTATTACCTAGTAGTGATTATTTGATAGCTATTAGATGAATAGCTAGCTATGGTAGCTAGTCACTGTTCTCTGTAAACATTAGCTAGCTAAATTTCACTGCTTATTTGACAATCATCGGTTAAGCAGGTAAGTCATATTATTATTATTATTATTATTATTATTATTATTATTATACACTTGTCTGATATACATAATGTTTTTTAAACAGGGCCTAAAAATGTATGTGAAGGTTTCCAGGCTCCAGTAATACTTATTATGTCTTATTATGTCAAAGGTGTGACTTGTACCCAGTTTTTAAATAGAAGGGTTAAAAGGAACTGATGAAGCTCCTTGGAGGAGTGGCAAAGTGTCAAGATTAAGTTTAGTCACCAGGCCCTTTTCTACAAGTGAGAAGATTTTTGCTCATTTACAGAGAACACATTGCTGACAACTTCAGAAATGATGTCACATACTTATCACATATAAATAGCAGGAAATGTGATGTGTCACCAACGGTAATTTCAGTTCTGACCTGCTGTGTTCTGTTCAAATCACTCGCAAGATGTTAAGTTTATTTCAGCCGAAGTGGGACACCATGTCTAAGTTTTCTATTGCTGTTTGAGGTATCATAACCTGGCTCAAATGTTTAGCCAATCCATTATCATGTGGCCTAATGAAGCACGTAATGTTAAATGGTGTACATTACATTTTTACAGCACTGTTAGATCTGCCTTACATTAAATTGTAATTAGCACAATAATCAAAACTGCTCTTTCCCAGAAAGTGATGGGTGTAAAGGCTTAATTAGCATCTGATTAAATTCAGTAGAATTCAGGGACATCCGAGGACATCGCTCTGTCTCAGTGTGATAAAAGGCAGAATGCTGCAGCCTCATCCGCAGTTAGCTTATAACCTCAAGTCATGAACTACTCTGGCCTAGTACTTCAAGATCAGATTCAGTAATAACCTAGAGCTTACAAGGATTTAAGTCACTGCTCTTTCTGAGGTCTTGCACCTGACAGACTGAAAGGCATGTGCCAAAGTGTAAATGAGGAAAAAAACAGGAGTGGCATCATCAAAATACAAAATTCATTAAAGGCACCTCACAAGTACGTATATCTATAAAGAGTCTAAGGCTCCATCATTGGTTTCGTAGATGGGTTTATTGTAAAGTTGTGGTTTGATTGGGACAAATTCATAAATTCTACATCATTGGTTAGACATATTTTGGTGTGATGATTTATTTAGACATAGTCGACACAATAACGGAATACCCTGAATATGTATACCCTGCTAAAAAAGAAAAACAAACAAACATACAATTGAAACCATTACAGAAATTCTAATGGTTTCCACTACAAATACCATTACCATTATTGGTCCTTAATGATATCCATTAGACATCACATACAAGCCAACAGAACGCAATAAATTACCAGTAGAGACAGTAGAGAAACACAGGAACCATTACAGTTTCCATTACAACTAGTACAAATCCCATTATAACCATTAAAACCATTACAAATTCTATGAGGGTTTCTATTGTTCCCCCCCAACAGGGTAATTAAGTATACTTTTACATTTTCAAAAGCAAATGGGAACTCAAAGAGAGCAGTTCTCTTTTACCTCGTCAGTTAGGCTGTGGAATTCGACTCATGATTCACAATACGCGGAATCTGGGGTCGATTCTTTTTGGGATGAATCGACTCCCATCTCTACTCAGCAGCGGTTGGGGGAGGGGAGGGGATAAAAGAAAAAGAAAGAGACTTGTAGTGAGATAGTTATTACTATTATTTCTATCCCTCTTCACATAGCTAAGAAACTATTTGAGTGTAACGTTTAGCTTGTGTTCTAACAACATGTAAGCTAACGGTCGTTAAAATCTGACAAATTGGATTAGCACCTGAGCTAACTAACTAGCTGAAACCTAGCAACGTGTTGCACGTTGGCATTATCGGTGCAATGTTTCAATGATTGTTTTTTTTAATAATAATAATAATAAAAAATCCTGTTAGAGCATGTCAGCTAGCTTGCATCACCACAGAAAGTTGCAGTGGTGTGTTCAATTTAATTGCTAAGCCAATATAATTGTTCAGAATGGAAATTGTTCAGGGCCAACATTCCTGATATTAAAAAAAACGTACAAGTTCCTTTTATTTTTTTAGCCATTTATAATTTGCCTTCGTCCTCTGCACAATAGGCTATTATTGGCGTTTTTCCCTTCCACATTTTACCCAGACTAACATGACTGACAGATTGACAGCACGTGCTTGTGTGAAATGGAGCTGAGATGCGATTGCTTTTCACTTCTGCACTGAAATGTCAGTACGAATAATAATTATAAAAAAAACCCGAACTCAATCTACTCAAATAAATCCAATCAGGTCAGAAATAAATCATGCACGCTCCGTATACCATGCACTATTAAGTCCGAGCTTAGAATTGTGTTCAAAGCTTGCATATTTCACATGCATTTTAGTGCAAAATATCCTGATTGAGAATCATCCTGATTAGTAGAATAAAAATGCACTGATACGACAGCAGTGTGTCTTGTCTCTCTGTTAAGTGGCAATAAGAATTACGCCACAGCTCTACTCCACACTCCCGTGTCTTTAAACGTCGGAGTGTGTTGTAGTAGAAGGGAGAAGGGAGGAGGGAGGGTCACTGAGTTCATTCCCATCCCGTACTGATGCAGCGCCCTCTAAAGAAATCCAGGATTGGATGATTTCTCTCCCTCTCTGCCGTTTCATCAAGCTGGCTGGGCTTTTAGCAAGCAGAGATAAGTGTCAGATGTGCGCTAAGGAGGGAAGAAGAAGAAGAAGAAGAAAAGAAAAAACAGCAGCCGTGTAATCAGCTGATAATTCGACTGGGTCGATGCGATTTGATTTGACCTTTAATTCAGGACACGGAGCCGCGATCAGCTGATGACTAGCCGGGCAGCTGCCATTTTGCAGGTCAATCGAGGATTCGCTTCAAACTTGTTCAGCGCACACAAAGCCGACTAAGCTAAAATAATTGAGCTGAGCTCGCTCAGTCGACGGCACGCCAGGATATCGGAGATGGAGAGGAAACTGGGCCGCTGTCGGGAAATCTGAGCGAGCATGGCCGACGGTAACACGAGAGAGATGGAAAGAGGGAAAGGCAGGATTACGGGCGACTCGTTTCCGAGAGGCGGGTACGCACAGCAGTACAGCACGGCTCTCCCCGCACTGCAAGGTCCGGACATACAGGAGCTCGCGTCCAAACGCGTCGACATCCAGAAGAAGCGCTTCTACCTGGACGTGAAGCAGAGCGCGCGCGGCCGATTCCTGAAAATCGCAGAGGTGTGGATCGGCAGGGGGAGGCATGACAGCGTGAGGAAGAGCAAGCTCACGCTGTCCATGTCCATGGCTCCCGACCTGAGGTATTGCCTGGGGGATTTCATCGATTACTACGCGCACGTAGGCCTGCGAGGCGGCCACGCGCCACGGCCTGAGGAGCCGAGTGACGCGCAGCGAAGGCGGCAGCCAGACCATCACGCAGCGCCCGCATCACCCAGCGGATCGGCGGCGTCTGAAGAGCCCGCGCACCGGGTGCTGAAGAGCGAGTCAATCGAAGGAGACAACCGGAAGTACTATTTGGATCTGAAGGAGAACCAGCGCGGCCGCTTTTTGCGCATCCGGCAGACCGTGAGCAGGGGGCAGGGCGCAGTGGGGTACTACGGCCAAGCCGTGGAGCAGACCATCGTGCTGCCCGCGCAGGGCTTAATCGAGTTTCGGGACGCGCTCTCGCAGCTCATCGAGGACTACGGCGACGAGCGCGAGGCCAACGGGCGAACCGGGAGAGGGGAGCGCGACCGGGAAGCGGCGTGTGCCGAGCTGCCCGAGGCGGCGTCCTTCCGCGTCGACAATAAGCGCTTCTACTTCGACGTGGGCTCCAACAGGTACGGTGTGTTCCTCAAAATCAGCGAGGTGCGCCAGCCGTACCGGAACACCATCACGGTGCCCCTGAAAGCCTGGGCCCGCTTCGGCGAGAACTTCATCAGGTACGAAGAGGAAATGAGACGCCTGTTCACCTGCCGCAAGGAGAAGAGGACAGAGGCGCAGGCGGACAGCGAAGAGCGCGAGGATTGACGGCGGCCCGCCATCTATGTTCTGTTGCAGTATGTCACAGTGCTCCGGTTTATACAATATCCTCATACATGTTTCAAACAGTGTACCTCTATAGCCTGTTCAAGTACCGTACTGTACTGTACAACTCCGATCAATCACAATAGCACTTTTACATTTAGCAGTACTGTTTTATTTTCCCTTTTAGTTCATTTTACGAACAGTTGGCGTTTGCTTTGAAATCAGGTTGTGTATGAGCGACAGACTAAGATTCTTTTTGTTTCGTTCACGTTAAAAGGGTCTAAACACGAGATGGAAAGGTCCAGATGGAAATGTGCATTCAGCAATCTACAGTCAGGCTGAAGCGCGCGCGCTCGTCTGTGGGTGTGCGGGAGAGCGCTTGCGTGCGTGCGAGCGCGCGCGGCCAAACGTACTCTCTCGCGCGATTCGTTGAATCTAGTAGCGTTTAAAATGCCCGTGTTAAACATACAGAATTAGTACACTTATGCAGAGTGTTCAGGTTGTACAAATTGGCTGTGATGCATGACCACATGCACTCTTACAGAAATTTAGGCATATTAAATTATTAAATTAAGGCATTTTATATTAGCAAAATGCATCAATTTAGTCTACATTTGGAATGTTGGGTAAGACATGCATAATATTATGCCAGAGACAGATGCTATACATTATTCTTGGAAAAACAGTTTTTGAATATTACACCACGTCAGCAATATATACCTCGTGGATACACGAATACACATCTTTCTCCAGACAACTCAGGAGAAAGGTTAAACCCGAAGTAATGTCAGTCAAACAAACATGCAATGATCCAGACTGCTTGTTTATGTTAGATTTGGTAGATCAGTTGCTTGTTCAGCAAATACACAAATATCACCACATTTACTTTTAATGGTAACATGTTTGATGAAAGGTTACATGCACTATTTACCAAGTGGACACTCATTTAAACAATGGGTCTGTTGGAGTTAAAAGAGGGAAGTTTTCCTTATAAAGCTATAAAGATTTTTTTAAAAAATTAAGATATGAAATTACTATCGAAATATCTGAATATGGATAAGATTGAAATGATCATATACCCAATATTATGAGCACAATATGTTTAAACGTGTAAATAGGTCTCCAATAAAGATTAATATTTTAAAAAAAAAAAAGAACACTAACGTTCACATAAATGTGAGCCAATTTCCTCCTCTCTATATCATCTGAGAGTGATAATAGCAATAGTCACTAGCTGAAATTAGGAGAATCAACAGATCTGGTAGATTTGTACTATGTGGTTTCAGCAGTAATGCACCTAATACCAGACTTCCTGTTTGCTATTAGGTTAATTGCTTGGGAGAATGTTTAAAAAAAAAAAAAAAAATTTTTTTTTTTTTACACAAATTACAGAAAAGTGGTGTGTAGCCCAATGACAAGCTAAATTCACACATACCTGCACATTAGGTTCAGTTGAATTGCTTTGAAATAAGGCAGAGAGTAATGTCATCAACCCTGTAATATGTATTATTATTATGATTATTATTATGATTATTATTACTACTACTATTATTATTATTTATAGAGAAGTGAAAGACGCAAGTGTTGTGAAAATGTGGATATGAATTTAGCAGCACCCAAGACCTACTTATTATTTAGCGTAGTCATACCGTTCTTAATAGAGGATGACCAGTGGATAGCCACATTATAGATTAAAATAATAATGTTATTAAATACAAACCTTACAGGATATTATTAAGGGCTTTACAGCATGCATTTTAAAAGGGGACTTCATATCGTAACTGTTTTCACAGTGTAACAGCTCTAAGGGCCTTTTCAAAAGGTGTTAACCAATGGAAGACATTTAGTAGCGCTGTCTTGGTGTTGCCAGTTCCCTTTCGAGGACAGCACAAATGTTTAAAGCACTCTTCTATAAAAACACTAAATGTTTGTCTTATAATTTATTTTCATTCCATGTGTATGCATTGCCGGTGTTGTGCAATTGCTGTGGAAACATAGAAAGACACAGTAAATCTGTTCGTCTGAAAAGCGTGTTCAAAAATGTTAGATTTTAATAGAATAGTGATGTTTATAAGACGACAGTGCAATGAAAGCTCATCAAGTCACTCATTAACCTCTAAATTGACTGTCTTTCAAATGCCTTTTCTATGAGGATGTCACATTTGTCCTCATAGCACAACTAAACTTAGAGGTTAACTTCCTGAAACGGCTAAATGCCCGCTTGCTTATTGCGTGTGTGTTGAGAAATACACTCGAACATGTTCACGTATGCAAATATTGCCAGCTGACAAAAAAAAAAAGCAATCCTTTCATCAATTCCTATTGGTTCTTAGTGCTTTAAATTAGTTCGATAGGGTTTTTCTTTTGGACCCTCGGTGATTTTAGATCGGTTATATCTATTTCTCACGATGAACGTAAGGAAAGTATAATGTGGGCTTAGCTCAAATGGCTGACATGAGACATAGGCAGCACTTCCCCACAAGCACTTTATTCAAACAGCACTTTTAGGTGCTGCTATTGTTGCTGCTTTTACTATTCAATCTTATATGGAGGATGTGTTTCTCATCTATGTGACTACAAGGAGGGGTCTTGTTTATTTTGAAATCGCGACAGTCATACACGTAAAAACAAGCAAACAACATTTCACCATAAGTACATAAGCACATAAAAAAAGGCCTGTAGAAGTATTATGCGATCTTAATATTAGTCTTTTATGACAGCTAAGGTGTCGCAATGCAAAAAAAAATAAATAAAAAATAAAAATCAATGAAACAATACATAAGCAAAAATAAATACTGTGTGTATAATTGGCAGATCATTGGAATTCCTCCTTTCAGTCCATCCATACATATTGTATGATGAGAGTTGCCTCAAGTGCAACATTTCCACTAGCAGTGCACTTGTGGGTTTGTATTTTCTGGGCATGGATTACGCCTAGTCTCCATCTAAATTGTCAGTGGGAAGAAAATTTAGGAGGAGTAGTCCAGAAAACCTGCCCTCTCCTCTTTAAGAATGAATCTTGCTTTGTTTCATTAACACTTTAAGAACTGTGGTTTATTACCTCTATTATGAATTATTTTTTTTTTTTCCTAGTTATTTAAAAAATATATATATATATTTCAGGGCTCACTCATTCTGGGCATTGACACAGCCTAGGCTCTATATTACAGTTAGATAATCGTATCAAAATATTAACCTTATTTCTAAGTTAAAAGGCTGTACCCTTGAAAAAGTGATAAAAGGAGTAAAGGCCATAAAGGATGTTACCTCTAAACAATGTATAGTACAGATAAAACAAACGCAGGCAGATTTAAAAAAAAATATATGCACTTTAAAACTGTATCTGCGTTTGTTCCCTCGACCTCAAAGAAATATCTAAAATTATGTTGTATGGCAAAGGATCACAGATCTATAGTGTGTCGTATGGTAACATTTTATTCAGGGTGGTATTGGTATACAGACGTTGTGTTTGCTTTGTCACTAGTTTACACGATTTTTCTTTCCCAGTCGTTCAGGATGATTTTGCTAGCAATTTAAGAAATTCAGTGTAATCCCTGAGGCTGTTTGGAAAAAGTTAGCCTATTACATCGCAGCTATCTTAGTTCATTGTGAAACTTGAATTCACTGAATTGGACTGTTACAACGCATCCGAGTAACACTTTTAACCCATAAGCCTTAAAATCATTACAATGTGATTGTAATGATTTAGTTTAGGTTTATGATTTGTTGGTACAACTTAGCGATTTTCGTTCATCACCAACACGTTGTTCTTCTAGTTCTTTTCAGGAACATTTCAGGCCTAGCAAGCAAACGTTCGAATTTTGTAAGGAGTAACTGAGCATTCCTGTAGTATGAATAAAGAATTCAGTAATGGCAGTTTCAAAGGTCAATATCAGTCCAGCCAAAGGTCACAGGCCTCTTTTTGTGTTAATAAAAGATAGTTAGATGTAGGTAATGTGCTGTAAAGGTGTAGAAGCTTTATTGATTCGTTTCCTTTTCTTTTGTGTTTAACGGCATCTCTGCTGCAGTTGGAAGTTTAGAAGTAGTGTTCGATAAAGGTTTAAAAAGAAATGGTGAAATAAAAATGTTTCGGTGTATCTTTTTTGACAACGTAACGTACATCATTAGTGTGTCCTCCTGTAGTACTCTAGAGTATTATAAGACTCGAAACAAGAAAGCAATTGTTCTGTATTGTAGCACTTTCTTTATCGTGTGTACTGTATTAGTTCCGGTTTAATATGTATGGTACTGTATGAATATTCATTAATTGCCTTGTAATGTTCGTAAAAGGTTGCAACATGTAGGATATGTATCTGAAGGTAACATAGCGGTTTTATTTGGTTTTGTTGTTTTAAGTTCATGCATGCTGACAGTTGGGTCCTGTCTAACTCAAAAAAAAAAATGGTGCTATATAAAAATATATAAAAGGTGCTCATATGGACCACAGCTGCATGCATGTTGAGTGAAAAATTGAAGTGAAGCTAGCCATTGGTCAATCACAAAACAAGATATCGTCCATGAGCAGAAATGGGTTTGTGTAACTGTAAATTGCACAAAGGATCCGTTGAATCCTCAACATCTTGACTGACCGAGAAACAGCAAGACTGCATGACAGTTGCATAAATTTGCACCAGCAGTAGAGTGCAGTAATCATCAGCCCATCTGAGAGTTATGGGAACATACAGATATACTGTATATATATCTCTGTAGCTTTTATCCAGAATCATTCTCATGTTTTAAAAGCTTCGTGAAGGATACCTGCACCAAAGTAAATGCTGAGAATGAAATGCCTATTTACAGTTACGCAACCTTTGTGTGTGTAAACTCCAAAAGATCCATAGACAATCTAATCTAATTAAAAATGAAACCTTTTTATGCTCATGTTTAAAATGTTTTTTGTCTTTTTTTATTAACTTGTGTCACAGAGTATAAGAAAAGAGATCGCTATATATTGCAGATTGTTAAGTGGAAAGATATGTAAGCCTATGCTTTTAAAACAAAGGAGAATGTGGTTATGTTGGTTGTATCTATCTTTGTTTCTTTTAATAAAAATCGAAGAACTGAAACAGGAACGAGACAGTATGTGGTACGTTGTGTTTTCATCGATATAAAATTAAAGACATTTAATGAGTAATAAATGACACACAAACACACACACACACACACATGCATACAAAAATCACTTCAATCATTGTTCAGGGTTCTTCAGCCTTCATGGTTGTGTTCAAACCCATTTATAGCACACGATTAAATATGAGTGTTGCCCTGGGGAACCCTTTCACATGGTGAGATTTTATTCTATATATAGTTCTGAAAACTGCAGGTTTTCCTGCACTGAAATTCTTCTCTTTTGCATATGTCTCATCCAGGAGTAAAATGTGCAGCACATTAGAATCTGGTTACTCCCAAAAAGTGAAAAGAGACCATTCTGACTGCAGCACAGGAACATCGTGAACGTTTAGACAACCATATTACAACGTGCAATTGCAAAAAAAAAAAAAAAAAAAAAAAAAAGGCTCATGTCAGCTTCACTATGGCACGTAGCTATCCAACAACTTGATCAAATCATGAGATTCACTTTGTGAGGAAATGACACTTAGCCAGCAAGATTTTAGACAAGTTTAGGCAGTTTTTAATCTCGGCACTTGATGAACAGACTCCTTAATTACCCAACATAATGGAAGGTAAGATTTAAAAGTAAATAAAAAACACTTCCATGACATTTTGGTGGTAAACTATATTTATGGTTTCTTAAATGATGAATCTTTTTTGGCCGTTTTCCAGCATTCAGCCACAACGGTGTCTGATGACTTTTCCCGTGATACCGCACACGACAATCTGATTATCAGTTGGTACCATGTGGGGGGTCTAAAAAAAATGGCTGACAAATCAGCAAGTTTAAAGTGTTCAAAGGTCATGACCAAAAGGACTTGACACTTAAGTACTCTGTGTGGAAACTATTGAAGGTTTTATGTAGAATGCCACAACAGAGTGTTTCCATACAAGTGGACACTTTGAGAAAGCTTGAGTATCAACAGAATTATTTTATGAGATTGTACAAAGTCATGAATTAGAATAAATCACAACGGGAGGCATACTGTAATAGGAAAATAATCTACAGCAGGGTTATTTTTCTATAAACGAGACATGTCTCTTAATAGAAAACTTCACCAGATCAATGATTCAAACATTTTTCTTTGTTCAATAAGAGCATGTTTATTATTAGGCTCAGATTATGTCAAGCGTCCACTACGCAATTCCCTGTGAACGAGCTGTTACTATAGAAACGATAATTTATTAAGAACAAACGCATTAATATCAACTTATTTGAACTACTTCCTGAGCTACAATCAGACTTACTGCTGTTAAACGCATCAACGCCTTCTGGAAAAATCCGATTTGAGGATTCTACAAGTATGCGGGATCATGAAACGATGTCACCCTTGCAGCTAACCCAAATCAGTGCTCTTTTTCGTTAATAACCATAAGTAGCCATCATGAGAGCTTTACAAAAGATGCTTTGGAATAGTGTTTAGACCGTGGATGTCGATCTGGAAATTGAAAGCAGTAATCCATCAGAAAGCACTGTTCACTCATATACAGTAACTAGCAAATCTAAATCTTTCTTTGGCTAATTTCATGCATTTATTTCATAGATAAATAATTTAAGTGACAAGTAAACATGCTTTAGGTTGAGGCTTTCATTAAACAGTCAAAAGAGGAAGTGGTAATAAAAAAACTGCTGTCTTAGATTGTGTAAGGATAGTATCTCTCCTCCCTCTGGTCAGTTGATGCAACCGTTTCACCAGACCCCACTTCCTGTTGCACTGCTACTGTTCACATGATAGGCGCACACACAGCCTTGACACGCTATAGATCCTACAGCCAACAAATTGTGCTCATGTTAATATTTCCGGTGTCTTAATTTGGACACTGACCTTTGTTGCTGTATGACCTGTACATACAAACACATGGCAGTTTGATTTTAAATTTGCTTTTCATTTGCATTCTAACAAATTAGTGTTGAAGGTCATATGTAAGGAGGTTGTTTAAAAAGAAGGAAAGAAAGGAGAAAAGACAAATGTCGGATGTCCATTTCGGTCCGCTGATGCACGAGTCACCAAGCATCATCAAATGTTTTCTTAATCATTATTTATATACTGATGTCAATGAGATGTCTAGAAGAAGATAGAGATTACTCTTGTGTCTCAGGGGCCCCATTATGTAGCTAATTCTGTTGAAGTACATGCTGCTGTTGTACTAAAGAAGCCCAACCTATGTTTTTAATGCTAGCAGTTCTGGGTAATTTCCTGTGCCTTAGCTCTTCACAGTTTGAGGTCAAGCGATTTCCTTTTTGGTGTGTCACTTGATGTTCCTCAAACTCAAGTGACAAACTGCACAGTTCCCTACAAAGGCACACCAGACACACGCGTACTTACATCCTTAAGCAAGCTTTCCAAAATGGTGAGTACACAAAACCTATCGTAACAAATTGCATTTACCAAAATGAATGGTCTTAAACTGATAGCCATCGATATGTTCAGTTGAGGTAGATTTCAATAATGATAAGCAGATTTTAAATTAACACCTTTGTTTTAAAATTATATTTGTGTACGAAATATTTAAAAAATGGTGTCTACTTTCACTACTTAACTCCTAACATTACTCTCTTTAATCTTTCCAACCGTCACTGTAACATCTCTGAATGTGTATTATATGTCATTCTAGTGCATGGAAGAAAGAAAAAAAAAACAGATAGAAACTGTCAAGCGTTTGCTTTCCTCCATAGATCAGAATGAGGTGTATTTCTGCATTTATCATGCTCGCGTTCAGCAGTGTTTTCACAGAAGGTCTTTCACAGAGATCCATATCTGTTACTTCCACATCTTATCATCTCGTTGTAGCATAGTAACAACACGTTGCCTTAAACCATGCTTTATTTATAATAACGATGCTCTGTTTATACTGTACATGTGTGTTTCAGTAGATACACAGAAAGATATAATAGATATTGTAGCAAGTCATTTTAGATTATTTATTGCCATAGTCGGTTTGAAGGAAACATGGTTTAAAAAAAAAGTATTACATGTTCATATTTATGCAGTCACGTGATTTAAACAGAACAAATGGAGGCGCATATGCTTATCTACAGAGAGTAGACAAAGGTCAGTTTTAAAGAGGATTGCAACATTAGAAACGTGCCATAACAAGGACAGTGTGTAGCAAGGACCTTCGCTGACATGAAGCTTGGTGAGATTTGTTTTTGAAGTAATTGTATTTACACAGAGACTTAATCATAAACTACTCAGGAAGCAGTGGGCTTCAAAATTTAGAGACAACAAATGATTGGAAATAATTACTAATGGTCAAATTGACCTTGGCCAAAAAGATGGAAGTAATGGTGTTAGCCAGATCAGTTGAAGTATTTTGTGATTATTTGCCTATTCACAATTGCACTGGAAATGTAGAGACAGGTATAGGCAATCAACAAAGCGTGTGTGTGTGTGTGTGTCTATGACGTGGCCAGTCATTTCAAACGACTATTCAAACTGTGTCGCTGTAACAAAGCCAGCAAGTAACACTTCTACAACACAAACGGGTAGTTCTTCACACATTAGCAGGAGGTCTTTTTTGTAGTGTAAGTGGAAATGTCATGCGGTGTTGAGAAGTAAAGTAGCACTTTCACATGTCAAAAAAGAGGGCACAGCATACAGACTTCAAACAAATTTACAAGCGGAGTATTTGCTTTTTGCAGGATCATATTCTGGAGTAAGCAACTATGGAAGTACGAGGAAGGAAAGGATCTGTTGAGATTTCCACACCTAACCCAACTAAGCCAGTAGGGACCGTGGCATTGAGGAACTTCACCATACCCAGGAAGAAGCGGTTGTCTGGACAAGGTTTTACCAACATACCAAAAATACACAACACACATTAGTAGTCTTTCTGAGAAGAACGGATGTGTAGTCATTATATTGTCTCAGTCACAACAAGTCACGTCCTGCGAGTTTTAAATGTGCGTGTTTTTTTTCTTTCTTTCTTTGAACTCCACTGAACAGTTCTCCTGGAGCCTTGTCCAGAAGACAGTCGCGATTACACTCTTATTCAGTCCAAACTGAGAGAATCCAGATTAGACATGAGGAAGGAGCATGCCAATACATGGCTGTGGAAAGATGTCAAATTAGTGCACAATGATGGGTTTCTTAAGGAATTCTCTGAAAAAAGGTAAGGTAATCCAAAAGTAATAGTATATACAAACCATTCATTAACAACTCGTTTTTCTACCTGTTTGACTTTGCTAATGGTTTATTGTTTGCAGGTCAGAGATGCGTACAAAAGGTAGACATGGGAGAGAAATGGAAGAACGATTTTGCTTCTTAGTAGGATCTTCTGAAACAACAAGTCAGATTTACCAGTTTGGATTAAGGACCGAGAGCCAGGATCAGTATTCTTTGGGAAAGTCCTCACATGGGGTTTATTTGTTTAAGCATGTTGATGTGGCTCTGAAGCATGCAGCGGCAAGCGCATGTAGTGGAAAAAATCTGATTGTTTTCAAGGTCGGTTTTCAAGTGTCAGCAACTCTGAATGCTGTCGTTCAGTCTATCCTGCTGTTCTGAATTGTTATAACATTTAATAGTTTAAAATGATATTAACTGATATGATGCTTTTAATGTTTTTATTTTATTTTTTTATATTTAATACTGAAGGTGCTCTTTGGAAAGGTGAAAAAAGTCACACCAAGTTTGG
Organism: Ictalurus furcatus; assembly: GCF_023375685.1. Classification (NCBI taxonomy): domain Eukaryota; kingdom Metazoa; phylum Chordata; class Actinopteri; order Siluriformes; family Ictaluridae; genus Ictalurus; species Ictalurus furcatus. The sequence continues at coordinate 18,236,948 of NC_071270.1, read as the reverse complement.
AGTGGAACAGAACCGTAGACCCTATGGTTGGCTTTGACTGTCACATGGCAAAAGATGCCGTTTCTTATCGTGACGGTCTTTCCCAGCAGGTTTTGGGCTCATCGGTACGTTTTATAATCGTACAAAGTAATAAGGAATGAAACACGACAGGAAACTAATCAAAGATGGGGTGGTATGATGCCAACATAATTGAACGTCCCAAAATGTTTAATTCCACTTCTACTACAGCAATTTGCCAACATTTACATTTTTATTAATTCAACAATCAAACATCATTATCAGTTTATAGTTACATTTAATGTTGTGGAACATCCACGGAACAAGTTAGTTCCTGTTATTACTTACCGTTACTACTTACTGTTATTCTAAGTATAGCAGCTACAGATAGCACTTCCACATAACAGGATCTTGTTTTGTTCTTTCTTGGTGTTAATAAGACAAAAATAAAAAGCACAGCATATCATGTTACTGTTAAACAAAAAGTGTAAAGTGCACTGTCCTGAGGTAAAAAATGTACTGTTACAAAGTGCAGACACTGGACACTTTTTCCATGTAATGTTGCATAAACGTCTCCTAACAAAAACCGTCACGATATAAATGATTATAGGTTTTCGTCATACGAGTTCCTTTGAATTAGCTGTTACCGTACAAATGATAACGTATTAGAACGAGTGCATTAATATAAACCTGTGATTTGAATTACAGCTGACACAATATCTGAGATACCTGCAGACCAATTAAATTTGAGAATTCAAAAGCATTGTGGTATAAAAACAAATATTGGCAAGAGTTTTGATTATATGGTTGCCATTTGTTTCTTGCAGGTGTTTCTATTCGACTACAATGAAAACCAGGAACTCAACAAACGGCCAAGGCAATGTTTGCCATATGCTGTGGTTTCATTTGCTACAGCCATTAGTGCTACAGCACCAACATCCATAAGTCCACCTGTTTCACCCACTAAACCTTCTGCTGGCCTTATGCATGGTATGATAAAGCACTCCATAACAAATATGTTTTCTGATAAACTACGCAATACAAATTCACTAATTCGTTAAACAATAATTCTTTCATCTGTTTATTCAGAACCATCTGTGATGACACACATCTGGAATTTAATAAAGATTTTTTCCAATCTACCCTGGCAGGCCCTCTAGAGCATTTGAAAGGCTGCACTGTGGCTAAGAGAACAGGCAAAGGAGAGAATGCCACAGTGATATTCAAACGTTTTGCAACACAAGGCTGCCAAGGCATGGAGTACCAGTCACAAACTCCAGGAGCAGAAGCTAATGGAGTTGATGCTACTCCATTTCAATACAACGATCTGCAAACACCTCCTCCTTTTATCCCTCAGCTGCCATATAGGCCTTATTATAATACAGCAGAATATTTCAATCCTTCACTACCGTATTATGGCAATAGCATTCCATGGCAAAATTATATGGACCAACCTGCATTCCTTTCAAATATACACAACCAGAGCACCACAAGTATCTGCGGAGGTAATACAGACACCTTAGAGGCAATACCTCAAACCTCAGCAGAAAAAATCTCCACCATTGTTTATTCATCACGTCTGGTTAAGGACCCAAGATTATCCAGGCAAGAAACAAACATACAGAAGAAAAGTTCAGAGGAAGAAAGTGCATCTAATGTTCCAGAGTGTGAGGAACAGGGATGCCAGGCACACTCACAAAACCAAAAAGAAAAGAATGAATTCACTTTATCTTGTGAGAAACAGTCACTGGAACTGGATGAGGAACAAAAAGAGGGCAGGTACCTTAAACCCTCACTGGATGGTCCAAGCAAATCCAATCCCAATGCACAGCCAAAGACTGAAAATATGCCTTCAATTAAGTTATTTAAAATGAAATTCCAGAAATATGCTGCATATTTCAAGATGACAGAGGAGGAGAGGCGCACAACAATATGGTCCAAAGGAAATTTGACCCCAGAGCAAAAACAATTATTGATTGACCGCATACATTTCTATGAGATGCATCACCAAAAGTATAAACAGGGACTGCTTTTTCAAAAAGACACAGAGACAGAAACTGCCTTCAGTTCGTCTCATACAGAGCCCCAAAACAATGAAGTCTGCCCGTCCACACTGCAACGTTCCCCTTTAATGACAAAAGGGAACCAATGTGAAGTGAATCAGTCTCATATGAGCCATTCTGTAAGTGATAATGTTTCTAATTTGACATCCACAACAGTATTGGTGGACACTGAGAGAAATACAGTAGATATACAGAATACAGACAATGATAATTTGAGCCAGAACATTTCTATGCCGAAAGAAAATTGTATGCAGGAAAAAGATCCTTCTCCAGATTCTCAGATTAAGCCTCAAGATGGTGGTATGCTTCAAACTGTAAAAGAAAAAGAAAGGATTTCAGAGATGTTCATTGTGCAGGGTACAATGCCATCAGATCCTTCAGAAAAGAGCAAAACTTTAGAAAATACACATGATTTTGCACAATCTTTCTGTCCTTCAAAACAAGTTGAGATAAATAACCAAGATGTCCATGAAAGTGAGATTCCCATAAGTCCAAAGGAGTCCTTTGCATGTAAGCCTACACTAAATAATAACATAGGAGACTATCCTGAATTTGAGCAACACATAATAGCCATGGAAGTAGCAAACTGTGTTGACATCTCAGCTTCTGAGGTACCAGAATGCAATGACTGCTCCTATGCTACTGCAATGGAGCAAGAGCAGGATACTCATTGTAGTACTGAAAAAGAAGACAGGGAAGCAACTCTTTCTAAATCTGATGTAAATTCTGAGATGTCGATAGAGGTTGAGAGGGAAGAAGTACAACACAACAACACTATTTACAATGCATTATATAAAAGATTACAGCTAGATCAGCTATTGCCCAGTTCAAATGGAGCAAGCCTTTTCTCCAACAACTCTTATCTCAGGCCAAAAGTTCTGGACAAAGCCCTTGTCATCAATCTACCAGATAGTCATGTTAATGAACCAGTGTCAAAGGAAGAAGACCGCCAGCTTATAGTTAAGATAAAATCCAGCCAGACACCCCCAGCAAGACTTACGCTTTCTGAACGATTCTCAAAATTGAGATGCCTTGGTCAGAAGCTAGCAACCTTTGTTCTTGTAAATAGGTTAACCAATGGCTACACAGCTCATCTCAATGGAGATCTAAACTGTAAACCAGAAGCACTAATCTCATGTAGCGATGGAGACAAAGGAACAGGAAACAATAATACTGAATTGATTAAAATCATGGCACAGAGGTACAATGAAAATAGGTTCACCGCAAATTGTAAACGCCTTAGACAGAAACGTTCAAAGGCTCTGTGCAGAAAAAGCTCAATCTCCAGTGTACTGAGTAAAAGAACTTCACGTCAATTGCCATTTCGTGTTCAGAGGAAGACAAAGCATATTAGAAAGCGTCAGCTGCTGAAAGCAAAGAGAAAATGTCAAACAAAACTAGCCTTAAAAATTAGTTCTCGTGGTCTAGCCTCATTTAGCAAGTTGACTTCTGATTCATTAAATGGCCTTTCATGTACCGAGACAGCTAATGATGTTGACAAAGATTCTGATTCACATCTTAATTCAGCTACTGCATCTCAGTCTGGATCTCAAAGCCATGACAAACTTCTGAACAAGGGGTCCAGTCAGAATGATATTTCCACTAATATTTCAACTGAAGAGGGTTCTCAAACAAAAGGACAGTGCATTAATCCTTCCAAACAATCAACAGGAACTGTCCATCATGATGTTTCAAAGATTTCAAACCATAATGATATCAACAAATCACAGGAAAACATCACTTTAGATTCCAAAGATCCAGTAATAATTCAGGAAATGGAAACAGATAGCGGAACAAACAGTGACAAGACCAATCATCCAGAAAAATCCTCCCTGGTCACATGTTCTGGCAGTAATGAGTCAAGTAATGGTGAGAGTACAGAAGCAGAACACAAGGAAGAGGCATTGTTACAGAAAAAGCTATCTCAGGAGGACAGTTGTTACACTAAAGAGATTTCGTCTGATTACAACACTGGAGCTTATGAGGACACAAGTAGCCCTGTTCCCACTATCTCAAGTATCTCTAGTGATATAACCTCAGGTAATATGATCAGCAGCTGCACTGCCAAAGCCCAGACGGCCATGACTCCAGATTCACCTAGAGCAATGAATAATGAGACAGACACACAAACCGAGCCCAGTATTCTTGGGGACAATGCTGTGGACAATTCTAGTAGTGGTTTATCCCAAAGGGTATCGAGTACTAACAAATCAGGAGAGACCAATAAAAATGCCAATCTTCAAGACAGAGAACTATACAATATCCCAAAGAGCAAAGATGCAAATGAAAAGGGGTTATTTTCAAGAAAAGAGATGTCAGATGCAGACCAGAACTGCTTAAAAGCACTGAAAGGTGCCAAGGATGATGTTGCAGGGATCTTCACAGAGAACACAAATCATCCTTCTGAGCTAGCTTCAGGTTCTCAATGCCAACCTTCTTTACAGGATACTAAAAGCAGTGGGATAATGAACTCGCTTGTAGAGACAACATCAGCTTTCCACAGCAGAATCATTAAAGATGCACAAGAAGACCTTGCTGGGATTAAAGACAATCTGCATTCAGCCTGGCAAGGACAAGACAAAAATAGCCTCCCAACTACTTCAGATACCCAAATAATTTCTAAACTGAGAGATTATTTAACCAAATTTGAATTCACTGTCAAAAAACAGGACACTGTCAATAACTCGATAACGGAGGCTGTTGTTCCAACGGCATGGATAACTTTGGATAGTACAGCTCACAAACAACAATTACACAACACAAGACACTACGACAGACATGGTTCGGCTGATATCACACTTAAACAGAGTGAAACTGTACATTTCCAAGTAGCCCCTACCAAACACAAGCAAAGTAATGGGGACAGTCAGCCTAACAGCTCTATCTCGAAGAGGAGGAGAACAAGTAATATAGAAAGGGTCAGTCCAGATAGTACCTTTACTGAAACAATCAGAAATGAACCAAATTCACATCTGGTAAACAAGGGCGCGCAACCACATCAGACTGCCTCTGGCGTACCAAACACGAACCACTGGTTGCAAAATCATGGAAATAAACTGCAGGAAAATCAAAACATCTGTCCCCAATTTTTAGGAAATCTAAATCTAAGCAGATCAAGTGGACAGCAAGGAAACGGACCAAAAGAACAGCCATGCCAAGTCAATCAATCAAATGAACAAACCACACCCGAAAAAGTACATATAACATACATCCAGAATAAGTACAGTGTCACTGACATCTCCAATACTCTAAAAATGGCTGACCACGCAGTTTCCTTGACAGAACTTGGTCCCCTGCAGTCAAAATGCAAAAGAATGCTCCAACATTTTATCTCCAACTTCGAACAAGATCAGAAGGATTCTTTCCACCAGTCCTGCATTTCAAGAAATCTGATCTTGGAAAAATATCTAGATCATCCACCTGTACCAGTGGAGTTGAAGTTTGAGGCAATAAATTCTTTCTTGGAACTACAGATGATAATCGAGGCTTGCCAATTTGTTGACAACAAAATAAATTTCCTGAGAAGAAAACCAACATTTAGGAGTTTGCTGTGGTATGATCCTTCTCTCTATGGTGAACTCTATAAAGGCTCTGTTGGGTTTCAGCAACAATCATCATTGTTTTCATCGTTCCAGCAGTGCCTTACCAACGATGACTACAGAAGATTGCGGGAATACTATTGTGCAGTGTCCACTTTGCACCAGCAGCTACAAGATGCCCCTGACACGTCGTACTACATGTACCTGAAAACCAAGCGGGAGAGGCTCGAAACAGAAGCTGCATTTAGAAATCCCTCGGATGTTAAGAGCTTCTTTTTATCTGTACCAACAGCCATAATGATCAATTTAGGAGACAGCTTGGAAATTTTGAAAAAGACGTACGATTTAGTGTCGGCGTTTATTGAGACACCGGCAGATCGTTTGCCAGGCACGTTTGATGTAGGAAAAGCTGAGCATCTGTCCATTATATGCAGGTATCTCCAAGAAAAAATGCTCTTCTTGAAATCCAATAAAGAAATTACTAAAATTTCATGGTTTGGGATGGAACATCTTCTGTATGACGCATCAAAGGTTCTTGTATGGAGTGAATCGGAGCATGGGATGCCGAATGAAGTGCTGAGGAAATACAATAGGTTAAATTCAAAAATTGTTTATGGGGTGACCGAGAATTGTGTACCCCTTGTTAACGAAATCGATCAGCCTCTAAAGCCTATGGATATTGTGAAAATCACACCACCACAGCAATTGAATGCTATCAGAGTCCCATCAGCAGCGGTATCCACTGAGAGGACTCAAGGTGCACTGGTAAGTTTTGAGAACTGCCTACTGTTTTACTTCTTATAATAATTTATATGTGGTTTGCGGTAATAAAACACATATTTTACCATGATCTAGAACATTCAAATGGAAGATGGAACAAAAGACAACACACCCAGAAGAAGGTAAGAACAAAAATCATTTACAATTTGTTGTAGGGATTGAGATGATGAAAATGTATCTACCGTGGGTTGAAGCATCTGGTTGGATCTGAAGAGATGTTTATGTAAAACTCACTGGAAATTCACTATGTAGCTGGTGTGTCCAACCACATCATCAATAAAGTTCTGTTGGTAGTCACACATGCTTACAAGACCATGTTTCATACATGAAGTAGTAACGTTTGGATTATAAACCAAATTGATTTTTTTTTTAATTGCCGAATGGATTAAAACAAACCTTGGCAAGTTTCTATTTTTCTTTTACCATTGAGGTTTACATTTATCCCTATCACAAGTTATTCTGGTGTATCCTTGCATCTCAAAAACATGGCATTTTGACATACCTCCTGTGTCAGCTTATGCCTCTCATTTACTTAGTGCCTCAGGGTAACCTCTTTTACCAGCAAAAAGAGACTGAAAACAAAGTTAAAATGCAAATGCCACATCTAGAATCATCTCTATACCGTTATGCCAAATGGCCAATTACTTATGAGCAGTATTGCTGAACAAGCATTCTTTTCTTGTTATAATGAATCTCTGTTATTTTTAGAGCAACATATCCATCCGCAAGACGTAACTTCAGTGATGGTGTTACCCCACTTAATCAGCCCAGTCTGGCAGCCCAACCTGGAAGCTCACCTCTTTACACTGATTTCACCCAAACAAGTAATGCATTGCATTGGAGGATTCCCAGAAATCCTGCTTGGGACTGGAGACCACCAGAACCTATACAATCAACATCACACTCCCAAATAAGGGCTCTACTTTTGTCTAAGAGGATGTCTACACCACCCACAAAACCGAGGACAACATCTTTGACAGATCTTCAAAACAGCCATGCAGTCAGACAGCAAAAATTGTCACAACCATTGATTGTGAAACCTATACCAATTGAGAGAAGTAAAGCTCAGCCAATAATCAGTGCACTTCAGCATCCAGAGCTCTTAAATGAGCAAACAAACGAGTTCAGCATGCCTATGATACCACCATTTCCTTTCCCAAGTTTCTCCCCAGACGTACCCTCAGTAATCCCTCCGCCTCTTCCACCACTACAATTCTCCAGCACTTCGCATCAAGGCTCACTGCATACCAATTCAACACCAATAAGCTACCCTTTCTTTGTCTTCAATGGGCAAACATACTCCACTACAGGCTCTTCATTGCCTGTGTCAGCCCGTCATACTGAAACTCAATATCTTCCTCGCCCTGTTTAGAGAGAGCATACAGTATTTGATACTGTTAGAATCTATGTTCTTTTCTTAAAAATGAAAATAGATTTTGATTCGAAATCCATAGATTTCTGAACCCTCCACCCATGTTATGTCTCTCTCTAATATGCTCCTAACCGGCTTACCTTATATGTTTAACATGTTAATTGTAAATAGACAAAAAAAAAAACCCAGGATCTGTTTATACTGTAATAGCTTTGTGAATAGATGTTACATTTTGGTTTTTTTTTTAATGAATAATATATTTTAACATTAAATTGTTTATATGTTTATAATGACTAAAAATGCACTTTGTTTTATATTGTCAAAACTGTTAAATATATGTTTGAAAAGCAGAACTCAAGGCATGTTTTCTTCACAGTACTAGGGTTGGCATGAAAATATCTTGGAAACCAACTAAGAAAAATTGCTCCCCACAAATAGGGTCATGATGTGACATGGTACTCAAACTTCCTGAATACATACACTGAGTTACTATAAACTGGCAACTTAATAGTTATGTTTAAATGCAAATAATAGCCCTACTAAATTCTTCCTTTAGACCGAACCAATATGTTTAAATGGTAACGAGTCCACTTATATTGCTATTTACATACAAAAGTCAAACTCTCTATGAAGCATCTATACATTTACCCATGTACAAGTTTCCCTCTCTGAATCAAACAGTTTGTTATTTGCGTATTACACCTGCTACAATAATAATAATTAATTTCACAGATCCTTACATGACTAGAGTCATCTGGCTAAAAGTGGGGTCAGTGATTGTAATTCAGAAAACGTCTAATAAGATTTAGCAATGTTCTCCTCACTTGTAGCAACTTGTGAACCAGTCCTGTAGTTGCATGGCATGAGTAACCTTTGATCGTTTTAACATATGAAGGTGGGGAACCAGTTGATCCCTTTCAAGTATGTAGAGACCTGACCAATTACAGCCAGATGTGCTTGTTGAACATCCCATTATAGATTTAGTTCCCGCCTCGCTGGCATCGCACCCAATGACGTGCTTCCTCCAAGACACATGAGGTCCTGGTGAACAGTGGGGTTGAGGTCAGGGCTCTGTGCTCTTAATTTCTTCCACATCAACCTTAGCACACCATATCTTTCAATTGCAGTGAAGGGGAATTCTTAATGCTACATCTTACAAAGACAATCTGGACAACTATGTTCTTCATACTTTATGGCAACAGTTTGGGAAGGCCAAATGGTCAGGTGTCCACATACTTTTGGCCATATAGCGTATGATAAGTAGACCCCTTGCTTTGAAATGTATTTTCTACAATTTCAAAAGCACCTCTCTCCAAGAGGGCACAAAGGAACGTCCTGGGTGAGAACAGCAAACTTGATGGGGTCTGATTTCGACAAGGTACTGAGCCCCAAAAAAAGATAAGGGGCAGACAGAAGAACTGAAGTTTGTAACTTCAGTTGCAACCTTGCAACATTGTCATCAGGATCCACTGGTCTAATGTAATCTCTGACCAGTGAGCAATGGTTTTTGTCTATATAGCTTCCTGCCAGCAGTCCCTATCCACTGTGGGTAGGATTTGCAGGACCCTTTAATGGTGGGGAGATGCTGTATAAGGATGAATGGTGGCCTAAGAGTATGAGTGTTATTTTGGGGCCTTGTGTGAGGCTGATAGAACTTATGCGAGTGGTGAAGCACAGAGTTGTGCTGTGGTGACTTGTGCTGCATGGCCAGTCCATTTGACTTGCTGGTGGCTAGTTTCTGAAACCTGCACTCTCTTCCCTGTGTGCAAGCCCTGTTTTTTGAATCAGACTTAAAGCCTGGCACACAGGGCAGATTTTATAGGGTTGATTTACACATGCGCGTCAATGAGAACTGTGCCAACCACACTTGGCACACCTGACACTTGGTGAATAAACTAGATTAGCAGAGAGTCACCCCATGTCCTGGCTTAGGGGTCCCGCTTCTAGGAGTTCAGTTGAATTCAGTTTTATTTTTATAGTGCTTTTAACAATGGACTTTGTCACAAAGCAGCTTTACAGAAATATATAAATTCAGGATAGAATTTTTTAAATTTATAATGATATGACAAAGAAACCTTGAGAGGAACGAGTCTAAAAGGGAACCCACCCTCATCTATGTGACACCAATTATTATAAATAATTCCCTTCCATAACTGTGTCAAAAAGTACATGGTCAAAAAGTGCAATTGTGTAACTAGAAAATTTATTATAATTCAAAACTGTTTGTGGCAATTGCTGTCCTAAAGCTATCATAGCAACAGTAGTCCTAAGCCATCATAGGAAAACTGTTTGTATCAGTTGCAGCCCAAAGCCACGTTCATGGGTTCTAAGTGGTACCATCCACAGTAATATATACATTCCCCTCTGAAAGTATTGGTACAGCAAGGCCAATTCTATTACATTGTCACGATGAAGACATTTGGGTTTGAGATCAAATGATGAATATGAGGCGACAGATCAGAATTTCAGTTTTCAGTTCCTCATATTCACATATAGATGTGTTAAACAACATGGCACCTTTTATTTGAACCCACTCGTTTTCAAGTGATCAAAAATATTAGAACATGTGACTGATAGGTGTTTCTTGCTGCCCATGTGTGCCCTGTTAAATTGATTGTTAAAAAAGGAACAGCTGTGAATGTCTAGTCTTGGTTTGAGCCCTGTCATTTCACCTGTGCAGACTGCATTTGTTGTTAAAAAGGATAAACCAACATGAAGAACAGAGAGCTGTTTATGGGGAAAAAAGCAAGCCTTTCTAAAGCTGGAAAAAGAAGGAAAATCTATCAGAGCCATGGCACAACCATTGAGCATAGCCAATGCAACAATTTGGAACATCCTGAAAGAAACCAATGGTGTACTAACAACCAGACAAGGAACAGGTCTACCTAGCAGCAGTTGATGACAAACATTGTGAGAACTGTGAAGAAAAACCCAAAAATAAAAGTTAGCGGCATCACCAACAACCTCCACAGGGCAGGGGTGAAGGTACCATAATCTACCATTCGAAGAAGACTTCCAGAGCAGACATTTAGAGGCCATACCACAAGATGCAAACCACTCATCACCAGTAAGAATCAGAAAGCCAGATTGAAATTCACAAACAAATATAGAGATGAGCCAAAAAAGATTAACCTCTACCAAAGTGATGGAAAAGACAAAGTATGGAGAAAGAAAGGATCTGCTCATGATCCAAAACCTAGAAGCTCATCAGTCAAGCATGGTGGAGGTAGTGTCATGGCTTGTGGTTACATGGCTCCTTCTGGAGTGGGCTTACTAATCTTTATTGATGTAACTCATGATGATAGCAGCAGAATGAATTCAGAAACAATCGGTCTTCCACTTTACAGAGAAATGCATCCAATCTAACTGGGAGACACTTCATCACGCAGCAAGAAAATGACAGAAAAGCACTGCCAACACATCAAAGTACTTCATCGGGGGGGAAAAAATCATAGGGGGAAAAAGTTTAAGGTTTTAGACTGGCCAAGTCAATCACCAGACCTTAACCCAGTTGAGTAGCATTTCACCTCCTAAAGAGGAGTTACACTGATGTTGTAATATCCAACCTAGAGGTAAAAAAGCATGAACTATTTTTCTGCATTGTGTAGTGACATTATATTTCTTATCTTAGCATTATTTCTGGGATGAAAGAAGGCTATCCTAGTAATATTATCTATGTGAGCTTCAAATGAAAGAAAGGAGTAAATAATCACACCAAGGTCTTCACATGATGAAGCAGCAAAGCCATCCAGAGATACTGGGTAATCAGAAAAATTCTAGCTGTATGTGGTTCTTGTACAAGTACTTCTGTCTTGTCAGAATTAAGTAGAAAGAAGTTAACAAGCATCCAGTGTCTAACGTCCTTTACACATTCCTTTATGTGCTGCCTGGTACCTCCTGGTTCGAGCCTGGTTTTCCCACCTCCCAAAAAACATGCATATAGGTGGATTGACTGTTAAATTGCCACTAGCTATGAATGAGAGTGTGCATGTGTGAGCATTATTTCCTCACGCACAGTGTTCCCAGGATGTCCTGACCAGCTGTCTCACTGTGTGGTATGGAAACTGCACATCCTCCAACCGCAAGACCCTACAGCGAATTATGAGGACAGCTGAAAAGATCATTGTAGTCTCTCTCTACCCACCATCGACACCTCATTCAACAACTGCTGCATCCGCAAAGCCACAAGTATTGCGGATGACCCCTCGCACCCTTTTCATGGACTATTCACCCTCCTGCCATCTGGCAGAAGGTACAGGAGCATCCATGCCATCACCAGCAGATTCCGCAACAGTTTCTTCCCCGGGGCAGTCAGATTACACAACACCCTGCTGCCTCCCAACACTCACCTGGGCTAGCCGAACACCTAACCCAGTAAGACTCATACCACTGCACATGCACTAACCCAGTAAGACTCATACCACTGCACATGCACTAACCCAGTAAGACTCATACCACTGCACATGCACTAACCCAGTAAGACTCATGCCACTGCACATGCGCTAACCCAGTAAGACTCATACCACTGCACATGCGCTAACCCAGTAAGACTCATACCACTGCACATGCGCTAACCCAGTAAGACTCATACCACTGCACATGCACTAACCCAGTAAGACTCATGCCACTGCACATGCACTAACCCAGTAAGACTCATACCACTGCACATGCACTAACCCAGTAAGACTCATACCACTGCACATGCACTAACCCAGTAAGACTCATGCCACTGCACATGCACTAACCCAGTAAGACTCATGCCACTGCACATGCACTAACCCAGTAAGACTCATACCACTGCACATGCACTAACCCAGTAAGACTCATACCACTGCACTTTACATCGCTGCATCAGTCGCTTCATACTTTTTTTTGCTGACAGTATTGTTGCTATACTCGTGCTGCTACATTACACAATAGCTTACTAGGGCGGGTAAAAAAATATCGATTCTCCGATTTTAATCGATCTTCAATGGAACGAAACGATATCGATTCAGGAAATCCCCGAATCGATTCTCAATGTGCGTGCTTTACTTGAGAGGATGTGAATAATGTCTGTAGTTCGCCTCTCGTCCTGAAGATGTCGCCATCTTTCATGTTTTGAATTTTGAAAACGGGTTTTATTTCTTAAACATGTTTCAAGTTGTTAATGAATTTCACTGTTGCACATTTAACAATGTTTTTATGTTGTTGTTTGTTTTTTTGTTTTTTTTTACAGTAGTATGCAGTTTGTGCTTACCTTGTGTGCACTGTATGCACATATTTATGATTTCTTGCTACAATTTTGTTATTCAAAGTAAAAGTAAAAAGTAATTAAACTTAAGCGGGTGGGCCCTATTAAAATAAATGTGTATTTCAGTCATATAGCTAAGTAGGAGGGTTTCAGTTACCAGCATTTATATTAAAACATGGATTCCATGTCTGCAAAACTAACATATTAAATGAAATATTGATAACTAATTGATATTGAATCTAATCAAAACCATATAAATAAGAATCAAATCGCCAAACTGGTCGCAATACCCATCCCTATAGCTTACAGTTTACAGTCCATGTTCTATGTATCTATTGTCCTGTGTATTTATTGTTTTGTCCTGTATATTTATTGTTTTGTCCTGTATATTTATTGTTTTGACCTTTATGTAGTCTTGGTATTGTTCCTTGTTCCACTGTGATCCTGAAGAAACGTCATTTCGTTGCCATCTATACAAGCTAAATAGAGGAATGACAATAAAAACCCACTTGACTTGATAAGCTCCAAATCTACTGGGATAGACAGAGCGGTTACTGTGGATAAATGAATGAATACACTCTGCTTAACTTTATTACATTACCTGTTTGCCCACTTTGCTTCATCAACAGTCACTTTGCCTCCTTTGTTAAGCAATGGCGTTAGCATAAATAACAACACCTGCTCTGACAAACAGAAACCTCAGTTCTACCTGTCGGTCGGTCCGCTTAGCCGCGAGAGGGCAGTAGAGCGTTTGTTCAAGCGTTCCTCGAGCGCGACGCCCATCCTCCGCAGATGCCTTTGTGATGACGTCGATATGAGGCGGGCGCGGAGCGGCCATTACGCAGCGGCTTTCTCTCGGAAAGGTCGGCCGAATTAAAAGCGAATCCGCCGAAGATTATTAACGGCGATCTGCTGGTTTTGCCAAGCGGCTTTATTAGCAGATTGACACCAGAACGCGCGAAAACACTTAAACATTCGGAGTGGCCAGATTTCTAGCCGGAAACGCGTAGTTTCGGGTCGTTAAACTGGGGGAAACGGCCTGTGGTGTGCTAAGCTATCTTGCATTGCTAAGCGAAAATTTAGCTAGTCGAGCTAACTATCTAGACGCGAAAAGCGCCGCGGGTCTCAACGGGGTGTTAACTAACTAACTAACTAACTAATTGAAACATCTAAAAAGGTAAATAAGGAAATCTGTGCCATCCTTCAAGACGTATTCAGAATGGACGATAAAACGTTTACAAAAGAATTAGACCAATGGGTAGAACAGCTCAACGAGTGCAAGCAGCTCACCGAGAACCAAGTGAGGACGCTGTGCGAAAAGGTAAGCTGGAGCTAGCCACTAGCCTGCTAACACTGGTAACCTAACTACGTATAAAGGATCGGTCATAAACGGTGTTCGGTCGAGGATGACACATTACTAATGATGATGATGATTAAATAGCCAGAACTGGTTCTTGGGTGATCATTATGACTAGTTAACACTGAGTATTACCCTGGATTCCTGTTTTTTCTCCTTTTTATTTCAGCTAATTTGGCTACCAGTGCAGTTTCCTCGTTTGTTAGCCAGTTAGCTAACGTTACCGCTGCTCGAGATAGAACATGGCTGATTATTGAGCCACAGCCCCATCAACTGTCTCGGTTGTTTAGCTAGATTTCACTCAGCCGGCGTTAGTTATTTCAGTTTTATTGTATGATTTACTCTGGTTTGTGTGTTCTGTTTTTAACTCTAAATTCAGGTTATTAATTATGTTTCGTGGTGGTACTTGTTAAATAAATATCAACTTGACTGTCTAACGTTATCTAAAAGTATTTTCTGGTTATTTTAGCCGCTTCAAGTGACTGGATATTTTTTATTGTAGTATTTGGGGTGTGTGTGTGTGTTGGTGCTTTTCTACACTGTTGTTTGGTGGTTCTTGTAGCTGCAGCGCTGTCGAGCTATTTCACGCGCTAACCCTGACTAGCCACACAGAATGACGTCATCGCTGTTGCACGCGAACTTTTGAGATATTTAGGTTGTAAATAATTCCTAACGACACGAAGCCGTCGAGTTAAATACGGTGTGTTGTGGCTTTAAATGAAGTTTTATTCTCCTATTCCCAGTGTTTCACACTCTGTTGAAGTGTGTTTATATAAAAACGCTGAGGTTTGTCAGTGTCTACTTGGCCACATTTGACACTGATTTTTTTTTTTATTATGCAGCCTTGGCCAGTTGTGTCTGAGTATCTAACAATAACACGTCCTGCATTGTAACTGATATGCTGTGAAAAATCTTGACTTTTAAACAGTAAACTAATAAATGACATTTGTCGCTCATGCTTTAACATATGCACTGGTGTTTATTTAGTCCTTTTTTCGGTCAACTAGATTTTACACCATACAAACACACATTAGCTTGCCTTCCAGTCCCAGACCAGAGTGACTGACCCACTTCATGAGATGAAAATTGCAGGTGGAGAAGCTTTAGAGATGCTAATTGCATTCCCGGCGGTCCAGTCACTCCTCAAATAAATAAAAATGTGAGGAAATGTACTGTTTGACTGAAAACACTGAACGGTATTGTTCTATCGGATGAAGAAACTTGAAACTGTACTTTGCACTAATCTTGTGCCAGTCCCTGTTCCTAGGAAATGCAGGGTACAGATTACTGCTGCTTCTTCATACAAGTGTGTTGAGAACACTGACGCCACACACTAACGAGATGGTGGATGGTTTATTTAACCTGCCAGTCCAGATCCTACTGTTCAAAATGTATTTTGTTTGTTGGCTTGATTTTTACAGAGCCCTAACAATCATTACAGTCTGTATGAGATGGGTATTTCCACTGAAAGACCGAACCATAGAAGTGCAGAATACGGTGTCTTTTTGTTATAGTAAACCTGTTATCGACGTAATCTTGGTATTCACTCTAATTGTCACTCATAACCCCTCCATTTTGTGTGTTTTGGTACTGCTGTGCCTGATTAACAGGCATAATGTGTTATGTTGCAAAGGAATGCACTGCTTATTTCATATGTTGTATCTTTTTTTTTTTTTTTTTTTTTTATAGATCTGACTGCTTTATTAGAAATGAAAACCTTTTTTAATTGTATTTTAGGAAGATTGTATTTTGTTTATGGTTGACTTGTATGCTAGTTGTGAAGTTAGAAGTCTGTATTACGATTGAAACCACAAACAGCATGTTTACTTGCAAGTCAGGATTATCATCACAAAGTTATGTATTTATTTTTTCAAATTGGTGTTGGGCCAATGGAATAATTGGAACGTTATGGTTTTGTACAGAAAAAGGGGGGGAAAAACCCCCCAGGTAGCTGATTACATTTAACAGCACTACAAACGTGCCCTGCCCCTTTAACCTAAATATGTAAGGCAGTTTACAAGCAGGTTGTCACAGTAACTTCTTTTTCATTATTCTCAGCGGTCGTCCCCCACGCGTTTCAAAAGGTGCGTCTGAATATACATCATTATTCATAAGCTTCTTTGATCTACGCCTGGCTTTAAAGTCCAGTCAGATCTCGTCATCCCTCTACCCACGTGAAAGCAGAGAAAAAAAAATCTGACTAGGAAATACACGGGTAAAGTGTGTTCATTTTGTTGATCATTTAAATTAATCATTTAGAAAGCATCTTAGTGTGGCTTTATTTTCTCTAATGAATGAAGTACTTTATAAACAAATGCTTATTTTTCTTTCTTGTTCAGAGTATGTTCTGGCTTCTCTTAGTTGTAGGATAAGTAAACGTAAGTAAAATGTAGGTATCTGGGTGACTGGGGTATTTTACCCGCTGTTTAAAACAGAGCCTTTCTTGGCAATTCCCGACTGTCGCGGATTCCAATTATATCGGACGTCGTAGATATCAGATTGCATCTTCCGATCACTCGGCTCCTTTCTAAAAAAACTGCCATCGTGTTACACTTGTGTATACGGAAGAATTAAAAGCGTAGGGCAGAAAACTCTCTAGCAAAAACGGACACAATGTCAACAATGAGCGCTCTGTCAATAATCCCTGCCTTCACATGAAATCCTGTTCTTTCCTCATACGTAGAGTTCTGAATTTAGGCTGGTTACCAAAATCTGACATGGCATTCGTTATTGATTTCTTCATTATTTACACAATCTCCGAATCGATCGTCTCATTTTTAAACGTGCCGAGAGCTCGGAATCATTTCAGTCTCAAACTATTTTGGTCTTTTTGTCAGAAATGAGTGAGAGGCTAAACTCGGGTTACGGCTGTTCATGGCATCTGCTGTAATGTCCTATTTGCTGTGTTAAATGAGGGAGGGGTGGGAAAGAGGAACAGGACTGCAGAGGAGAGGTCTCCATGGTTACCCTTGTATTGTCTCCATGGTGACGCAGGGGGTTGTCTTTACAGCCAATATTGATTTGATTTCAGAGTTCTGCAAAGGTCATTTGGGCTCAATAACTCCGTGTTAAGACTTTGCAACACGTGTGTGTGAAATGGTTGTCATTCATGCATTAGGAAGAAATTAAGCCTCCTTTGGTCAACACTGTTTGCTCTCAAAATGAGGTTTGCAGAATGAGTGGTATTTTTTATGTTCTGCATGGCGAATTAAGCATGAATTCTAGTGGGTGAAACATTTGGTACAAAATGTATTACCTTGCGCTCAGTGTCTTGTCTCAGAAAAGTACATTGTGACTTATCATAATGTTGACGCCTAATACCGCCCACTACAGTGTGATGGCCTGTACGTGCTTTTGTGCTGCTGCAGATGTAACCGATATCTCCTTATCTGATTGTCTTTCACTACAGCATGACTGATCTTATTCGTTCCATATCCACACAGGCTAAAGAGATCCTGACTAAGGAGTCCAACGTGCAGGAAGTGCGCTGCCCTGTCACAGTTTGTGGCGATGTGCACGGCCAATTCCACGACCTCATGGAGCTGTTTAGAATCGGAGGGAAGTCTCCTGACACAAACTACCTGTTTATGGGTGACTATGTAGACAGAGGCTACTACTCAGTGGAAACAGTCACTCTGCTTGTTGCGCTAAAGGTATTTCAAATGTACACACAGTGGATTTGCAGGACGCAATAATGATTAGCAGTACTCATTTGGACATTCGATTTGGGGTCCTGAGGAGTATTACTGTATTTCTTAATCGACAGGTCCGTTTCCCAGAGCGCATCACGATACTGCGTGGGAACCACGAGAGCAGACAGATTACACAGGTGTATGGCTTCTATGATGAGTGCCTGAGGAAATACGGCAACGCAAACGTTTGGAAATACTTCACAGACCTCTTTGATTATCTACCCCTAACAGCCCTGGTTGATGGACAGGTTAATATACCCCCTTTTTAACCCAAAAAAAGTTATCATGCACCTTTAGTGATGGTGACTACTGAGCAAAAGTTTACACTAACCATTTTTTTCTCTGTAGATCTTCTGTCTGCATGGTGGTTTGTCTCCATCTATAGACACACTGGATCACATTCGAGCTCTAGATCGTCTTCAGGAGGTGCCACACGAGGTCAGTACACAAATACGACTGGATTTAAATCTGAAAATCGTTCCTCCTACTCCACAGACTGTATAGATGTTTATCACACCCTTTTAATATTCCTGATGATTTATCATCACAAATCACACACACACAAGCATGAAACGTTTTAAAATCATTTCATTCCTGTGTTCAAGGATTTCGCACACCTGGAGTTTAAACACTAGAAATTCCCCCCTTCCCTTCCAATTTGGTCTCGCCAGTTTTCAACCACCAGATGGCTTTGGCATCATCTAGATTCAGTCTCCCATAAGATGGAGAATGTGTTTGTGTTGCGCCACTCAGGAGTCTCTATAACAACTGTATAACAATTTTTTTCTGCCAAGCTGTACTAATATTTGACTTGTAAATGTGCACGTTGACACTTCCTCAATAGGTGTCAGTTAAACTGTACTCACACCTTCAGTGTGTAGAAAAATGAATACCATGGAAAATGGAGAAACGCATAAATCAGTGACGTACATGCTGAAATAACGATCAGCATCTGGGAGGGCAATTCCAGTATGCTATTCATCAAATATTACGTTTACAGTTGGGGGGGAAAAAAGTAAAAATTGACCATTTTTTAGCATGAAAAATTGTTTACATGTTTGCTTGTTATGTGATAGCTGTTGACAGCTGTTAAGACCACTATATAAATACTCACCTGAAATAAGAATTGTGGTTCATTTCTTTTCTTTTTTTTTTTTTAAATCTACCACTTTGGTCATTTCAACCAGTCTTACTGCTTGCTGGTGCGTTTCAGGGGCCGATGTGTGACTTGCTCTGGTCAGATCCTGATGACCGTGGTGGCTGGGGAATCTCTCCCAGAGGTGCTGGATACACTTTTGGACAGGACATCTCCGAAACTTTCAACCATGCCAATGGTCTTACCCTGGTCTCCCGAGCCCATCAGCTTGTTATGGAGGTGATGACCATTTTTCCATGTTGTGGTAATGTCAACTTTGGTAGAAGAGAAGAAATTCACCATGTGTAAGGAACTGCTCCTTTTTGTCTTTCAGGGATACAACTGGTGTCATGATAGGAATGTTGTCACCATCTTTAGTGCACCAAACTACTGCTATCGCTGTGGCAACCAGGCTGCCATCATGGAACTGGATGATACTCTTAAATATTCCTTGTAAGTATTAGCAATTGATGATATCTCGTATGTAAATCTTTACAAATGAACACAGGGCCTCAAATACAATATTTAATGACACTCCATGAGTGTCTGGCCTTTTTAAACCTGTTAAATTCAAATGTTTGCATTAGTTCTTTTCTAATTGCTTGAATCCTCACTTTCAGCCTTCAGTTTGATCCTGCACCTCGGCGTGGAGAACCTCATGTTACCCGCCGCACCCCTGATTATTTCTTATAAACACACGCGCGTGTGCGCTGGCCTGACGTAGGAAAAACAACCTCTAAAGCAAACGACAAATACGGCAGATCCCTACATATATACATGTATTCATCCCACCGCGTGTGTGTATATATTTGGGGATGTTACGACATGACATGAAAGCACTAACATGGACCAAAATGTGCCATACAAGCATTTTATGCAGAAATACAAAATTGCCCTGTGTCTCATTACTGCTACACAGTGTCCCGTTTTAGCCGTTAGTGCAATTGCCTGCTGTATACTATGAATAGTAATGTTCTCTTTGTTCTTGAAATGTACCTGACTCTGAGCAAAAAAAAAAAAAATCTGATATCTAGCTTTCCCCCCCTTCAGTCTCACTGGACAAATGTTCTTTAAGTTGGCGATGCCAGGCATGTGAAATAAGATAACATTTTATACAAGTGCACAAGCTTACATCCTTTCCTGTCTTCACCAAACACTATACTATAGGGAAGGAATGCTTCATCTGAGGGAGGAGCCTTTTTCCTTTTTGGGAGTGTATGCTTTCATGTATATGGACCCCTATCTTAACTCAACTGTCTATCCCTTTGTCTACCATCTTTTGTGTTCACTGTCTTTTCTGTGTATTTGTCATAAAGTGATTGCCTCTTCTTTGGTGTATTTGAACTAATAAAGTCCTTTTATCGCAAGCTACTCCAAATAAATGTTTGTGATGGGTTTTTTGTCCTTTTGTGGAATGATGTGCATCATATTTGGAAAATCACAAGAAGTGTAACTTGAGGTGAATACTGGTATTTGAAGCACAAACCAATTTCTTTCATGTATCTTCTTCAAATATAGCCCTCTAATGGTGTGGCTCTACAAGTGACATCTGAAGTTTACTTCTATACCTTTAAAAATAAATTGCCTTTTTTTTTGCCATTAATAAAAAAAAATCTTTGGTTCTAATGTTAATTATGCTGTTTTCCTTCACTGTAATCTGTAATGTATTACAGTTTCATAACTTTGCTGTTGAGGTAACTAAGAGCAAGCTCCAATCCACTGTTGGGTTTTTGTTTTTTCAAACCCTCTTTCTGGATCCTTAGCGTCATGTGAAACTGTTCCACTGTAAATATGGGATTAATTGAGTAGAATTTTAATTCCTGTAAAGAGAGGTTATACAAAATCACCTACCTCAACCACTTCAGTCACTCTAATGTCTAAATTCTTGTTTTTGTAACACTTCCTATAGCAACATCTTATAAAACATTAATATTCCACCCACCCTTAATCATTCACTGTTCTTGAAGACATGATCCACAGTATTTATTACGTTATTTACAGTCCTCTCAAAGTATTAAAACAGCAAGGACAATTCTTTCATTTTTGGTCTACATATACATTTGGATTTGAGATCAAAGGCTGAATAAGACACTAGATCAGAATCTCACTTTCCTTTCCTGATCTTTACATCTAGACGTGTTAAACAACTTGGAATATGGCACCTTTTGTTGGAACCCACTCGTTTCTCAAATTATCAAAAAATATTGTAATGTGATCGACAGGTGTTTTGTAGGGCCCAGATATCCCTGTCAGATTGACTGTTTAAACAATTAACAGATTTGATTATCTACTCCTGCTTTGAGCCCTGGGTTTTGCCTGTGAAGGCTGCATTTGTTACAAAGGATAAGCCAACATGAACACCAGAGAGCTGTATATGGGACAGAAGCAAGCCATTTTGACACTGAGAAAAGAGGGGAAATCAGAGTCATTACATAAGCATTGGATATAGCCAATACAACATTTTGGAATGTCCTGAAAATAAAATAAACCACTGGTGTATTAACAACCAGACATGGAAACAAGACCTCCAAAACACACAAGCTCTTTGGTCAAGCATGGTGGAGGTAGTGTCATGGCTTGGGCTTGCATGGCTGCTTCTGGAACAGACTCTCTAATCTTTATTGATGATGTAACTCATGATGGGAGCAGCAGAAGGAATTCAGAAGTCCACAGAAACATCCTGTCTGCCAATTTACAGAAAAATGCATCCAATCTAATTAGGAGGAACTTCATCATGCAGCAAAACAACGATCCAGAACACACTGCCAACTCAACAAAGGACTTCATCAGGTTGAAAAGTGGAACTGTTTTAGACTGGCCAAGTCAATAATGAGATCTTAACCCAATGGCACATGCATTTCACCCCCTGAAGAGGACACTGAAGGGAGAACCCCCCCCCCCCAAAACAAACAAAAACTTAAAGAAGCTGTGGTACAAGCCTGGAAAATCAACACAAAAGAAGAATGCAACAGTTTGGTGATGTCACTGGGTCACCAACTTAATGCAGTTATTGCAAGCATGTGATATGCACCAAATATTAAGTGTTGTTTACTTAAAGACTACCTGTTCCAATACTATTGCTCACCTACAAACTGGGTGATCTGCCACCAGAGTTCTAAGTTGTTTAACACATCTAGATTTCACAGTTATCTAGATAACACATCTAGATTTAGATGTGTTATCTAGATAACACATCTAAATTTCTGGAAATGAAAACTGAAATACTTTCAGAAGGGATATAAGGTTTGCTAACAAATTGTCAGCAAGTGCTATAAAAGTACTGAAAAGCATATTACAGTGTACTGTATCAATATCGTCACATAATATCAATATCGTCCTTAAGATATAGATGAATCATCCTTATAGATTTTTTGCTACAATAAAGAATACAGAAGGTGTTAAAATGATACAGAACCAGATGTGACTGACATCTATTTAACTGTGTCTAATAGATCTAATATTTCATCATAAAAGGTCCAGGTGCCTCGATTCAACTACTGAATTGCTGAAAACCTTCACAAAGACCTGAGGATGGTATTAACATGTGGGAGGGTCTTTTTCCTCCACGTTAAGAGTGGTGTGCGCGCTGATCCCGACATCTTCCATACTGAGGTCTGATCGTGTGAGCAGTGGCCTCCTGGGGTACATGTACAAGGCATAAAGAGTGGGAGAGTATCCAGACTTGTGCAACCAGTCTAAAAGGACCTAAAAATGATAAGTAAATATTGTATTACAGCTTTAAAGGAAGTTTTCAATGAAAAAGTTGCACCATTTTCCATTTAAGCTAAATGTAATCAGCCAAGACATGTTTCCACCAAGATGTGTTAATGTTAAACATTTGCTTCTTACTTGGTTTTGCATTAGAATTTCAATTCTAGCTAAGAAGCTTTGCAAGTCAATCTCAGCCAAATTCTTTTCTGTAAAGACACTGTATGGACTAAATATCTGCTTCTAAGTGCAATCAGGTATTTTAGGATCATCACACAGACTTGGTGTGCTTCTTTAGGGCACAGTACGACTTAATCTGATCTATAAAAACAAACAAAACTTCATCTGAACACAAATGCGTAGATGACATTTTAGCTCGACTGTCATTGGTTATCAGAGTTACACACATGATGTCATGATTATGTTTGCACAGGACACAGTATGGTACCACCTCCATAATGCACAAAGTTGAGTCCAAAATATGGAACAGTAATGGCCATAAAATCCAATCTTAATCTCTCTGACTTAAGGACCTTTCGCACCGAGCGTGATTAAGCGGTGTGAATGTACGACATGATGACGTTCTTGAATCAGACCAATAGATCCCTATGGATCTATTCACACCGGGCATGACTTTCAACCAGTGTGCCGATTTTTCCCCCGTGGCCCTGCGATGAAACGGGCCGTCCAATTAGATTTGAGCTTCAGATCACGTGCCCGGAGCCGCTGCTGTTTTTAGGGTCATCTGCAGTGTCATTTCTTCTCCAAACTTGGTGTATTATGAATCCAAAAAGTTCAATTTTGCTCTCGTCTGACCAGACTACACTCTCCCGGTATTTCATACGGCTTGTCCAAATGAGTTGTAGCAAACTTTAAACGAACTTTGACATGCCTTTTCTTTAGTAATGGAGTATTGCGGGGTGAGCGTGAGCAGTGTAGTGCATTGCCTATTGTTTTCTCTGTGACGATGGCACCTGCTGCCTCCAGATGTTTGTATGAGGTTTTATTTTAGGCAAATCTTGCAAAATCTGTTAGAATATCTGAGGTGTTTTACATTTTCAACATTGTTTTAGTATTGTAGAAATCCTAGAATGTGAACAAGGCATACATCTGGTATTTATTTATTTTATTAATGCAGCAGATTTTAGTCGAACTATTAGTTGGACAGACTTGGACTATTTATTATAGCTTCATAATTCCAGTGCAAGTCTAAAGTGGCAAATCTCAGACACCAAACATGTCTTGGCTGATCGACTACATCGGAGATATGTAGAAAAAAATTTGGCAAAGCATTTTTTAAAAACTGTTTATCTTTAACATGCCATGAATGAACCAGGATATACTACTCACTGTAGATCTGCAAGTTTTAAAAAACCTTCTTCGGACTGTTCGTCCACTGGGACATCTCAGAGCAATTTTTACAACCTAAAGAGGAGTTAATCAACATTAATCAGCGAAAATATACATTCCAGCATTCATTCTTACAGCATTGCTGACATCATGGGGAAGATTTTGTGCCAGACAGAAAAACAGCACTGGGCAAAAACATTAAATGCAAAGCTGTCTGTGTAACGCATTTCATTTGTGACATGAGGACAACGTGCCACAATGAAAAGCAAAACCTCTACTGCATTGCTCTTACATTGCTTTCTCTCTTCAGTCAAACTGGGTGGTGTTGTTTTTAAAAAAAAAAAATTAATTAATTAATGCTGACTTTGTGCCAGAAGTGAATGTAAAGTCGTGTGAAAAAATAAGTACACCCCATGGAAATTGTTGCCTTCTTTGACATATTTGGACAAGCAAACATTTGATCCTCTTTGACTTGTGCCTATTAATGAAGTTGATATACTTGAACAAAACAACTAGGAAAGTTAGCTTTTTCAAACATTTATTCAACAGAAACATCAATAGATGTGATATTCTTCTGTGGAAAAAGTAAGCACACCCTTGGCCTCAGAAGCTAGTATTGCCCCCTTTAGCAGAATAACCTCTTGTAGGCGTTTTGCATAATTGCCCACCAGGCTTACTAGAATTTTTGGCCACTCTTCCATGCAACATTCAGTTGCATGATGTTTGACGGTTTTCTTGCATGTACTGTCCGTTTCAAATCCTCCCACAACATTTCAATGGGATTCAAATCCGTCTTTGACTAAGCCATTCCATCACCCTCTACTTCTTTGATTACTCTGTCCAGAGCACATTATTCCAAAAGGCCTGGTCTTTGCCTATATGCTCGTTGATAAACTGTAGTCTTGCAAAGGCTTTTTCCTCGCATATCTCCCAGGCAGGTCAAATTTGTATAATCTCTTTATGATTGTAGAAGCATGCACTTTGACACCAACAGTTGCAAGACTGACTAGCAGATCCGGTGATGAAATTTTGGGGTTCTTGGAGACTTCTTTTTTTTGCATCAAATGGTCTGCTCTTGGGCTGAATTTGCTGGGCTTGCCAGTCCTGGACAAACTGGAAGTCTTTTGAAATCTGCGGCATTTGTAGATGATTTTCCTTACAGTGGAATGATGTATTTCAAATAATTTGGAGATCTTTTTAAATCCCTTGCCAGACTCATAGGCATCCACAACCATTTTTCTGAAGGCCTTATAGATCTCTTTAGATCTTGGCATGATGACACCACACACCTCAATTACAAAGGGAACACTAGACACTAGATATGAGAGGGGTATAAATAAGACTCCCTAAGCAGGTTCAAATCACTGGACACCTGATTCTAATTTTATGGATTTGAAGGTGTAATAAATGTATGGGTGTAGTTACTTTTTCCATGTGACTGATCCGTTTTTTGTTCATTAATACAAAAATGTCAATTTTATGTGTCATTTGCTAGAGTGTGTCACCTTTTATTAATAGGCAATGTTCCAAAGAGGATCAAATGTTTGCTTGTCCAAATATGTCAAAAAAGCCAACACTTTCCACAGGATGTAGTTATTTTTTCACAGGACAGTATTTCCCTGTGTATTTCACTTTCATCAGTGCATTGCAGTTCCACACTGAAATGCACTCACTGTCCAATCACAGCCCTGAGCCATAGTCAGCGGTGTGGTTGTAATCGGAGGAAGAGTTGCTGTCCATAGAAAGGAACATCCTTTATAGTTTTTCAGAATTATTACGAAAATGTGTGTTTTGTTAAAGTGTTAATATGACTAAGCAAGCTTTTAGAGAATGAACACACTCACCCCATTAGTGTCTTCTGAAGGTTCATCAGGTAAGGTTATGATCTTAGATAGAAAGATTAAAAAAAAAAAAATCACACAAAAAGCACATGGTGAAATGATAAATACAACCTCATACCATACTCCATTAACTTCACTATAAATAACACTGCCACAGCAGTGACTCAATGTAATCAGGAACATTTCTTACCTTTTTTTCTTTCGGCAGTCGTGTTAGGACAGGAGCCTGATTCGGTGCCTCTAGCTCCTTCCGCTTCCTTGCGGCCCTCTGGTTAGGAGTCTCATCGTCGCCATCTGTGTTTGCCATCGTCTGTTCCTCCTGCATCATTAGCTACAGTTAGTGCAGTGGGAGGCATTACAGCAACTAAAACCGTCATAATAACACAATTTATTAGTGATCTGGAAAAGACTAGTCTTGGTTTAACCCTCTTACCCCTAAGTTCCCACAGTATTATGTCCCATAACCCTATATTCTCCAGAGAAACAGCACGCCAACCCTGAGTTCCTGGGCCAAAATCAACATTTTAATTTTAACATTTTTAGGCCTTGAATCAACTTATAATAATGTATTTGTGTAATATTACTTTGAAAATGAAGCAGTTCAGTGTTTTTACTAAACTTAGAGCACAATTCTTAACTAGAGAAATTACGTAATAATGCTCGCTAAAATCCTTCTACTCATTTAGAAGTACCATACGAGCATCAGCGTGGTCAATGCCTTTGAATAAATTCAAGTAAATAATAAATAAATAAATGCATTTTAGCGCCAAAAGTCAAGTTTCTGGTGATAATCAGACCAGCAGGTAGTGTTTTCACGAATGCACAGAAATGGTCCCGTTATGACTCCAGACCCCTGCAGTGTCAGTCGCACTGGTTGATGCTGAAGATGAAGACAGATCAGGGTCTGAATCAGGAGAGTTTGCGTCTCTATCAGTTTCGGTTTCGACATCGCCTGAACTTTCACTGCTGTCACTATCTAGAATCCTCGCTCTCTCCTGTGTAACTGTGTATGTTTTTTCTTTTTTTTTCCACTGTTTTAGATGTACCCGTGTTCACTGTAGGTGTAACTTTAGCTGGAACACGATTAGCTTTTCGCTTTGGCATTTTTAGTTCACTTCTACTATAACACCAATATTCACGCTTGGATCAGCTTCATCGTAATGCCGGCGTAATGTCATAATCACGTCCTGACGTCAAGACGTCATCAACCTTCCAGGTTAAAAAATAATAATTAAATAAGTAAGGAATCATAGCAGAGTAATGCCGGTACACCGGCCTTATGGGGATAACGTTTACACTGTAAATCCTCTATATCGGCCTTACGGGGATTTGGCATAGACGACCAAGCCGGTATATCGTCCTTACGGGAATAGATCAAAGACGGGCAAGCCGGTTTTTCGGCCATACAGGGTAAGAGGGTTAAAAAGGTGTATGGTCAGGTGTCTCACCCCTCCTAGTGTGAAACCCTGGCTAAGTTTCCAGGTTTGTCCCGTCACACGATAGAAGTCTTCCTCTTTCTTCCTGAGCACTGCTTCCTGTCGGGGCTTCACGACTGCCTCGAGGTATTTGTCTGACTATTTAAAAAATACATACAAAATGTATTTATTTATTTTTTACAGGGACAAGTCACAATATATATTACAACAGTCTAAGCATAAAGCTAAATTTCAACCGTAATGCCTGGGTGGCAGTTACAATAGTACCCTATAGAGCAGTGTCCATTCAGTATTACACAATCATATTACATACACGCAATATTCTACATAAAGTAAAAACAACTAAATGATCATGAAGAACATAATATATACATGTACATGCAATTCTACATTTAAATCAACATATCCGACAACTTCCCTCTCCTTATCCCTTTAACAACCACAAATTACAATAACTCAAATGTTCACAGGACTGTTTTTCCTTCAGCCGTTTTGTTTTTTGTTTTGTTTTTACACCTGATTTGAATGTTTTTAAGGTGCCACATTCTCTAATGGCTGTCGGCAGAGAGTTCCAGTATTCAACTGCTTTAACTGAAAAAGCTGACCTGGCAAATGCTGTCGATCTGTATTTAATATAACACTCACCTCTAGTTGCTGACCTAGTCATCACTGTAGCATAAGTATTATGTACTATCAATTGTTTGAGGGGCGGTGGGGCAAGACTATGTAAAATTTTATATACTAGTGTTACATTTGCCAATATAAAAAAAAAATTATCAAATGTTAAAAGATTGTATTTATAAATAGTTTTACAGGAGTGATACAAATTCTTTTTTTTTTTTAATCCAGTCAGTACCTTAAGCTTATAAAGTGCATAATCAGTAAAATCAGTTTCTGTTACTAATTAAGCAACAAATGTTAAAAGTTGCAGAATGTAATGTTAAATTTACAAGTATGAACACTGCCATGCAATGCATCTGTCATATTTTTTTTTTGGGGTGTCTACATGCAACCAGGTGAGAAATACCGGCCTCGTAGTACAATGTCAGCGCTCCAGAAGTAGATATTTGACATTATGAGACTTTGCAATTATAAACTATAATCTGGCTTGAGTGGTAGATATGCTATAATGATAAATATGTTATTTACATGCCAGTGAATATACATGTTAGAAGTTCTTCAAATATTGCTTAACTCCATCAAAAATACACAACTGAAAAGTACTGCTCTGACTTTAATTAATATTAAATATTTATGGCACAATATCTTAAGATCATGGAATTTTCAGTTCGCTTATATTAGGCTAGTATATTGTGTAATTTAAAACCAGTAGCCACTTTGGTAGCAAGTCAGCTAAACTTCGGTAACTTACAGTATATTATTGGCAAATACTAAACTGTGTGTAAGAAGTATACATTTCTTTTTTCATCAGTGCACATATAGGTTCTGCTTCATTCATTTCAGGCTTTTGTTTAGATTTTTCCAGCCCTGAAATTACAAGGGACATTTGCAACTCACCTTGCAAGCAACAGAGGGCCATAAACATTACAAACTGCTTCTTTAAAAAAAAAAAAAGAAAAAGAAAAAAAAAAAGGCTGAGCTTGAATTGATAAATCAATTACCACACGTGTGTAGCTTATTTGTGTGACTGTCCAAACCTTAACACTGTGTTGATGCTGTTGTTCCCTTCTTGCTTTCTTCTGTTTAAGTATACTGTGTGCATCTTCAGCAGGACCTAGAATGACAGTACAGCGCTCAGGGCCATCCATTTTACTTGTGAAAATAATCTACATAAGTCCAAAAAAAAAACAACAACATTCATCTGAGACAAAAGCTGGGAGCAAAATGTGTTATAAAATTTCTCTAGTAGAAGTAGGAGTTAATCCTAGGAATAAATTGTAATCATGAACTATGGAGAAGATTTTTTGCCAGACAGAAAAGCAATCCCACTCAGGGGAAAAAGCTGAAATGCAATACACAGATGCTTTTCACTTGTGATATGGAGAGCAAACTGCAAAACCTAAATTGTATTCCTTCTTATACCTTATACCTCTTCTTCATTTGGCTATATCTACAAGTAACAAAAGCACATAATTCAATTCATAACTGTTTCCCTTCTAGTCTGTTTTCCAGCTACTTACCATAAATGCTTATTTTTGTCTACACTCCTGATAGCAATAATAGTATTTTTAAACATTTAAATAGTTTATGGTGCCATGACCAAAGGCTTCATCTTTCTATAAGTAATAAGTTATAATCTATTATACCACAGTGCAGCTGAATGCTCGAATATGATTGGTCGGAAGGAGTGTATTATTTTTGCTTAACAGCACGGCTCAGACAGTAGTTCCAACTGTTTCATTAACAACAGCTTTGTATTAATGTGCTCGTTCTAATACGTTATTTTATTGCAAAATCTAGACATAATCTAAGACTAATGAAAAAAATAAAAAATTTTAAAAAATAGTTGTGGTTAGCACGTTTGCCTCACACCTCCAGGGTCGGGGGTTCGATTCCCACCGTGGCCCTGTGTGTACGGAGTTTGCATGTTCTCCTTGTGCTGCGGGGCGTTTCCTCCGGGTACTCCGGTTTCTTCCCCCAGTCCAAAGACATGCATGGTAGGCTGATTGGAATGTCCAAAGTGTCCGTAGTGTATGAATGGGTGTGTGAATGTGTATGTGATTGTGCCCTGCGATGGATTGGCACCCTGTCCAGGGTGTACCCCGCCTTGTGCCCCATGCTCCCATAAACTCCAGGGACGCTGAAGGAAGGATAAGCGGTATAGAAGATGGATGGAACCTATAGTCATTGATGCAGTGACGTTTTTTTGTTAGTAGACATTTTATTAGAGCTGCAACAACTAATCGATAAAATCGCTAATAATCGATTATGAAAATCATGGTCAACGAATCTCATTATCGATTAGTTGGTCTGCGCGCAGCACAGGGGAGATTTACTCATTACGTTACTTGTGTTCCGAAAACAACCATTGCAGCGTGAATACTAAAGTTGTGACCCAAATGAAGTACTATACAACTACACTATGCACTGTGTACTCTACCATGTAGTGTATGGATTTTAGAAAGGTAATATCATCTAAATTGGAACACTAGCGTTTTTTTACTAACCGGAAGTATAAGCCACTTCCTACATGACGTCACATGCACGTAATGCGACGGCGTTAGCTTTAGCCTAGTACCCAGAATCACCGTACATGACTTTCTTTTCTCTCAATGACCATCAGACGGAGGCGAAATCGTCAAGTGACTGAGGAAGAAAATGTGCGACCTCCAAGTCCTCTAAGGCAGTGGGGCATTTTATATTAAACGCCGCGGAGAAGATTTATAAACTTTATAAAGCGGAGTTTGTGTAGCACGAGCATGACAGTGATGCTGTCGCAAGTTGCTTAAAAGGTTTAGTTTAAGTTTATTGTCATTATATGCTGTATCAGTGTAACTCGTGTTGTTTATTATAACGGAAGTGATCTATTAGTAACGAGGCCGTGTTGCTCCTCACGAGCAGTGTAGCGCGAGTAATATCTGTAATGTCTAAAACATTATGATCAAAAGTAAACAGAAGTAAAATAACATGTCTAAAGGCAACGAGTAACAGAAACCACAAGCTGCAGTGAATGAGATTTTATGATTAATTTAGGACTGCAGTTTAATTCAGTGCTTTTTGTGCATCCATAAAAAGTAATGAATATATACTAGTATATTATATATTTTGTGTGTGTGTGTCATATATATAATATATATATATATGTGTGTGTGTGTGTGTGTGTGTGTGTGTATAGTGTGTAAAGTATTTATGAATTTTTTTTATAGCACTTAATTAAACTACAGTCCTAAATTAATAATATATATTCTGGTGTGTGTCTGTGTGTATTGGGTTCTTTTCAGTCTTATATAATTAGACAAACAGTTGTGTAAAGTTTTAGTCTCAAGTTTATATTTGTAGCACTGTTTGTGGATTTAATTTTAAATAAACAAAAAAAAAATGGTACTGAAAGTTTGCCCCGCCCCCATCCGATTAATAAAAAAAAATCAAAAAAATAATCGGCCAACTAATCAATTATGAAAATAATCGTTAGTTGCAGCCCTACATTTTATTTAACATTTATAGAAGGAGTCTCTGGTGTCAGCACTTTGCAACTGTCACAGCGCTTTGCAAAGTTTCCCAGAAAGTCAGGACAGAGAAGTTTACACTTTCTTGGTAAAATAACAAGCTGTTTTTGAGTGAGTGAGTGAGTGAGTGAGAGAGAGAGAGAGAGAGAGAGAGAGAGAGAGAGAGAGCGTGAACCTGCATGGTGTATGGTGTAAATAATTACATGTAAAAGGTAAAAAATGAAACTGACTCGCTCTGGATTTCTATTTTGTCTTCGGAAAATCTTCCTTATTTGTGCTTTGATACGAAATTCTGATGATTCTGTGAATACGCAAATCAATGCATGACATAATCTGGCGACATTTTGAGCATGTTTTATCTGCGTTCCCCCTGAAAAGACATGGCAGTGCTGCTGAACTCTACTCGTAACAGTATGAGACTCCTCTGAAACTCTCCTAAATACCGGACGAGTGCTTCAAGACTACTCTTAAGGCGAAGACTCCAAGTTTGTACATTGCTCTCATTCTTAAGCCTAAGTAGCTACACAGAGTTCCTGATTTATAATATTGGTGTGTTTTTTTTTTTTATTAGCACTTATGACCAAAAACTTACTGTGAGCAGCTTTATATAACATCCCAAGCCTTAGATTAGCTCTCAAATCTTTATCAGCGGTCATGAGTTGAAGAAGAAAACCTTGTAGTACCTTCCACTGACGGTGGGGTCGCTGGACACAGGTAAGATTTCAGTTTGGGGTACAAGCAAGAGCTCATCCAAGTCAACACACCGAGTATCAACAGCCCACGACCTGCTAACTTCACTGCATCCTTCACACCTGTACAACACACAGGAATGGAGCATTTACTGTAGCACAATTACACATTTACACACGTTATTAATAAACTATAGACACGGTTCATTTTGAGGAAACAACAACAATAGCGTAATTAGACTCCTTAACCCAGATCCAGAAAGTACCTAGGAAGAGCTACGTAGTATTCAAACTTTTTTAAAATTAAGTATGCGAAAAACTTTATTTTATTTTAATGAACTGTGTTAAATTCAGTTTTCGAAGACAAAACATATCACCTATTATTGAAAACTTCCACGATACAATACAAAATAACGAGAAAAAGAAAACGCCAACATATAAAAACTCTCTCGCTGCAGCCATTTCCAGATTTGTGGCTCGATCCTAAATTGGATTTGTAGTGCACTACATGGAGTCTAAAAACATTCCGTTCACACGCCGTATAGTGCACGATGGAATAATGCTGGATTTGGGATTCAACCCCTTCGTTGCCGGCTTTCATGCGGAAGTGCTGTTTTCAAAATAAAGACCTCAAGTTGTTAAGCGTCATTACAAAATAAAAGGTACACCTACTCTAAAGAAATGCATCAAGCAAGGAATCAATAAGGGCTGCACGATTATGGCCAAAATGATAATCCCGATTATTTTGATCAATATTGAGATCTCGATTATTTATCACGATTATTAATTGATTTTAGTGACAACATATTTTTATTGCACTTTCACATTTATTAAGTTTTCTCATGCCACTATATAACACACAAGTAGGCATGAGAAAACTTGAGCTTCTCAATTATGACAGAATTTAGGAACATAATGTGAGCCATGACACATTAATTTACCTTCTGATAAACTAAATTTAATATTTTCAGTTCATTTTACAGGCTGTATGCAAAAAACAAATGTTAACCTGTTTCACCTTGTAAACAAATACAATAAACATCAATGTTCAGCGTTTGAAGTCTGCTCCTCTTATATATATTTAAAGCTACACTATTAGACATTTTCCACTGTCATGGTTCTGGGCTGGAGTCAGTTCTCGAACCGCTCTGTGTATATTGTGTATATATCTGAATAATCTCATATAGGATGTGATTGGGTGAGTTCATTTACCCGTCAGATGCAAAGCGCTTTAGTTTAATGGTGTTCATTACTGACTCTCCGATCAGGATTTTTACAGACGATACGATCCAGATACCAATCTTTTTTTATTTAAACTTTAATCAGGAGGTCATAAACAGTTAAATGTAAACTCTCTGCTCGTGGTCACTGTTAATTGAGTTAAAATAATAGCAATGAGATACTGTTGGTTAATTGATAAATAAAAAAGCATAAAATATTTATTTTTAAATATGTTAAAAACAATAACGAATCCTAATTAAGAGTAGACTAACACAAAAATTATCCATATTAGGAAAAAGGCTAATAGATTTCTAAGGAAATAGCGAACTAAGCTTAATGTCAAATTGATATTAAATGCAACCCATAGTAATTAAACATTATTTCATTTCTCATTTTATTTATATTTTATGAAATTATATCTATTTTTTATATTAAGTGATTTATTTATAACTAAGCACATTTTCTGTCTTTACATTTTAGCAGTTTTATTTTTGTTTGTTTATCAGTTTTAGATGGTTTTCCCCAGTACAGTGTTCCATGTCTGCTGATAATAGTGTGTTTTGGGGGGGATTAATCAAAATATGGCAACTGATGATGACTTTTCTAGTGATATCTGCAACCCTGAGTTTAAATGAAGTGAATTAGCGTTAGTGAAGGAGAGCGGCAGTGTACTGTATGTTTACAGACCAAACAGTTGCTGCTCTTGATTATGATTGGTGAGGAATTTTTTAATAAAGAAGTTTGAATTAAACCCACCTTGTAGCATTAGCATTATTATTAATTTACTCCGCGCGAAGCCGCTGTTTCTACACGAGCGGCTCACAGTAGCGGGTTCAGGTCATTTTGCGGGATCAATAAAAGATGGCGGTTGTGAGATCGGGAAGTTGAAGCAGATGATGTACAGAGTTACTTGTCATCATAATGTCTTCTCTGCGGTATTTACACACTTGTTCGGTTGACTGAGGAAGTGAAAAGCAGTGTGAAAGTAACTGTAGGTGCATTTTGGACTTCCTGTAGTTTTTATTCCGATTGTATTCTACAACTCCGAACAGGTCACTCGCACCGGTGCAAATAAATATTTATTCACAGTTGCACAAAATACTTTTACAACCTCTCCAGGCTGGTGGAGGTAATGTAATGGTGTGGGGAAAGTTTTCTTGGCACTCTTTGGGCCCTTTAATACCAATCAATCATCGCTTAACTGCCACAGCCTATTTTAGTATTGTTGCTGATGATGTGTTCATGGACACAATTTACCCATCTTCTAATAGCTACTTCCAGCATCATAATGCACCATGTCACAAAGCAAAAGTCGTCCCTAACTGGTTTCATAAACATTACAATGAGTTCAGTGTTCTTCTGTGGCTTTCCCAGTCACCGGATCTCAATCCAATAGAATAGAATTGGGATGTGGTAGAACGGGAGATTCGCAGCATGAAAGTGCACCTGAAAAATCTGCAGGAATTGCATGATGCAATCATGTCAACATGGACCAGAATATCAAAGGAATGTTTCCAACATCCTGTAGAGTCCATGCCATGAAGAATTGAGGCTGTTTTGAGAGCAAAGGGAGACCCTTCCCAGAATAAGTTTAGTGTTCCTAATACAGGAAAAGTGCTCAGTGAGTGTATATAATAAAAATGATAATATTTATAAAGAGATGCATGATGATGCAGTGGGTAGTGCTGCTGTTGCACAGCTCCAGTTTCGCCAGGTTCTTTCCTGAGATTGGCTGCCTCCCAAAAACATGTAGGTACGTGGACTGGCTACATTACTGGGTAAATTGCCCCTAGGTGTGAATGATGTGCATGGTGCCTTGTGATGCACTGTTGTGTCAGGGTGGATTCCCATCAAACGCCCAATGTTTCTGGGATTGGTTCCAGATCTACTGCATTCCTGTACAGGATAAAGCAGCTACTGAAGATGGATGAATGATAATATTTCAAAATAAAATATTTTAAATCATGCTGAGTGGAAAAAACTATGAGCATTTGGTTCAGTGTGCTAGATAATATAGAACATGATTGAAACTGAACTGACAGCACCATTTTTAATTTTTATTTTAAATTATTTAAAATTTACAATATTTCATGGGGGGCATGGTGGCTAGTGGTTAGCATGTTTGCCTCACACCTCCAATGTTGGGGATTCGAATCCCACCACTGTGTGCGTGGAGCTTGCATGTTCTCCCCCTGCTTTGGGGGTTTCTTCCGGATACTCCGGTTTCCTCCCTCAGTCCAAAGACATGCGTTGTAGGCTGATTTGTATTACCAAATTGCCAGTAGGGTGTGAATGTGTGTGTGATTGTACCCTACGATTGGTTGGCACTCCGTCAAGGGTGTCTCCTGCCTTGTACCTGAGTCCCCTGGCATATAGGCTCCAAGCTCCCTGTGACCCTGTGTAGGATAAGCAGTACAGAAAATGGATGGATGGACAGACAATATTTCATTTGGAATGTTAAGACAGCATATGTTAGTAACAAGATGTGGGTGATATGTGGGTGATATGTGGCTGATCGGAAATGTCGGGTGTTCAAGCCACAGCACTGCAAAGCCGCCACTGTTGGGCCCTTGAGCAAGGCCCTTAACCCTCTTTGCTATAGGGGGCACTGCATCATGGCTAACCCTGCACTCTGACCCCAGCCTCCTGACATGCTGGGGTATGTGAAGAAAATAGTTTCACTGTGCATATGTATATGTGATAAATAAAGACTCATTATCATTATTTGACAATCTTAGATCTTGAACATTTAAAATGTCTTCAAGAGAAGTCGGTGCCTAAAAATTCACCAAGGATTGTATACAATGGGCACAGTGCAAGCAACTGTTGTTTGCAAAATATGTGACATTGAGTAAATAAAAGCAGTTTATTAAAAAAATTTTTGACAATGACTATCAAAAATGACCTAAGCGGTCTTTATTATTTTTCCTTCTTTTTTCTACGGTTTCCTTGTAGAGCTACAGTATATTTTCATCAATAGGGGAATTCATTTGGTTGCTCTGTTCAGTAACTTGCAAAATACTCTTAAAAACAACATGGAAAAAAAGCTTAATATATTGAAAATAAGCATGATAGATTTTTGCCCAGCAGCCCCCCTGAAAATGGAATAAACAACCTCAATTGCTGTTATTTCTTGTCCCATACTACCTCATCCCTATGATGAGACATTATCAATCTGGTTGTTTCCAAAACATTCATATAATAAGAAGAAAATCCTTCCGTCTTTCAAAAAAGAGCCAAAATATGTTTGTGAACACCACTCATTTTATTAACGAGTAACCTTTGCTAAAAGATCTGCACACTGCTGCTGAAATACCATCAGAGTGAGAGAACATAAATAGACTTCTTGAGAAGGCCTACTTTAGTGTGTACATGTGAAAACCACACAACATACCACAGCATAAAATTAGCTGTCATGCAGCAAGTGTTCATACACTGACGCCTTGGTGGAAACTGAATTAGGACTGTTAAAGGGGAAAGCTGTGGCTCAGCATTTTGCTCAGCAAAAAAAAAAAAAAAAAAATACTGAGCTTGCGGTTGGAAAACATGTTTGAGCAAAACCCTCAACTACTCAGTTCAGTGCTTCAGCTGGATTTGCCTCGCTTGCAGTTTGCTTTGGATAAAAGTGTTAGCCAAATAAATACATTTATTTTATCTTCAGTAACAGCTTTTTCCATCACAGGCCAATACACACACACACACACACACACACACACATACAAAGAGGCAATCTAGTGTAGCCTATCCACCTATTGTGTATTGTATTTTATTTGATTTAACATATATTTTCACAGTGCAGTCAGACAAAAATCTCTTTGGAAAAATATTAAGCTTTTCATGGTCTTAACAACAAATCATTGGTCAGGAAATTAGCAAGAAAGTAACTTAGTATTGGGTAGCGTTTCCCTCTGATTTCTTTAAAAGTTTAAGCCTTGTGGGTAAACCTGTGTACAGCTTTTATTTATTTATTTATTTATTATTTTTTTTATATAATATTTTTGTTTACATTTTATTTGTTATTTTTTACTTGATTTAAATTTTGTATACCCAGAATTTTATATCAAACATTTTAATCGTTATCAAGATTTTTACCTTTGTGTACAAGAAGACTAGCTATATCAGTATATAGAGCATTTCACCGAGTTTTTTCTTTTGTGATTGTTGCGGCCAAAAATGCTTGTTTTTTTGCTGCGGCTGTTTTCAAAATTTGCAATGCAATTTGTGGAGTTTTTTGTGCTTTTTTTGTGGAAAACTACTCGAATTAGTGAAATCACAGTTGCATGAATTTGTTTTGCACGGCGTTTCGCATTGACGTTTGTTGGTAAATGAGACCTTTTAGCTGTACTCAGGCTTTGACCGAATGCGCGTTTTGATGACATCACATGACGCGACTTGGTTGTGCGGAAAATTTTCGGTAATTAAAAAAAGCAAACTCCTCTCAATACTGCAGAGTTTGCTTGACTTTGCACTCATTTCTGTGGTCGCAAAATCCTGGAGGGACTGCCATATAAGTGAATTTCCCTGTTTCTGACTTTTCTGCCCAAACACTTCACTGCAGCAAAAGTAAACGAGCAAATGGTGGCACAGGAGGTCTCAGGAGTGAATTTGTTTCATTCTTTGTCAGGTTAGCTCCTATGAGGCCAAACTGCAGTACCCATCAGCCACTGAATGTCACATGACCCAGTCACATGTCCTAATCATGCTCACCTGTGCGTTACCCTGATTATCACCGTTATATAAGTTCCTTTAGTTCAGCATCAGTTTGCCTTATTTATAGTCTGTTTTTTTGTTCTTTGGCCTGTCTCCATTGTTTAAGTTTACGGTTTACTTTTTTTCCCCCTCACTATTTTGACTGTTTGTTTTGTGCTTTCAAATAAATAGTCTGCATTTGCGTCCACCGCCTCTAGATTAGACATTCTTGCTAATTTTCTGACCACTGATTTGTTGTAAAGACCATAAAAAGCTTAATGTTTTCCCCTTTTGGGCTCGGCCCATTTATGTATTTTTTTGAGCAGGAGTGTACATGTTTCTGCAAGGCAGTCTATGATGATGGAATGCTATAACTAAAAGCTGCCTTATTCTATGATTTTATGAAGGAAGTTGTCAAACAGTCATTTAATAGAGATCACTGTGATGAGTACAGCTTCTGGCATTTATCATGAACCTGAAAGCTGAACTGTAAACAGAATTCAGTGATTTCAAAGCTGCTTTTGAAGCATGTCTGTACATGTCTTTGGAAGTAAATCTGAGAACCTAGAAGAATGAATTACACACTGACAACTGTACATATGAAATATGTATGAGATTGACTGTAACAGGAGACACTGTAAGAAGAAACGACAATTTATTCATTTTTCTTTCTTGATTCGATAATATTCTGGATTTATTTCACCTGCTGTATTTTCATTATATTTCATCACATTAAAGAAACGCCAACCACCCATTTAGTTGGCACATGCAAATTGTTCTCTATGAAAAAGCTCTGGAAGTGAATTTGATTTAGAGCTTAATCTACAAGTGAACGAAGAGTTCATGAAAGTGTTAAACAAAAACATCCATTTTGATTAAATTATTATTGACCTCAACAACTGCCCTTAGACTTCCAAGTGAGTTTTGAGTGAATGGAGTTGTGTGGCATTTTAGATTTTACAGGATGGGTTACAGGAAAATATTTCATTCATGACTGGTAGTTCCAAATGCTTTTATTTGTCACTGCATGTGGCTATCTTTGGTGGTTTGCATCTGACTTTGTTGACATCTTTGCTGATTATATGGCGATGTCAGTGTGGTGTCAGTCAGTGCGTTTACATGGACAACAATAATCCACTATTAACCTGATTAAGACAATACTCTGATTAAGAAACTACCAAGTAAACAGCAATTTTTAATTACCTTAATCTGATTACGGTCATACTCAAAGTAAACACAAATCGAATTAAGACATGTGGAGTATTCCTATTTTAGTCACATTATCAACGTGTATTACAGACATGTAAACACCTTAATCACATTATTAACATCATGTGAGAGTTTTCACCGATTTTGCGACAGGACATGTACACACACAGCAGCGCTCAACCGTTTTACGGCAAAAAAGAGAGCACGGCTGCATCCCAAACCGCATATTTGCCTACTATAGGCCTGTAGTAGGAGAAATACATGTATCTCGGCTAGTATATAGACGGTAAGTACGCGGTTTGGGACACAGCCCACGGCTTCAAGCAGTTGTCTATTTGCACGTATAGCATGACAAATAATTAACCGCACTTGAAGCGTTCGTAAAAAAATAAAATAAAAACACCCAAAACTGTATACGGTCCCATAACGAAGACGAACTGTATGTTAATACGTGAAATTCTGGAGGGACGTCGGACGGCGTGATGCAGTGACGTAATGACGTGTGCAGTTAATCTAATTATGTTCTCTAGCATGTAAAACGGGAACATGACAGAAGTATTCTAAAAGCGACTCATGTAAACACCTTAATCACATTATTATCTTACTCAGAGTAAGGTCAGTAATTAGATTACTGCTGTCCATGTAAACATAGTCATAGTCAGTTTGTGCTTTGGAGTGTGTTTACCAGAGTAGACCACTGAGGGGCAGCACTGCTGTGCAAAACTAACAGTGTCTCCTGCTGCTGGAGAACAGAATCATCTGAGGAGCCTTCAC
The DNA here is from genome assembly GCF_023375685.1 of Ictalurus furcatus. NCBI lineage: Eukaryota > Metazoa > Chordata > Actinopteri > Siluriformes > Ictaluridae > Ictalurus > Ictalurus furcatus. The sequence continues at coordinate 18,196,736 of NC_071270.1, read as the reverse complement.
CCAGACTGATAACGATCGAGTTACTCAAATAAACCACATGATAATGATCATGAATATATAGAAATATAGTGCAGATTTGTGCTCCTGGTAAAGCAACACAAGCTGAGAATTTTTCACAGTATTTTTTTAACTTTCATAATATTATTTTCCCAACCATTACAAAGATATGAGTAAAAATTCAACTGCCTAATAATCTACAGCATTTTAAAGTTGTAACAGTATTTATTGCCTCACAGTTACAAATAACACGACAGACACCTTGGTTGTGTTTATCTCATCAGCTTTACTCCTGTTCCCCAGAGTCCTGTTACTTCTCCATTTACTTAGTACTCAGAAATGCTGATACACTAAAATCTAGCACTAAATGCCCAGCATAGATAACCAGATAGTATTTGCTGTAGAAAAAATCTCAATCGCCTGCCACAAGAAGAAATAAAATGAGAATAGATCTGGGAACTGCTTTTACAAGATGCACCACAAATGGGATGACATTACAGTAGACCCTGATTTATTTTATTCCTCCTAGACAGGTAACGTCATGAGCAACATTATAAACTGGTCAATTTAAGCTCGCTCTCCTGATTAGGCAATTATGAACAACCTTCATAGATTGTAAATAATATTAGAGAAACACATACGCACATTTGTAGGCCAGCTTTTTTTTTTAGGCCAGACTTTTTTGTGAATGTTCTGGCCAAAAATGCTTGATTTTGAGTGCTTTTGTGCTTTTTTGTGGGAAAACTACTTGAATTGGCAAAATTACATTTGCACAAAATTATTTTGCATGGACTTTTGTAGTGATGTTTGTTGGTAAATGAGACCTTTTAACTGTACTCATGGTCGACGCACACAAATGGAAGAGGGCTTTGGCTGAATGCATGTTGTGATGATGTCACATGACATCATGGCTCAAATCTGCAGGAAATCTGCAGTAATTTTTTTTTACAAATTGCAAGCTCCTTAGAATATTGCGGAGTATGCTTGAGTCTGTGATTGCAAAAGCCCCAAATCCTGGAGGGACTGCACTGTATATGGACAATTCTCAGGTTTTAGTGCTAAAGACTGTAGGATGATCCAGGACAAAAAAAAAATCCTGTGACATCAGTCATTAACACCTGTTAGGATTGTTTTAATCTTATAAATAGTGTGGACTAGGCATAATGTGAATGATTATGGGAGGCGGAGCTTTGTGTCTGGGAGGTGGGGCTTATCTACTCAGCTGTGGATGGGAGGCGGAGTCAAAAGTAGGCGAATCCTTGCAATGTTCTACCTAATTATCAAGTTCTACCACAAGGTTTCAGAATGATAGTCTTATACATCAGAGAAAGCTAACCTGTAATAAGTAAGGAATAAAACATGAAGGAGGGTGCTGTTTTGGGAAAATCATAAACAACGGGATGGTGTGGTGCAACCCCATGCAAAGCGGAGTTAATGTTACCACCCTGAAGTTTTTCCAGATTATTTTCCAGTAACAACATGTCCTGAAGTGTTTTATTCCTCTTATGCCATAGAATTTTGTCAACCGTTTAAAAAAAATTAAAAGAACAATACATAATACATTATATATACGTGTAGTTTCAGGAAACAAGTTCGTGTCACCATTTATGTTATAGTAGCTTCTAAGGGCTGTTCCCTCTCAAGCCTCTCTTTTTCTCTCTCTCTCTCTCGAATCCAATAAGAAAAAAGCCCTCTGTCCTGAAGACTTTCACATATCGGTAAACTTAAAGTTACACCTTTACCTCTGAGTGTTACAAAGAGCTGACACTGGAAACTCCTCTCAAAAATGTTTTAAGAAACCCCATTTCCTCACAGAAATCTTCAATCATCAATTACACACATTTTTATGTGGAGCGTCTGCCATTCAAGTCCCTGAAAGCTTCCAGCTGAAGTTGCTGTCAGAGCTGTGCTGCTATGCTCCTGTTGTTACTTACTCAACATCTTCTGACCAATCAGAATCAAGCCTTCAACAACACTGTGGGATAAATAATAATAATATCATATATACACTAAAAATAGTACAACAATATGTGTTTAACCAGAAGACACAGTTTTTCTGGTTCACTTGACAAAATAGCAGTACAGCAAAAAAAGAACATGTCTCTCATAGATCATTGTACAGACATTTACATACACACATACTCAAGAGGCAACATGCTGAAGGTGTTTCAGCATCAATATTCAAGTGCTCTCTGAAGAGCCAAGTGTTCAGGCATTTCCTGAAGTAAGGAGAAAAAGAAAACAACCTGATTACAGCAGCCACACCACAGCACATGAGGAACAAGGCGAGGAAACTGCTGCAGGTGATGATAATAGCAATAGATAGTGCATCGGAATAATAATGGCCATATTTGTTGGCTTGGAGGAAGAAGAAGGAGAAAGCTGCAGATCTTTGTCTGTGGGCCTACGGCCATTTGTGTTTTCAGTGCATTTGCTCGGTAAGCCGGGATCTTTGTGTTTACTCTAATTTGCTTTCTTCAGCTGGAAGGCTGGCACAGCCGTAGCAGGGCCAACAAGATTAAGAGCCTAGTGCCACGTCTTCCTCTCGCCCCGACAACCCGCTGGAGATATGGGATGGAGGCCATTACCATGGAAATGCAATGTTTACATGGCTGGGAGAAGTCTATTAGCTGCTTTTTTGGGCATGTAAAGAGGACGGTAGGCTGTGTGAGGGGGTTTATCACTCATCTGGTTCCTCTTACGCTTTTCTCTTGTTCTCACCCTTAATGATTTTCCTGCCTTCTAACCATGCACAGGAAAAATAAATTGTTTAAATGTCCTTGTTGCTGATTACAGACATCTCCACCTCACTCAGGATGTGGAGAGTAAACTTGCTCTTGTTTCTAAGCATGCCTCGCATGGTTCCTGGATTATTTACTTCTAATTCATTTAAAGCATCTGGGACAGCATGGCGGCCTAGAATGGGACTGGTTAACCGGTTAATGATGCCACGAAACTCATGTATTCACTGAAAGCCACATAATAGGATAGTATAGTGCTTTTATAAAAATAAAACAGTCAGTATTTTTGCTGCAAGATACCTCTCATGTGTAGTTATTTACTAATGTTATTATTGCTACTTCAGGTAGTATGTCATAGCTCATGCATCAGTATTTATGTTTTAATATTAGCCAACTTAATTAACCTTCAGAATCTGGCATTTAAAACTGGTACCAGCATGGGGAAGGTTTTGCTGCTTAGTCTGGTTGTTAAATATTAAATAAAAATTATTTGAATACATTAACTGTTTGTGAATGTAGACTACGAGGGGTCCCAAAAGTCTCCATACTCAGCAAAATGTCTCATACTTAGTTTATATTTTAGATTATTGTTATATATATATATATATATATATATATATATATATATATATAATATCATTCATATAGCATTATTAACAAATTAAAAAAACTGGAAGTGTTGCGGCCCAAAGTCAATGAACGTCCACTGAAGGCATGTATATGAGGGTGATATACTGATATATTCCCGTTAAAGTCAATTGCAACCTTGTGACAGCTTCATGATCCAGTGTGGGACTGATTTCAATACATTCTTCTTTTGTCAATGGCATTCTTAAAGGATATCTGAAAAATTTTGGAAGACATTTTGCTAAAAAGTATTAAATTCCCCTATGTATGGAGAATTTTGGGACACCCTGTACATGGGGGTGATTGTGGAACTGTAAAAGTCAGGGGAACATCAAGAACAAGAAGTTCTGGAAGGTTTCTGATTTCCAGAGAGAGAGAGAGAGAATTTTAATCGAATTTTCAAAAGACCTTTATTACAATTACTAAAAACTTGTCCTATCAATTCTCACGTTGTTAAATAAATAAGTAAATATGATAAGAGTAAATTCAAGGGCTAGAGCTTATGTGTGTGTAATATATATATATATATATATATATATATATATATATATATATATATATATATATATATATATATATATTTTTGTAACGTGTCAATCATGAATGATTTTGAACGAATCTGTACTATGACTCGGGAAAAACAAAAAAAAATTGTCTTAGAAAGTGATTCGTTTCCGGGGATAGATAGATAGATAGAGAGAGAGAGAGAGAGAGAGAGAGAGAGAGAGAGAGAGAGATCTTACTTATATTCTGCTGAAATGAACGAAATGACTCGAAAAAGATTCAGTTTATTGCTGAACAAGATTCAAATACCCGATTCAGTAAAATGATCCGAACTTCGCATCACACAGACGCGCGCGCGCGCGCACACACACACAGGAGGCCACTTAGGTACAAAACTTGGGGCTTTTTATTTAAAAAGTGTCTTGAACGTGGGGAAAGGGGGATCGGAGTGAAATGTTCTGGTGCTGGTGTCCTTCTCTCCAGGATAGGAGGCGTGGTGGTGTGACCCAGCAGTGCTGAAGCCTTCTTTGGAGGTCAGTGAGCTCTGGGGAAGGCAGCCAGAGGCGGGTTCTTCTGTGTGAACCAGAGAAAAAAGCGTTAAAAGTGTCATGGAGACGATCACTCATCTTGCTGTAGGAGGAGAACCTTTTTCTACTCTCCCGTCGGCTGCTGGATGGCGGATTGCTGCCGCGCTGATCATTATCCGCCAGCCGCCTGTGTTTCTGTGGCCCCGCCTTGCAGGCACGCGCTGTCGGGCTGTCCAAAACATTAGATCTTTCAGCATCCCGGGGCACTCCCAGGAAGATGGTTTTTCCCATTTTGTGCGCGTTACAATATATATACACAGTTGCCATTAAATGATTCAACCCCCATTGCAAATCAGGTATATTGTCAAAATGTACAGACTTTCAGCTGTTTGAAATGAACAAATCAAACAAAAGCAATTAAAATAGTTCAACAACAACGAATGCTTCAAGTGGTTTCCCCAAATTCAACTGAAAATGCAACTTCAAAATTATTCAACCCCCTGAATAGAATCCCTCACAACAGCACAAATATGCAAAACAGTTGTTGTCTCAAGCACATCTGATGAAACTAATCAAGGGCTTCATTGGTTGCACCAGGTGTGCTTGAGCTGGAACTCATGAAATACCTGAACTGGCCAATGGTAGAAAATTTATGAAATACCTGAACTGACTAGGGGTAGAAAATGTACTAAATACCTGGATGGGGCAGAAAAAGGAAGCTATCAATGGCTGCAAACAGATTTCTGAGAAGGCAGGTTGTGAAAAACCCTCGAGTGACTACAAAAGACCTGCAGCAAGACTTGGTGGCAACAGGCACTGAGGTTTCAGTGAGCACAGTAAGCCGAGTACTAAACGTATAAGGTTTCCATGCCAGTACTCCAGGACGTACACCGCTACTGACCCAAAAGCACAAGAAAACTCGCTCAAAATCATAAATAAGCCACAGAAGTTTTGGGATTCTGTTCTGTGGAGTGATGAAACAAAACTGGAACTTTTCGGCACGATGGATCAGCGTTACGTCTGGAGGAAGAAGTATATGAACAGAGTGCTCTTTCTTCAGTCAAGCATGGTGGTGGTTTGGTGCCGTCTGTGAGGAAGCTGAAGCTTGGGCGTCATTTAGACCTTCCAACAGGACAATGATCCCAAGCATACCTCAAATTCCACCAAGGCTTGGTTGCAGAAGACGTCCTGGAAGATTCTACAGGGCCATCACAGTCACCTGACTTGAACCCCATAGAAAATCTCTGGTGGGATTTGAAGAAGGTGGTTGTAGCACACAAACCCAAGAATATTACTGAACTGGAGGCCGTTGTTCATGAGGAATTCCTCAGGAAGCTGGTGTCTGGCTATGCATCTCATTTGCAGCAGGTCATAACAGCAAAAGGGTGCTCTACTAAGTATTAAAGATGCTTCCCATGAAGGGGTTGAATAATTTTGAAACTGGAGAAATCATTAGAAGTTGCATTTTCAGTTGAATTTGGGGAAACCACTTGAAGCATTCATTGCGTTGAACTATTTCAATTGCTTTTGCTTGATTTGTTCATTGCAAACAGCTCAAAGTCTGTAAATTTTGACAGTAAACCTGATTTGCAATGGGGGTTGAAGAATTTGATTGCAACCTTATATATATATATATACATATATATATATATATATTTTACATACATATACACACACACAAACTGTAACTTGTCGACAATGACTTCACACAAAGCCCCTTTATAACACCAAATCAAATAAAAAAAGAAAGAAAGGGTGTGAGGGCACACGGTGGCTTAGTGGTTAGCATGTTCGCCTCACACCTCCACATGTGTGTGCGGAGTTTGCATGTTCTCCCCGTGCTGCGGGGGTTTCCTCCGGGTACTCCGGTTTCCTCCCCCAGTCATGCATGGTAGGCTGATTGGCGTGTCTAAAGTGTCCGTAGTGTCCATAGTGTATGAATGGGTGTGTGAGTGTGTATGTGATTATGCCCTGCGATGGACTGGCACCCTGTCCGGGGTGTACCCCGCCTTGTGCCCGATGCTGCCTGGGATAGGCTCCAGGTTCCCTGTGACCCTGAAAAGGAGTAAGCAGTAGAAGATGGATGGATGGATGGATGGAGAAAGGGTGTGAGAGAAAAAGACAGATGCACAGAGAAACAGAGCAAGAGAGACAGAAAGAGAAAAGGACAGAGAGAGAGAGAGAGAGAGAGAGAGAGAGAGAGAGAGAGAGAGATGGGAATTTATAAGAAGTTAACTAGAATGAAAGTGGTCAGGCACAGACTTTTCCCCAAACCTCAGCTATTGTATAACTCTGTTAAGATCTAGCTTCTGATCATTTCAGAAAGGGCCATAACTTTTACTGTCACTACACATTCTTAGAAATAAACATTCTTCAATGGTTCTTTCCCCCCAGAGCTACTAGCCAAAGGGCCCATAAGAGCTCTAGATTGATTGTTTTTCTTTGTGTACATACTGAGTGTACACACAGTACAGTGTAGAAGCATGTTATTTATTTGAAAGTCAATTCGTCAGCAAAATGTTATCTATGTAGATATTTAATATAACCAAAGAGGGTTTTCCAAAATATTCCAGTGGTTTGCAGTGATTGAACTATTATCCCAGTGTATAATTTGGTTAAATTCTTTCTTTTCTTTTTTCATTCTATTTTTCCTCTTAATTTAACACACCTGTTTCAGTTAATCAAGCCTTTAAACTCCTGAGCTCCTGAATTAGAAAATCAAGCATGTTCAATTATAAAGGCACAAAACTTGAAATTATTAAGGCAATATTCAAAAACAAAGGAAGGATCAGTTAGTCTTACAGACATTTAGCCAAACCCTTTTGAACCCTTTGACTATTACATGAATATATTTTTCATGTTGTGTACAGGGTTGTGAATGAGAGTGTATATACTTTTGCACTCAACTGTGTAGAAGGTGCCTTTACTCTTTCAGTACAATTTCGTCTGAAATTAATTCACAGTGTGCAAATATTACATGATGGCATGATTTATAATTATAGACTTAATACCCAAGTATTTATTATTAATAATTATGGACTCGGATAAAAAGCGGCGGTGCATTGTGTAATACAGAATGACTGTCTGTTTGGATTATGATGTGGGTGTGCAATACAGTGTGAGCACATCTGATTCAGTTCGTGATGAGCTTGTTAATGAGCTATTGAATTGAGCAACATGTATGTAGGTAGAAAATGGTGAAGCGTACATTGATGATCCGTTTTTGTTGTATTTGCTTTTCATGAGAGCTTTTCACAAAAGAGAATTACATTACATTTCATAGGAAATGGAACTTGTGAATGGTAGAGAAATATTATTCTTGCATTTAAGTCCTTAAAGCTGTAGTAATATCCAACTAAATTGAGTGATGTAAAGGATGGAGGTTTTATCACAGCTTTATGGTTTTATACTTCACAGTGAATGAATAGAAAATGGCCCAGTTTGAGACACTATGTTACTTGACCTCAGTATAGAGAAAAATGTCACATACAGGGATGAATTGCAACGGAAACCATTTCATTTCCCCCTCCCATGTCCATTATGTTCTCTGTCTGTTTGACAATGTCAATAGAATAATGAAGAACCTTGTTGTTGAATCCAGGGCAATAACAATTAGATGAACATTTAGTTGCAGATATGTTCATTGGTTATGAATAGGACCATTTCTTAGACTGAATCGTAAAATACAGAAGGTGACATTTTCCATAGAAAAAACCATTTTGTTTCATTTAACAGCCCAGGTGAACTAATTAATTCTATCTATTATTAAATCACTTTTCTATTTCCCACACAGTGACATATTTTGTCATTCACTTCATAGAGATATGAAACAGTGACACTGCACTTGTACTCTTATATAAATGGCACGTAGTCATCATTTTCAAAAGATTTTTGGTTATACGGATGTTTATACAAAGGTTCTTGTAGACTGCATGAGCTCATAACATTTGGAGTTTCAGTCTAATGAGTATTTCTTTGTTGCACTCAGAGGACTATGGAGGTAAGGGAAGATTTTCTTTCAAGCCTTTTCAGTTTTATTTTCAAGCATTGTTTCAGCTTTAAAGCAAATAAAATCAAAATCACTCGAATGGGATTATGATTGCAGTGATTATATTTGCAATTTAGATTTTGTTTATTTTGAATAATCAACAGTAGTCTTGTGAAATAATAGCAATCAGATGATTTTGTTGCAGACGTGTTTATTATATATGCATAGCATAATTTCCCTAAAATGCAGTTAGTGGAAATAAGTATTCAGACTTTTTTGTTTTTGTTATTTAATATATTTCAGTGCATATGTCCACTTCAAATTTACAACACACCGAATATCTTTAGAGTTTATACTTTTTAATATGAACAAAAATGTATGTATTAATTAAAAATAAATAAATAAATAAATAACACTGATAGGAGAAAAAAGTTTTCAGATACCACAACTGACCAACATTGGTACTTTGCTGCAAAGCTGTTGTTGGCAGTTACAGATTTGATATGTCTATGGTAAGAGGTAATTAGCTTTTTGCAGCATTGTGGTTACATTTTGGCCCATTCTCCTTTCAAGTCATCTTTAATTCCCAATTTCAAAATTCTCTGTAAATGTACATGGGATTTGAGTCAGAATGGCTAGGCCATGCAAGGCCTTCTTCAGTTATTTCATCTGTATGTTTGGGGTTGTTGTCTTGTTAAATCATTCATCTTCTCCCCAGATTTAATTTTTTGGTTAATAAGATTAAATTCTCCTCTAATATACATTGCTCCGTCCATAATTCCTTTGATGATGTGTAATACCCAACTAATGTTTGGAGAGAAGCAGCACTAGATCATGATGTTCCCACCTCCATACTTCACCGTGGGCGTGGTGTTCTTGGGATCTTATGTGCAACCCTTCTTTCTCCAAACAACACGAGATGAATTATTGCCAAAATGTTCTATTTTCTATCTTCTATTCGTCTGTGCAGAGTCTATTGTTCCGAAAGAGTTCTGATCTTTTTTTAGCAGAGGAGTTTTGCATGAGGTGTATGAACGGAGATGATTGTGATGCAGTTATACTTATTGTTCTCTGTGTAACTGTTGTTCCAACTGCTTTCACGGTGTCCTGCAACTCTTTTCAAGTGACTGCTGGCTTCCCTCTTACCTTCCTTACCTTAAAGTGTGTTGTGAAATTTCACGTGTCATACCTGTCCAGACACAAATGGTTGTGGTTCCATGAACTTTCTACCTGCATATTATCGAACCAATTGTACTTACTGGGGTCTTCATGGTCTTTGCTATGGCTCTTTAGCTATTTCCACTCGAGTGTTGTTCCTGAGAATTTTAGGAAGCTCCTTCACCTTTATCATGATTGCTACTTGCGTGAAATTGTTTACAACCAATAGCAACATCTTTTATAATGACACCAGATGCACTTTGCACAGGAACATTTTTTACAGCATTTATATCTAAAACTTAATTTATTAATTGCTATATTTTATTATTAGTTACACAACCATTGCTGTAGGTTTCCCTTTTTTCTGTTTTGAGAATTTTCTCCTCACTGACTTACTCACTCACTCACTCACTGATCACTCATTTTTATTAACCTCTTTATCCTGGCCAGGCTTGTGTTGGATCCAGGGCCTAACCCAGAACATTGAACATGATGCAGGAACTTACCTTAGCTGGGAAATGAGTTTTCTCCTAAAAGGCTACACATGGGTTATAAATTATTCGAGAGCAGGCAAATAGTTAGGCTGTTTCATGTATTCGTCATGTGACAGTTCTGGACATTCTGACAATCCACATCAACTTTAAATAGTTTCATTTATTTAAACTAGACAATAGCTTACTGTGGAAGTAGAGGCGTGGATGAGCACCGGTTTGTGAATGCAGGGCGGAGCCAGAGAAGGTGAGTGGTAAGGAGTGCACACCTGTGGGGAATTTTGGCTAAGGAATGTTCTCTGTTTCAGTGAGATGAGGCAAGGATAAGAGAGAGCACGATGGCAAATGTGAGCTGAGAGTAAAAAATAAAAGAACCCCCAGAACGAGAGAAAAAAACAATAAATTGCACGAGTGTGTCAGGCCTGCCTCTGTCTTCCTTCTCCTTGCCCACCATTAAAGAGTGTCGCACTTACTGTGTGGGCACACAGTGGCTTAGTGGTTAGAATGTTCGCCTCATGCCTCCAGGGTCGGGGGTTCGATTCCTGCTGTGGCTCTGTGCGTGCAGAGTTTGCATGTTCTCCCCGTGCTCCAGGCACTCTGGTTTCCTCCCCCAGTCCAAAGACATGCATGGTAGGCTGATTGGCATGTCCAAAGTGTCCATAGTGTATGAATGGGTGTGTGAGTGTGTATGTGCCCTGTGATGGATTGGCACCCTGTCCAGGGTGTACCCTGCCTTGTTTCTGATGCTCCAGGTTTCCCTGTGACCCTGAAAAGGATAAAGTGATATAGAAGATGGATGGATGGACACTTACTGTTTGATATATCATCATATTAGTCATATTGTATCATTAGCCTTTCTTTTCAGTCATATGGCACAACTCGTTCAAGGTGAATTACGCAAAAAGTGCAAGAATCTATAAGGATTTATAACCTGAAAGACTATAAACTGAGTTTGGTTTGTACAAGTGCTATAGTGTGTGTGCAAATAAAAATAAAAACCAAAAATCATTAACCTAGATACTTTAAAAAGACTTCTAAAAAACAGTTAACACCCAAACCTCACCCTTACTTTAGTGGATAATCATACTGAACATCCTTTCAACACACATAGTACTGTTTGACTTTAGTGTCTACAATTGTAGAACAGCATATGGTGTTGCTTGAAAATTTGTGAACCTGTAAGAATTTTCTGAATTTCTGCATAAATATGACCTAAAACATCATCAGATTGTGCAGCAATAACTGCAACAAAACATCGGCTTGGAGGAATTTTAGCCCATTCCTCAGTACAGAACATCAGCTCTGGGATGTTGGTGGGTTTCCTCACATGAACTGCTTGCTTCAGGTCCTTCCACAACATTTCTACTGGATTAAGGTCAGGACTTTGACTTGCCCATTCCAAAACATTAACTTAATTCTTCTTTAACAATTCTTTGGTAGAATGACTTGTGTGCTTAGGGTCAGTTAACATTTTCCTTTAGAATTGGCTGGTATAATTCAGAATTCATTGTTTCATCAATCATGGTAAGACATCCTGTCCCAGATGCAGCAAAACAGAAGCAAACCATGATACAACCACCACCATTTTTCACAGATGGGATGAATGCTTATGCTGTAATACAGTGTTTTCCTTTCTCCAAACATAATGCTTCTCATTTAAACCAAAAAGTTATATTTTGGTCTCATCCATCCACAAAACATTTTTCCAATAGAGTATATAATGTGGTGGAGAGCTTCATGAGTTAGAGGAATCCAAGAATCCAAGGACAGCGATTTTGAATTTGTTTCATGATTCAATAGGAAGCCGGCCAAGTGACTTCAGTAGGTCAGTCACAGGGGAAGACTTTTGGAGGTTATACATCTTGTTTAAAGGTGATATAACATATACAGAGACCAGCCATCAGGTATGGATATGACTAAAACTTACATATGACCGTTTTAACCTTACAGATATATTTAGAAATTCACCAGTCATATATCTTTTCTGAAAAGGAAAGTCAAAGAATGAAAAATATATAGTATATATATACAGTCTGTATGTATATCATGGTTTTAACATCTCTTTGTACCAGACAGCACTGTGAGGGTGCACTGCTGTTGAGACGGCCAGGGACACTTGTCCACTTTCACTAGACGTGTTTGACTGAGCCTCGGCCCGACAGCCCAATCGCCAACACCATCTGTTCCTGCTACTGCGCCGTAGACAAACACAGTCATGGAGCTCTAATGGGGCGCACAACGAAACCTGTGACCTTGACACTGCTCAAGTGTGTGTTCCAGAGAGATGGAGAGAGATGGATGATAGGTATAACAGAGTGTGATTCTGCTTTGTCAGTGAAAAACACTAGCGCATGTTGCCTGGCAACACGTTTACCTTAGTGATTGAGTGAGGATGGTAGATGGAGATCTTTGGAGAGCTTTGACAGATTTGGATAAATGTGGACATTGGGAAAACACAGGGGTCATTTAAGCCTATGTTTACTGTAAAGGGGTACTTCTGTAAACATGAGCTAAGCTAATTTGCAGATAAATTACAAAATCAGTCACGCATTTCCAGTTTATGAATGTTTTTGTTCTTCTGAAGTATTTGCAGATAATGCAAAAATGCACACCTGCTACCGACTATACATAGAAAATGGAGAAAGGTGGGGTGTGATTATTTCCCATTATTGTGATTGTAGTTCTGTATAGAATGCTACCTGGATGCCAAATAAACACAGGTCACAAAAGACAATTATATCTAACTGATCTATCAATAGCGTGAGGTAATAAATGTTCAATGTCTTCAATCACTTATTCAGCAGAAGAAATAATTACTCCTGTAAAACACCATAACTTCTTCAGTTTTTTTTTTTTTTTTTTTACAGCAGTTCTTCTCCCAACCTTTAGCAGCTGACACACAGCAGAGATGACAAGAAGAGATGACCAGTGGCAGCAAGTCCAAATGGGGCACCAGATCATCTAGTCTAACTGTCACAGCGCTGTCGACCTGCACGACATATAGCAATGATGACTGTAATGGAAGCTCATCCCTAATTCTGGAAAATAAAATTGCAAACAAAACTGTACTGAGGCCAACGTACCATTTTATGTACCACTCTTAGATGCTGGAATTTGCTTTATCTCAATCCTGGCAGATTTGATAGTTTTATGGAAACAGTATATTGATGTGATGTGGCTGTATTGTACATATTTTTGTGGGGTTTTTTTAGCTTACAGTCAGCGTTTGGTGGGGTGGGGTGGGGGGGGGGGGTTACAAAGGGGAAGCTACCTTCTTGTTAAAACAAATGATACCAAACATCTCTGTCGTAAAACTGCCATCCCCCTTTTCCATGCCCTTTGGATTTATTTTGTTATGTGATATGATTTAAGAGCGGTAATATCATTAACCTTTAGAAATGCGAAAAATCTTTAGGCTATTACATTACACTGGTTAGCTAGCGATCTAACCTACTGGTTCATGTGGGGTTTTTCTTCTGTGTACTGTAGTCTACCAGTGTAAGGCTAACTTTAACACTGTTCGCTCCCATAGTCATTTTTAACATCAACAAACCCATAGTCATTGAAACCTACCATCCATCATGATTTTTGAACCACTTGTTCTGTAGAATGGTGCTATACAAATTTTCAGAAATACCTTTATTAGCACTTTGGAGCGTTATTAGGGGCCACACGGATAAGCAGGACTAACATTTTTCAGTCTGGTTTCATTTCATTTACGAAAGGTTGAAATGCAAAAATATTATATGGGAATTTTGTGTGCATGTGCATGATGAGTATTGTCATGAACTTCAAATATTAGAGTTTCTTTTCATTTAAAAAGCATGACACAGTGGCACAGCGGATAGTATTTGTGCCTCACAGCTCCAGAGTCTGGGGTTTGATCCTGAGATCTGTCTGTATGGATTTACTGTCAGTTCTCCCTGTGCTCGAATATTCTGGTTTCCTTCCACCTTCATCAAAAAGTGTGAATACATGTGTGAGTGAGTGTGATGCTTTGCAGTAGACTGGTGTTTTGTTCAGGGTGTATGAACAGTGTTCCTGGGATTCGGGAATTCACCACAACCCTGACCAGGATAAACACAGTTACTAAAGATAAATGAATGCTTCAGTTTATGAGGTGTATTAATCTATGCAAAAGATCCAAGGTCTTTTTAGAGTGTGTGTTAGAGATGTTCGTCTGTGTTTCTTGAAATCAATGATCTTGTGTTTAATTCCAATCCTAATTGAACATATCACTCTGGCTTATTTAGAGACTCAAGGTTCCCGGTTCAAATGGGTTCAAAAAATAGAACTGCCAAAGAACTATTTCTGTTTTCATGCAAAATACCTCAACTGCTAAATGCTTACGCTGTACTTTGCCTCTCTTTTCATGAAATCATCTGCAAATGCCTTAATTATAATTGGAGCTGTGCTGCTAAGTGATACACCTGCTCAAACAGTATACAGTGTACTGTATGTCCTTTCCATGGAAGTCAAAGTTGGACTTTTTTTTTTTTTTCTGTTTCACAGTCCTTAAACTGCTACATAGATAACAAAAGGCAAGCAAGAAATGGAAGCTAGAGATCGCTGTCCCTAGCAGCATTTTGATCTTGTCTCATAGACTGAATACCGCTGAAGCCTGTGTAGCGGCTTTGCTCCACTACACCCATCTCCATTTTGACATCCCTTTCTCTGCAGAGGCCGCTGGGACTGACATAGCCATCAGCAGATGTTGATCCGGGTCACAAGAGCGATGTCGTAAGTGCAATTCCTACCAGTGTCACTCACTGTAATGTAACTGAACCCTCAGCCAGCTGCTGAATGGTGTGGAGTAGCCATCTTGTGTCATTTTACAGAGTGATGCACTTTGACAGCAAGCACAATGAGCAAACTGGAATTTCCTACAGTAGAGATATTTTTGTGGCCTTAGAGATTTGTTTTTTTGGCAGTTTTGCAATAGTATAATAGAGTAGGGTCAAAATGACATGCTGTAATACATGCTTTAACTGTTGGGAGTGGTTATAATCTCAATTCTTTTTTTGATACTTAATCTTCCTGTTTTAAACTTTGACCACAAATTCTCCTGTGTAATCTTCCATTGAACTTCTATTATCCTTTAAACAAGCAAACAAACAAACAAACAAACACAGGATCACATCTGTAAATCCACATTTGCTTGTTTCTTCTAGCAGTAAAAGGAAAATAAGCTTTACTCCTGGCCTTGTGCATGATGACCCTGCTCACTGATAAATAATTAAAAACCAATCTACAGTATTATATTAGGTCTCATTTTTCCCATTAAAGCTTCAAATAATGAAATTACATAAATTAATTATGAGTGAATTTACATAATGAACAAACTGTGAATAGTTACAGCTTGGGGTTTAGAGCTCCTTTTTTCTTGCGCTGTTGGAAAAGACAAAAATAGCAAAAAAAAAAAAAAAAAAAATCCATAGCAAAATGATTTATTTAAAGGTATTGTGATGAATTAAAGTGCTTAATATAGCTATACTATACTATATAACTGTTTTGATGACAGAAGTCTTTTTCTGGCGTGTAACTGGCTATATAAATATTATTCTATCTTGTTATTTCCGTTGTACTCTCAACTATTCAGATTTCGTTTTCTAGTTACTATTGTCAAAGTAGCCAAAGTAGTCGAAGTTCAAGTAATAAGAATTATCACTTGGTGTGTGTAGTGTGTATAGTGGTGTGTATAGTCTGTACAGCGTGGTGGTGCAGTGCATAGCGCTGCCGCATAACAACTCCAGGGTCCCCAGTTCAATCCTGAAATCGGGTTACTGTCTGTGTGGAGTTATGCATATTCTCCCCGTGTCCACATGTGTTTCCTCAGGGTTGTCTGGTTTCCTCCGACCTTGCAAAAACATGCCAGTAGGTATATTGGCTATGCTAAATTGAACAAAGGTGTGAATGTGTGTGTGCATGGTGTCCTGTCCTAAACTGGCATCCTATCAGCGTATTTGAACTCATGCCCAGTGTTCCTGGGATAAGCTCCGGAGCCATCGCAACCCTGACCACCATGAAGCGGTTGCTGAAGATGAACGAATGAATGAATGAATGTAGTCACTTACAGAGTATAGTTTATACTGTAGTAAAATGTATATACTATATATTTGCAAGTATCAGTATACCTTAAGTAATTTTTTTTAAAGGAAAGAAATTGGGTTCTAAATGTCTCTAGTAGCTAATGCTTTATGATAAATAAAGATGTATGCTTCATTTTTCCTCCCACTAGAGAACACAGTCATGCAGCGGAGCACTTTGAGCTCCAGACTGATTTAGCCATGGTGAGGCAAAAAGCAGTACAGGAGGTCCTTCATACCCACTGCTTTAAGATTGTACAATGCATCCACTCTGCGTTAGCTGGGAAATAACACAACATTTTCACATTCCACCTCACTGTATTTATTATTTATTATTTTTTTATTATTTTCTTAAGTGCACTACAACCACTTTACTTACTTTTGTTCCCACTTATCATTACTAAGCGTTTAATTTTTTTTTAATCTTATTTTTTTCTTATTTACTTACTTTACTGTTGTATGGGTAATTTGCTTTTTTTTATTGTACTGCTGCAACAACAATTTTTCTATCTATCTATCTGTCTATCTATCTATCTATCTATACTCAGTACAAAAAAAAGAAACGTACCTTTTTCAGGAGACTGTATTTTAACAATAATTTTGTAAAATACAAATAAGCTTTACGGATCTTTATAGGAAACAATGTTTAAACAATGTTTTTCATGCTTGTTCAATGAACCGTAAACAATTATTGCACATGCACCTGTGGAACAGTCCTTAAGACACAAACTTTACAGGCAGTAGGCGATTAAGGTCACAGTTACAATAACTTAGGACACTAAAGAGACCTTTCTACTGACTCTGAAAAACACCAGAAGAAAGATGTCTAGGGTTTCTGCTCACCTGCGTGAACATGCCATAGACCTGCTGCAGGGAGGCGTGAGGACTGCACATGTATCCAGAGCAATAAACTGCAATGTCTGTAATGTAAGACGCCGAAGATATGTAAGACAGCTGATTTTGTCACCCCCAGATGTGATCGAGAACCTGCAAATGCCTTGGTGGAAGAGTGGAGTAACATCTCACAGCAAGATCTGATGAATCTGGTGCAGTCCATGAGGATGAGATGCTCTGTAGTACTTAAAGCAGCTGATACTGACTATTGCTTTTAATATTGACCCTCACTTTGTTCAGGGACTCATTATTCCATTTCTGTTTGTCAAATGTCTGTGAAACTTCTTCAGTTCGTGTCTCAGTTGTTGAATGTTTTTATGTTAATACAAATATTTACACATGTTAAGAAATTTGCTGGAAATAAAAGCAGTTGAATGTGAGAGGACATTTCTTTTTTTGCAAGTGAAATTATATTGAATATATTTTCAAATTTATCTAGTGTTTCCTATTACGATTAATTACTAATTTCAAGCTTAAAATAGTCTTGTTCTATTGGCAGATAACTTTGTTCCTTTTAAGCAGTTTTCTTTCTAGAAAGAAGTAAAATTATCTGCCAATGCAAAATGTAAAGATTAAAATGAGTAAAATGTCTCGAAATAACTTTTATAATCTTACATTTGGTTTACTGTAATCTTATAATAGGAAATACTAAATAAAGTTGACTATATTTATGACATTTTCACTTGTTAAGATGCCAGTTTTTGCACTGCCGTCTAAGAGCGCTAGTGAAAATGCTTCTATCTTGCATTATTTTCTAATTTAATACAACAGATTTTCATTGCAAATTATATTATTGACAACAACGTGAGTCTTTCTTTCTTGAATCTTTCTTTCTTTCTACTCAGTATTATCAGCAATACTAAAATAGCACACTCTTTGTTTGTTTGTTCGTTTCTTTTTCTTTCTTTCCATCCTTTCTTTCTTTCTTTCTACTCAGTATTATCAGTGATACCAAAATATCACACTCTTTCTTTCTTTCTTTCTTTCCATCCTTTCTTTCTTTCTTTCTTTCTTACTTTTTCTTTCTACTCAGTATTATCAGCAATACCAAAATATCACACTCTTTCTTTCTTTCTTTTTTCTTTCTACTCAGTATTATCAGCAATACCAAAATATCACACTCTTTCTTTCCCACCCTATGCAGGCTTATCAGCAGCATCAGAGTAGCACTTTCCTTCTTACCATCGCTTTTTTCTTCCTTCCTTCCTTCCTTCCTTCCTCCTCTCCAGAAGACTATTCAGATTAGTTAGAAATGGTGTGAGAAAAAGGCACTATGTGTCGACAGGTGCCGCCAAAACACTGCGTACTCCAGCGACACCGCTCAGAAAACCACACCATATGGCTTTAATACGATTTTCTAATTTCAGCAATTTTATGAGTAAGGTTTACATTGTAAACATACCATGCTATATCAAAATGTACACGTTATTTAGTTCCTGCTCGTGTCACAGATTCAGCACACAAGACACCCAGGAGCTTCTCTTTTATTCAGAGTGCGCTCACCTTGTAATAAACTTCCTCTATTCTTTATTGGAATGATCCAGATGTTTGACTTTAAACCTCTCCCAACCAGAAATGCCTCTGTGCTTGTGTGTTTGTTAAAGCTAATGGTAAATTTTGAATTGACGGTAAATTTTTGTGAGGGTGTTTGCTGCTGGAGGAGGTCCAACTTGATCCTCATTGAATCCTGCAGATGTGCAGCTCCACGCGCGCACGCGCGCACACACACGCTCACTCACACGCACACATGCGCTCGCGCGGTGGCAAGGTGCATCCCTCCTAATGCAAATTCGACGCATTTTAATTGCCCGATTTAAGGCGTCTGAGAGATCTATTTCAGAGAAGACTCACCGCTCTATATCTGCGTTGATACTGAGCAGGAATCTGGCTTTGAGTGGATTTGTGCAGCGTTCACTGAAACGATGCTGTCAGACTCAGAGCAGGCGAGTGGATGACATGGACGGCTGAAAATGTGTGGATAAGTGACATCCTCTATCCGGTGATGTCAAGAAGGAGTGAAGAAACTTTGAGCTAGATGATAAATGCATGTTCCCATTCATTGTGCGGACTGAAAAACAGCCAGAACGACTTCTGAGAATTATTTCTGCACCAAGTTGTGATTAATCGCCTGGTCGCGATGAGCGATACTGTGTCACCATGAAGCTTCTGCGGTTCATTATTTTGTGCGGATTTCTGAACACTCAAATCAATGGTGAGTTCTTGCATTGCTTTATTAAATAAGCACTATCCGTAGTTTGTTTCAAGTTGCACGAGACAGTGCTACAGTCTCAATGCGCAGTCGGGTTCCTATAGGGACTGAGTAAGGTCTTCAGGTTGACTTCCACGTCCATAACATAACATATTTCACTCTCATGTAACATTCAATTCAGTTCCAGCATATTTCATTCAATTATATCAAATTCTAGCCCAAATAATGTAACTATCAAGCTATAGCTTATATCTGAACTGTATCCACAACACAACCAGCGTGTATCCTGTTTTTGTTGATATTACACTCGACGCTACAAGTTTTCTTCCTCTTCTTTTTCTTTTTTTTTTTTTTTTACACGTTTTAAACATAAAATCCGTATTAATTAGCTTTCACTATGCTTCTTTTCGCCATTAAATCGATACACAGCACACTGAGGTCGAAAATGTCGAGTCGAAGTATGGAAACTATATCTTCGCATTCTTTATATAGATATTACAGCTCGAATTTAGCCACTGCTATCGATTTCAACACTTTCTTCTAAAGGTTACTGGGTGAGTATTATAGCCTGTATTGACTCCAGGCTAGACTTCCAGACAGGGCTGAAACGGTATAAAATTCACTGTACGTTAAGTGTACAACCCAATATCACAGTATGAGAACTGAGAACTGTAGTATTCCCTGTCACTGGGGTGGTACTGTCAAGGCTACATCTTCTGTACCTTTAGAATGTTTGTTGTACCTGGGTGCATGTGGTGCTCCCCTTTAATTAGCTTTAAGGTCGAATTACATCACTTAAATTATTTTTAAAGGTATTAAGATACCTAATAAAAGTACTAAAGATGCACCCTTGATGGAAAAGTACAGTTTGGAATCTGTATTTCTGAGTGTATGTTTAGTATCACTGGCATTAAATGTGATAGCGTAGCATCAGTGAATGTATTCGTTATTATTTGGTTAGAAAAGGTTTTATAATATGTGTTAAAAGGGTTATTCATAGTTTTTGGTTTATTAAAATAATGAAGACTTACATCTTTTCTTTAGGGTGGTACAACGGGTAGTCTCGCCACCTTACAGCTCCAGGGTTCCTGGTTTGATCCGGATCTTGGATTACTGTATGTGTGTTTTGAGTTTTGCATGTTGTCCATGTGGGTTTCCTCTAGGTCCAGTTTCCTCCCACCTCTCAAAAACATGCCAGTAGGTGGATTGGCTAGTCTATGTAGAGTGCCCCTAGATGTGAATGTGTGTGCATGGTGCCTTGCGATGGGATGGTATCCAACTCATGGTGTATTTGTGCCTCCTGCCCAGTATACCCATTAGAGGCTCGACATCCACCATGATCCAGACCAGGATAAAACGGTTACTCAAGATGAATGAATGAATGAATGAATGCATGAATTAATTTTACGACTGAATTATAGTACATATTATTTATTACCTTATTGTAGTATCCTGCCACACCCCTGCCTGCAAATGTTCAATTCGCTGAATAACTGTAAATCAAAACTGTCGACATTTTAAAACAATACCAATATCATAGCACTGAATATTACCCCATATAAAATACTGAACCAATACTAACTTCCTCTTAAGAATACCTGAATGCTTCTGATGTCAAGTTATCCAAAAAGTATCATGTCTGACAGGATTTAAGACAAGCTTTGACCTGAGTTCAGTGCAAGAACTGCTCTGTCAGTCAGAGCCATGTGTGTTGACAGCATATCATTTGTCAGTGGATTAAATGGAAAAATGCAGTTTCATAATACCGTTTCAGTTCAGGATTGGTGCATTCCTACAGTTTCAGAAAAAAACGGGTACTAAATTTTGTCGCTGGGGTGGTCCCCTCAAAGGTACACCTTTTGTATCTTTAGTATGTACCTTTCACCTAGAAGGGTAAACTTACAAGGTATAAATTATGATCCAGGATACCTTAGATTTTTTTTTTAATGCACACTGTACCCAAATTCGCATCTGAAAGATACATATTGAATTTTCTCCCATGTAATTGCAGTGCCTTTTGCTCACCTTGGCTACATCACTTTGCCGAAAATATAATGTTAATATTTGCCATGTTTTATCTCCCCCTCCTTCTACCCCAGTGAAAATAGTGAGCTTGTTTCACTCAGAAATAACCAACGTCACATTACGGAATAAAATTATGATTTCACTTTTGTGTTGTGTTTAAAATAATAAATAGTCAAACACTATATATGTTTATTCTATATATTATTATAAATATACACTGTGAACGTTGGTGAATATTTCACCAATAGATATAGGCATTTGTGAACTTCATCTGCTACAGTTAAATTGCCAGTAACAGTTAATATTTATGCCAAGGTATATTCCTTGCACCTCTATGTTTAGGAAAGTTCAGAAGGACCGTTTCTCTTCATTGTCTTCTTAACACGTTATTTGTGTAGTCTTGGTGTGATATGGTGTGCTTGCTCTCTGTTTTTAAAGTTGGTTTTATTTTCCGATAACTAGCAAAATGGAAATAGGTGGCAGTGCTACAACTCACTTGGAATGATTTGTGGTCAGACCTAATCCTCGGGCATGAGATAGCCTTTGCTATCTTTTTGATTCTACTAACCTGTTTAGAACCTCATTAAAAGATGCCCAAGGTGCTTTCCTGATTGAGTCTTTTATATAACCCTGTTTGCCCATTTATTACCACCTTTTCTACATTATCTCATACCATATCATGATCTCCATACAGGCTGCATATACGGGATTGGGGTTGATTTGGGATAGCAATAGAGACGGTTGTTAGTAGTATAGATTGTCAGCTGTTAGGAATGTACAGTGTCTGGCTGCACGAATTCTTTGAAATTCCTGAGCCTTCACTATCATCAGTCTTGTCCTTAATGGGAAATGAGATGTAGGCTGTAGAGGGAATGAAGCATTGGAAACTGCTACCGCAGTCCACCAAATCCCATTCTCCATGGCTTAATGGCCGACGGTAGAGTAACACTGAGTAAATAATCGGTATTGCTTTCATCTTTCTGTGCTGTAAGCTGCAGCCCCGGTGTCCAAATTGCATTCCGGCCTCACAGTGGATTTATTGAATTGACATCAGGAACATGGCACAACTGTGCCCTAAACCACTCAGCAAGTGAACTTGTTATAACCAGCACCTGCTGTTTCTGAATTTTCTAAAGAACATCAGTGCCAGGACACCGGCTGAGCTTCGGCTTATGTTTGGACTTCCGAAGAAGAAATTTGTTCTTATAGCAAAAACATGGCATGTATAGGAAGCCTGTCAAATCTGACAAGGTGTTGAAGAATCACGCATTCCATCATCCTTCCCATCTGCCTCGCCATTTGCTTATGGATTTCGCATGGTAATGTCGATTTGAAAAGACATACTCATACATCTAGCATGCGCACAATGGCAGATACAGTGGGTGTGAGTTACTGCATATGCTCTAAAGCTTCAATCCCTGACTGTCAATCTTGTCATCTGCCAGCATGACAGACCCACACACATGGTGCACATGCCTTCATTTCTCACTTTTCCTTTCCCTTTTCCTGAGGGAATGATCTAAATCTAGGGTATGCTTATAAACGAGTGAAAGACCACCAGCTTGCCAGTAAAATCAGTGTTGTTCTGTTTTTGTGGATGAAAGCTTATGAAATCTGGGCACTCATATGTACAGGAGCACTGAAGGGATTAATGAACCAACAGCAGTCTGAGCGAGCAGTTGATCATGTTTATGCAAGAAGCTCTGCGACTGAGTGAGCCGAGTCATCTAACTTGGTCTTTATGTTGGGAATTGCTTTGGTCAGACAGGCCAGCAGACAGTCAGTTAAGCAGACAGTCTAGAGAATGAGGTCTTGAAATTGAACTAGTGATGGAATTTCATATATTGAGGCTGTGCTGTTAAATCTTTAATGCAGTCTACTGCCACGGCATGTCAGGAGCGGGACGATGGTTTTAGCTGTTGCTATGAAATCTGTTCTCATTAGTGTGCTCATTTGCATACTGTAGGCGAGAGCTTTGACCCTGCATCTCTTATTTCAGTCATTCGGTGGCTTCGAATCTAACAAACTATCAATTTCATGTATAGCAAAATTTAATATAAATATTGTTCGAGGCTGATAGTGAACCTGAAGAATCGGCCAAAGCAGCGAAATAGGGACACTATTAATGAAAATCACACATACTAATCCAACAAGCACACATTCATTTATATGTAAATATAAATGATATCTTTAAGAAAACACAAACCTACACACAAGTGTGTATATGATTGTATGCACACTCCTAGTGTTTCCCGCCAGGGAGACAGCAGCGCATTTGAGTCAGTCTCCTAATAAAATATCTGATTGAACTCTTTCGCGCCTGTGGGAATATCATAAATGTAACATGCACCTTGCACTGTCAGTCTGTCTAACTTAGATGATCTGGTCAGTTTTTCTGTTCGTGATAGACGCCTGGCCCGACTCCTGAGAACATACCATATACTGTATATAAGCATATAGATTCTATATAAGCATAACTATTTCTAAGCATTATCATGGATTTATTCATTTATGTAGTATAATAGTAGCTCATAAAAACAGTCAAACGAGTATTTCATTGTAGTCTTAAAAAAAAGCCACCCTGAATGACTTCCATATTATCATGTAATGAAGGTGGATGCAAGTACAGATTTGAATTTAATGGAAACAAACAAACCATACAAACGCTGTAGACTAGACACGCAAAACATGTATTTCATAGAGAAATACAAGGACTACAAGAACACAAGAAACCAATAACGGCAACGTAAGACTGAAGCTAGGCAAAGTGTGTAGTGCAAGACTTGACTTAAATTCCAGTGCTCCTTAAACCAAAACGTGTATCAGGTGCGAACAGTCATGTGGCGTGACCTGGTGAGGTGCAGTGGCTGATGGGAATGGTAGTCTTGCTCCAAAGTCGGCACAACCATGACACATATCTATATTTATAACTAAATATATGAAATATTCAGTGGCATCCAAAATGTATTTTCTAATTAAATTCATTGGTTAAAATATTTTCTTTGACATTTTGGTCTACTTTCACTTAATGGTTAATATTTACCTACATTATCCACAATGAATACCTTCTAATGGTTGCACGAGTGGGATTTAGCCCTTGCTTCATATCTAAAGAGAGCGATGCAGCAGCGTTTTAGTCCTTTCGTCTGTCTGGCTCTCTCACCTCTTCATCTGTACACTCTGCTCAAACAGATCAGTTCCAAAAGCTTCAACGTTCATGCTAATACCACCATCGACACCATCATGCTTGTCATCTTGTAGATCAATAACTGTTTTCATTTAGATTGTGTAGAATGTATCTCCTACTAAATGCCATTTGTAAGTGTGCTAGCAATGTCTTACTGTGATGTCAGCACGCCAAAACCACTAATTTCTCACGGGAGTCACAAAAATACAGGACCAACCAACCAATTACCACCCGAATTGCTACGCACATCATAAATATTTCAATATAAACACATTTAACATGGTTCAGGGTGAAATATTCCTGTAATCTTATTTTAATTAACTCTCATATTTTCTTCATTGGATGTACTGATCCATTTTTTTTCTATTTTAGAGCAATGCTCTTGTATATTATATACAGTATTTTGTATCATTCCTATGAAATGCCCAATATCCAATATCTCATACGTTGATCTCAGTCATTAGCATATAAACGATATTTGGAAACACAGATATGCTCTGAACATGCCTGAGGATCCTGATGTCTGGGATGAAAATCACCTTTTTGTTTCATATTTACAAAGACATCGTTTCAAATCATTTTTATTTTACCTTGCTACTCTCATGCAACCATGATCAAAATGAGCGGAATCTCTGTCATATAAATATGATTTTTATAAGTGAATGTTCAACACCATTCCAATATGAATTTTAGTGATGTTCCAGGGTTGTTTTTTTATTTTTTTTTATTCGATTTTACACTACAAAGGCAAACGCATAACGTGACAACATTGATATCACTGATATGGCACCCCTCAGGGGATGGGGAGGAAAAAATAAAGGGGAAATGGGATGTCACATATGATGATTCACAGATTGTATAGTATTGGTAATAGTCCAGAAATAAATTCAACTACCTGCATCCAAATCGTTGCCAATACTGGGAAGACACAGGAGGAGTGGAGAAAAATAGCTACTGAATCAAGATGGCATGTTGTTGAACAGATTATGGGGATAAATATGGATTTCATCTTCTAAATAATCCCAACATTCCTTGTTTTGTTATTGCCAGGATCTCGTATCCGTCAGGAGGACTACCCCCCGCGGATTGTGGAGCACCCATCAGACCTGATCGTGTCGAAGGGTGAGCCGGCCACGTTGAACTGTAAGGCCGAGGGCCGTCCAGCACCCACTGTCGAGTGGTATAAAGATGGTGAGCGTGTGGAGACAGACAGGGACAACCCACGTTCGCACCGTATGCTCCTTCCCAGTGGCTCACTCTTCTTCCTGCGCATCGTGCACGGTCGCCGCAGCAAACCTGACGACGGCAGCTACGTGTGTGTGGCCAGAAACTACATGGGAGAGGCGGTCAGCCACAACGCTTCACTGGAAGTGGCATGTGAGTAATTTCTGAGTTTGACAGCTTTCTATTTTCAGTTATTAAAAGGCACGTTGATGAAAAATGGGTTTAGTTCGTGTTTGGATGCACTGTTACTAGTGTTGGTATCTGGTATTGATATAATACTGAACTTAATTACTGAATTTACTTCTACTTATAAAAAATGCTCTGATACCAACATAAAATTCCATGAGTTACTATGTGACCTAAGCTTAGTGTACTGTATGTTGACGCTCTAATGAACAGACGACACAAAATGACAGCGATCTGGTCATGTTTCACGATTAACAATGGCAAACACAGCAAAGCAAAACAGCCTACAGACTGTGCTCTGTAGAAATATAAATAGAGGAGCTTCTACAGCATCTTCCAACACTACAAATAACCTGAAACATAAAACTTATCACACATACATACATCTCAACACGAGGAGTTCATTGCCAGCAAATAGCAGCAAGTAACGCTGAAGCAAATAATAGCTAGGAGAGAACACATAACAGCAGAAAATAACAGCACTTATGTTGTTCTTGACAGCCAGGATTTCTGATGCAGTGAAAACATCAAAATGTACTTTACTTACATGTATACAGAAGCACTTTTCCGAAAGTGAAACAAAACTCTCTCTTCTGTAATATAACTAATATAGCTAGCGAACACACTGTATTTCAAATCAACTACTCTTATGAAGATTGAGTGTATAAACATGCGTGTGCTGTTCAAAACACAGCCAAAACATAAAAAGAGTAAATAAATTGTTCTGTGACATCCCTGATTGATGATGTATGTTACTCATCTCGGTACCAAAAAACACGTAGTTGGTCTGAAAAAATTGTACTTTTGTGTATAAGGCCTACTTCTGCTGTATAAAGACTGTATTCAGGTGTATAAAGAGTACTCAAGGACTATATATATATATTTATATCCACTATTCTTGGCACCCTTGGTAAGTATGAGCAAAGAAGGCTGTGAAAAATTGTCTTTATTGTTGAACCTTTTCAATTCAATTCAATTCAGTTTTATTTGTATAGCGCTTTTAACAATGGGCATTGTCCCAATGCAGCTTTACAGAAACATATAAACACAGGATACAGATTTTCAATGTATGAATTTATCCCTAATGAGCAAGCCAGAGGCGACTGTGGCAAGGAAAAACTCCCTGAGACGATATGAGGAAGAAACCTTGAGAGGAACCAGACTCAAAAGGGGACGGTAGGGACAGAAGGTAACACAGACTTGAGGGCACTCTGGGACATAAGGCAGCCATCCACTCCACCATCAACAAACCTGGGTGAATGGGGGAAAGTGTGTGTTTGTGTGTGTGTGGGGGGTGGGGGGGGTGGGTGGGGGATTGGTCAGCATCCAAACATCCCAGTTCACCACAACACTCTATGCCTGTGAGCACTCTAGATCTGCTCCTTTACCGAAGAAAAAAAAATATATTCACAGAAAGCTTGACTAAACAAATATGATTTCAGCCTGGAGTTAAACACAGAGACTGTGTCTGAGTCCTGAACACTAATTGGAAGGCTGTTCCATAACTGTGGGGCTTTGTAAGAGAAAACTCTTCCCCCTGCTGTAGCCTTCACTATCCAACAAATAGCCTGCACCTTTAGATCGAAGTACGTGTGGCGGATCATAGCAAACCAAAAGTTCTGTACTGTGGCGCGAGACCGTTTAGTGCTTTATAGTTCAGTAGTAGTATTTTATAATCAATGCGAAATTTCACTGGGGGTCAATGCATTGTGGATAAGATAGGGGTGATGTGCTCGTATCTTCTGTCTAAGGACTCTAGCAGCTGCATTCTGGACTAACTGGTTTGTTTATGCCCCTACTGGAACATCCAGACAGTAAGGCATTACAATAATCCAACCTAGAGGTGACGAACGCATGAACAATTTTTCTGCATTGTGTGACATTATATTTCTTATCTTAGCAATATTTCTGAGGTGAAAGAAGGCTGTCCTAGTAATATTATCTACACGAGCGTCAAATGAAAGACTGGAGTCAATAATCACACCAAGGTCTTTTACTGCTGTACATGATGAAGCAGAAAGGACATCCAGTGTTACTATGTAATCAGAAAGCTTATTTGTAGCTGCATGTGGTCCTAGTACTTCTGTCTTGTCAGAATTAAGTAAAAAGGAAGTTAATAAGCATCCAGTGTCTAATGTCCTTTACACATTCCTCACCTTTATTAAGCTGGTGTCTGTCATCTGGCTTTGCTGAAACATACAATTGTGTATCATCAGCATAACAGTGGAAGCTAATTCCATGTTTATGAATAATTTGACCCAGAGGTAGCAAATATAAAGCAAAAAGCAGTGGGCCTAAAATAGAAACTTGCGGAACACCAAACTTTACCTCAGTATATATAGAGAAGTCACCATTTACATCTACTGCTATGTAACGGACTCAAAACGGAAGCAAGTGCAGGTTCAAGTATTTATTCACAACCAAAGTCAATGTACATGAAAAAGGAAAACAAGGTCTAAATGTGAAACGAGAAACGAAGTCTAAACATTAAACTAGAACAGGACATGGAAACACTGCCGCTTAGAATCTAGGTAGATAGCACATACATGGAGGCTCTACGGTTATTTCTCGAACTAAAGTCAAACCCAAAACGAGGTCTAAACATTACACTGGAATCGTGGCATGAAACGAGAACAGGACATGGAAACTTAACCATGTCGACATCTATACACTCCGTTACCGCTTTACCCATTAGCACAATTAATACTGCGCGACGTGCGCAGCAACACGAGGGGTTTAATAACGAATGTAATTTACCTTGAACTCTGACAGCTGGTAACAATTAATACACACCCTCGAGAAACAACCAATGACTAAACAAGGAGGAGACAGAACAGAAACAAACGCACGTGTCCATTGTAAACAAAGTCTCCATAGTTCATACGCAATCCACGAGCGTGTGCTCGCTCTGGTTTGTGCACGCGCGCGCCCTCCGGCTCTCCGTGCACGTCGCTGCCACAGCGCCATCTGCAGGCGAGATCGTGACATCTACGAACCGATAGCGATCAGTCAAATAAGACCTGAGCCAGGAGAGGGCAGTTCCCTTAATGCCAACAATGTTTTCTAGTCTACCAAGGAGAGTAATGGGATCAATTGTATCAAAGGCTGCACTAAGGTCAAGCAACACAAGCAAGAAGACACAACCCTGATCAAAGGCCAGTAGTAAGTCATTTACCACTTTAACCAGCGCTGTCCCTGTGCTATGATGAAGCCTAAATTAGAGTTGGGGTACTCGATCCCGGACTCAGACTCGAGTCCGGGCTCAAGTCCAATTATGAACGAACTCAGACTTGCCACGTACTCGGGTAAATTTGTACTTGAACTTGAGTCCGTGTCTTGTGTAACATGAAAAGAAAGATATCCCACCTATCCCGGAAGTTCCGGGAGTCTCCCGATAGCGGCTCCCTCACGGCTGCAAACGATATACAATATCCCGGAAATCGTTTTTTTTGAGAGAGAGCAAGACACCAGTAGCAGCAGAGAGCGAGGATGCGTCCGAAACTTACCTACTTACCTACTATATAGTATGTGGTTTCGGATGCAGCCCGAGTGACAAGAGCGAGAGAGTGACAGAGAGCGTATCCTGATTGGTCTCTCTTTCTGCTAGCTAGACCTATCAGTATTCTCTGTGGGTGGGCTTTAATGTCGACCTCTCTCTCTCTTCAGTTCAGTGTACTGCTGTAGTTCAGAATCACTGTAGAAACGCAATTCACTCCAGACTACACTAAAGTATACCCCTGCTTCATAGGGGTCAAAAATAACAATGGTTTTGCAAGTTTTCAACTATGATTGTAAAAGACATGTTGAGGTAAGTTTAAGAGGTGTCATTTGTTCATTAGCATAGCTAATTTAAAGTAGCTGGCTGGCTGCTTAGGAGCTATTCTGTTGATGTCCTACGTGATGATGCCAAACTCCCTGTAGACTTGCTTAAAGTTGTAATAGAATAAAAAAATTACTAAATGAATTGAATATAATATATTATTATTAATATATATATATATATATATATATATATATATATATATATATATATATATATATATATATATATAATGTAATTATAAACAAATGAGTGTATGTATGTGTATATATATATATGAGATGGGGTTGCAGGGACGGTACCGCTCTGAAATGAGTTTTTGCAGGGTGGGATGTCAGAAAGAAATGAAGATAACAAGAAATTAATGAATGTCTCCCTGCCACACTTGAAACGCATGCACAGAAAGCTGCCTCATCGTGCGAGTACCGAATTGAGTTCTCTTTAGTGGCTTATTACGCTTGGACGGTTAAATAAATACACACACATCGTGTCAAAATGCAGGTCTGGCCAAGTATTCATGCAAACACAATCGGTTATGTCTTATGTGAATGTATACAGTTGGGGAAAAAATCGGAGGTGTGTCAATACAGTATATTGGATCTGTGCATTAGGTCTTAAAGTGACAGCAGCCTAATAAACCTGCTGCTGTCTGTGTCATTAATGTTCATCAAACAACAAAAGACAAAATGAAAATCACTCACTCATTTGACTGAATAACTTCAGTAAATTGAATAACAATCACTATATATGAAAACGTATAGTTATCGTGAAATAAGATTGTAGTCATTTCGCCCACCCCTAAACATTAGCATTTGGTGATTTCAGTCTTGAATTTCACGTAAAATATGAAATGTACTTCTTAATGTAGTAAATATCATAAACCCTGCTAATAGGGATTTTTTTTTCATTTTAGGAATTAAGAGCTGTATTCAGAAATGAGTTTGTTGTGATTCATAGACAGATTAAAAGCAGTAATAAAGCATGAAGCTTGTTTTTATGACATGCTGCTAAATGTAACTCTGTACTCTCTCTCTCTCAGCCTATATAACTGTGGGGGAGACGCATCAATTAATTGAAATGTCAACTTGACAGTTGCAATCAAAATTCTTCAACCCCCATCGCAAATCAAGTTTATTGTCAAAATGTACAGACTTTCAGCTGTTTGCAATGAACAAATCAAACAAAAGCAATTGAAATAGTTCAACACAACGAACGCTTCAAGTGGTTTCCCCAAATTCAACTGAAAATGCAACTTATAATGATTTCTCCAGTTTCAAACTTATTCAACCCCCTGAACAGAATCCCTCACAACAGCACAAATATGCAAAACAGGTGTTGTCTCAAGCACAACTGATGAAATTAATCAAGGACTGCATTACTGGATCATACATTTAAAATCTGCATTCTGAATTTATATATTCTGTAAAGCTGCTTTGGGACAATGTCCATTGTTAAAATGACTATAAAGAGCAGTAAACAGTAATAAATGAAGCGAAGTCAATATGTGTGACGATCCTTGGCTTAAAAAAAAACAGTAGTCTCAGGTACAATTTTTGCAGTGTTATAAGCAAATAATCTGGTAAGTTTGACTGAGTATCTTGCAGAACCAGCCACAGTTCTTCTGCAGACTTTGCACTTGCTTCTTATTTTTGCAGCAAAACTTTAGCAGCCTTCATTATGTTTACGTATGAAAATTGGTCTTTTACGGGATGTGCTGCTTTCTTTACTGACATACAAACATTTTTTTTCTGTAACATTTAATTTTGTGCTAGAAAACTAACATTTATAAATCTAAACTGTTTTTGTACTGACTTGATAATGTAGAAGAAATAAAAAATCTAGAACAATGTTACTAAAAAAAATAGGGTGCCTAAGACTTTTGCACAGTACTGTATATGTGAAGTTATTATTTGCAATAGTCTGTATACTGTACTGTACGTGAACATTTGTGAACTATTTGTACAGATAGTTGTAGTTTTGTATACGTTTATCATTATACACCACAGCCAATGGTAGCGCGGTACAAGTATGTAGGTTAAGGTTCCGTGCCAGGGGGCAGAAGGTTGTGAGTTCTACACAGCCTCTTGAGTAAAACCCTCAAGTGCTCGACGATACACTTGGATTGGATTAGACCTCACTCTACAACTCAATTTGGATAAAAGCATGTGCACAATGAATGAATATCAAAATGTAAGTTGGCATTGTGCCACCCAAATGTGAATGTAGTTTGCATTGGAATTTCCAGCAGCTTTAACAATTTCCAATTACTTCAATAACAGCTGGGTAATACATTTTTAATTTCATGGAGGGAGCTTATTACTGAAAGCCAAATTAAGATCAGCGGAATAGATTTTTTTAAAACACAATTTCTTTGCGTGTGTGTGTGTGTGTGTGTGCAAGTTTGTGTGTGTGTGTGTGTGTGTGTGTGTGCGTGCATGCATGTAATAGCTTTAGGCTGCCTGAAAACCCTTGGTCCTAACAGCCTGACACCAGCTTGATCTATAGAGCGTCGTTACTCCCTGTGTCCTAGGAACCTACTTGACTGAAAAGCCATGAAACATTGATGAGGTCTCTGTATTATTCTCTTATTTATTTTGCCATTCCACATGCTCTTATTTTGCCGAAAGAAAGAAATAGGGGGCTGTTAAATGAGGTGTTGAATTTTTCTGACTGTGGGCTCGAGTGGGTTATGATGTCAGCAGGTTATCACATCCAGCAGAGAGTCCTGTATGAGAACAGGGGTTTTGAGCATTAAAGGAGATGGACCTGAAATTATAGTAATAGTGTAATCACAATCCATGGAGAAATAAAATAAATTAGATCAGCACGGTCGTAATAACGATCGACTTTATATGTTCTAATATATCTGTTAATTATTTGATATAATTTGGATTTGAAACGGTTTTAGAAGAAAAGCCTGACACATCACTCTAAGACTTACAGACAACACGAAGACTTACAGCTTAATTATACCATAGCGCCGACGAGTTCTCGATTTTCTCTAACAGCAGCTCTGACAGCAGTTCCAGCTACAAGACACATCACATGTTTATATTAATGCACTCGTTCCTACATTGTCGTTGCTATAGTAACAGCTCATTCTCAGGGGCTTGTCTGGTTGACGTTCCACATGACAGATTTCAAATGTGTATAATTGTTGATACAGTGAAGATTTCTCTAAACAGACATTTATTTAGTATTTTTGGAAGGAGTGCCAGTATCTCTATTTTGTAACAGTCAGAGATAAAAAAAAAAATTGAACTTGAACAGCTTTCCACTTTCTGGTTTGTCTGTAACAAGCTGAATGTTTTTTCTACATTGAAAACGAAAAAAGAGCTCATTGAATTGACTTAATTTATATGTGTACATCGGGTAAATGCGAATGCACTGAGATACATTATCACAATTTCATGTTTTTCATACATCCGGCATGATTTGATCGGGTATTTTCGAAGCCCTGAATATAATCGAACCCTGCGCTCTCACCCGAGCTCAGGATCGAACCCTTGATCATACTCCCTCACATTAATGCAAACTAGTAATTAGAAACTTGTTGAAATTAAATTTAGGGTAAGCAGTGAAATCACATTTTGATGAGAGGGTAAATAATTTTAATGTAAACTGTATGTACAGTATTATGCTCTCTTAAATCTGACCGATCACATATTCCCTTTTTCAGTGTAGAGAAGAGAGAAAAAAAAGAGGTTGATGGTTGATGAGGTGGAGACTGTTTACAACTACAGCATTAAATGTAATATAAATGGATACAATGTACAAAGTGTCATTCTTTAAAAATTGTTAATTGTTAGTCATTGACAAATTGCCACGTTATAAGATAAATAAAACACTTTGGGACCCGCTATAATTTGAAAATAATCAACGTGTGGGTGGTAACAGTAAATCCGCTTCGCATTGGGCTCTATCACACCACCTGTAGTTGATTATTTTCCTATAACAGCACACCCTGTCATGTTTTATTCTTTATAATATCTGTTTAATACTATGTTGTGCACACTTTAGATCAAAATTTTGTTTAAACAGAAATCGGTATCACTTTATTTAAAGGTAGTGTGCATACTGTTACATGACACCTACTTAAGCCCTTTATAGCAACTGACATAAACATAATCATCAGCTGAAGTGAACACTGCTTTCTTCCATTTTGATGTCAAGGTGACAAAGTTAATGTCAACAAACATTTACACCACTGGGATGTTAAGTCAGATGCACGCTAGAATAAGTCTTTAGAAATACTTATGTAGGTTTATATCAGTTGTCACGAGAGGCGTATGTTGCTCCTGTGAACACTACCCTTATCTGGAAATTTCTACATTTTGCCTAGTGTAGAATTAAAATTATTTTAATTGTATTATAGGTCAGTTTTGAACCTTTTCCCAATCTCAAAATAACAAACCATATGGCAAATCTCATCCGTTTCAGCAAAATAGGCCATTATAAAATAATGAGAAGTGAAGGTATAACCAGATGCAAATGCAGTAACGGCATGTTAAAATGTCGTCATGTTAAAAATGCACACTGTAACCTTTATCTAAAATACATTTCTTCCACAAAATAAAGGGTTTAAAGGGTTCAGTGATCCAAAATGTTGCATTTTTCCATACTAATGTTTCCATGTGTATTACCTCTGAGTGATAAAATTTCAGATTTCATGTTTCTTAAGAATATAGTGTACATATACTGTACAGAATTTATGATATTTAATGTTTAACACAGAATTACTAAGAATTACTGTTGGAAATATGTATGTTTGTATAGCATGTCTATTGATTATAGCATAGAGCTTTATATAGCCATGATTTATGTAACCATGTCTCTGCTATCCAATGTTTGTCCATAGTGTGTGTGTGTGTGTGTGTGTGTGTGTGTGTGTGTGTGTGTGTGTGTGTGTGTGTGTGTGTGTGCATAGCTGTGCAGAATGACTCTAGTTGCTGTATGTTGGCTAAGAGAAATGGACCAGAAAGTGACCTTTCTGTGCAGTGTGTGGGCGAGTGAGTGAGTGAGTGAGAGAGAGAGTGCCTAAGGCCACTGAAACTGAATTTCCCATCAGCTCCTCACTGCTTTCTGCAGGGCGTCAATATTTTATGCACTTTGAGCTCAGGCTCAATAAACAGCTCATGTACTGAATCTGTACTCATTTCAGGTTGTTTGGCCTGGTACACTGTTAATGCTTTCAATGTATGGTTGAGAAAAAGTATTTTCAAAAGGCTTCTTTATAACTTCACTTCCTATATATATATATATACTTTGAAAACCTTATTATAATTCATGGCTTTACGTACACATCTGGTCGACCTCTTGTTCTGTACAAAGTTCAGAGTTATTTGTTTCTTTTTTTCCCCAAACGATTTTCCCAGCTTCCTTTACAGTATCTCCTCTTTAAAAGGTCAGATTAAATGCTTTACTTCGAACAGTTGCATGCTCCTTTTTGCATCTACATAGTACTGTTAGAACTGCAGTCTGTGTTTTGTAAGACCGGCAGAGAGGAGTGAAATCAATCTGGAAGTCTTTCACCATTAATAAATAAAGCAAATAAGACTTCAAACTGTACTTTGTGAAAATATCAAGAGGAGGAACTACAGCATCTTCCTATAATGCAAGTAACCTGACAATACATCTTATGGTGTTGAGTTGTATCTGTCAGTAGAAAGCACAAAGATTATTTTAGTTGTATTATAGGTCAGTTTGGAACCTTTTTCCACTCACAAAATAACAAACCTTATGGCGAATCCCATCCATTTCAGCAAAATAGGCCATTATAAAATAATGAGAAGTGAAGGTATAACCAGATGCAAATGCAGTAACGTGGATAATGTCGGCATGTTAAAAATGCACACTGTAACCTTTATCTAAAATGCATTTCTTCCACAAAATAAAGGGTTTAAAGGGTTCAGTGATCCAAAATGTTGCATTTTTCCATTCTAATGTTTCCATGTGTATTAGGTC
Organism: Ictalurus furcatus; assembly: GCF_023375685.1. Classification (NCBI taxonomy): domain Eukaryota; kingdom Metazoa; phylum Chordata; class Actinopteri; order Siluriformes; family Ictaluridae; genus Ictalurus; species Ictalurus furcatus. The sequence goes on along the minus strand of NC_071270.1, from coordinate 18,161,108 downwards.
TGAGTAAGAAAGATGGCCACAAAGCAGTATGAGCGAGCATTACTGTATCATTAAGAAAGTATTCGTGAGGGTGGAGCAGTGACGCTAGAACTGAGAAACTGTCGCAAAAGGAGAGCAGTTCAGTTCTGCAAGCACTGAGCACTGAGACACACGCACTTCATCTTCCCCTGTCTTGCCAAAGGTGTCCACATTGCTTGTGAGTCAAGGTACATTTCACTCATTTTGAATGACCATGCTCATTGATAATGGTAATGATAATGAGTCTTTATTGGTCACCTATACATTATAGCACAGTGAAATACTTTTCTTTGCACACCACAGCATGCTAGGAAGTTGGGGTCAGAGCGCAGGGTCAGCCATGACACTTAAGCGCCCCTACATGTATTAAGGTCCTTGCTCAAGGGCCCCGCTCAAGGGCCCAACAGTGGCAGCTTGGCTGCACCGGGGTTTGAACCCCTGACCTTCCGATCAGTAACCCAGAGCCTGGCAGTGCTTCGGCTTGAGCCCCCGACCTTCCAATCAGTAACCCAGAGCCTTAAATGTCAAGCCACCACTGCCCCCAGTACGTCCGATACTGCTCTGTGTAATCACCATCTTCACTTTCTCTCTTATAAGATCTTAAACAGCTTCTTGCTAGCAGCACACAGCTCACAGCTTTGATTAATACTAAGTCAGTTACTTATTTTGGTATCAGTATTGGTAGTACCAAAACACCCATACTAGGCTTGAAAATACCTGAATCGATGCATCCCTAGTCCAAATGATATGTTTGCTAAACATTTTGCAATATAATTTCTGCTGTATTTGTTCCACTGTACGGATCTAAACATAAACTACATGATGGATACCAAGAGACAGGTATCACATATGATTCTTTTAAACTATAAATAATACTATAGGTGCATCCAATATGCTGGATACACGCTGCATTCACCTCCAGAATTATTGGCACCCCATATGGAATTGAGATTAAAGTTGGAACCCAGATTTCAAAGGGTGTTATTGCATTATGTGTGTTATTGCAGTTACCCATTTGGCTGTGGTTATAAGCTCAGGACTCAGGGCTTATTATTCTTTAATGACCTATTCTGCTGTGTTTAATGGGATTTGCCTTACTGTTTGTTATTCAAGGTTTGGAAAGGTGATGAAAACATTCTTCTTCTTCATCTTCTTCTTCTTTGTTTTCTTCTCATTATTAATAAAATAAAATGAACTTTCAAATATAAATGAAACCCCTACTGCAGCTCAAAACAAAGCTTTTTTGTAGGTTTCTTTTTTTTCACAACCATCCTAATGAAATGCCACATGAGTCTGGAATTGTAATAGGTCAGGAAAGATTTGAGAATCAGGGCCACGGTTTAAGCCAATTATCCCCAGCTCTGCTTCTGATATTGTTCTGATTATCTGACCATTTGGCAATTAGCAGATCAGTAACAATGCGTCAAGTGAAGTCAAGAGTGACCAGCTATCATCACATGTAGCTGACAAACCCAATACCCTGGAGAACCAGTTCTCCAACAAGGCTTCACATATTTGCATATCTGTACATAATTACTTCATGTGGAATAGTTAAATAATAACTACAAGCAGCACAATGAAGAATATTGTGGCCTTTTGTTGGAAAACATGCTGTTGGTGGAAAATAACCAACTATAGGGTGGCATCACATCACCCTGTCATGGTTTCTTCCTTACTTAGCTAACTAACATAAACAATTATGCTGACTAGCATCAACACACGCATGTACTGTATGCATTTATTAAACTGAGAAGACGTTACACAAAACATTAAACAAAACATGTATTTGAAACAGACCTAATACTTAAAAATTTCTCTGTTGTGGTTGCCAAATGTTAGCTTGATAATGGATCATTTTTACTATAACAAGAAAATATATTCTGGTGCATTTATCACAAACATGGCATCCTCACAACAAAGTAATGTTTATTTACAGAATTCAGATTTTAATTTTTGACCCTTAAATGTCTGTACAGTATGTACCAAATTTGGAGTAACATTGGAACAACCGAGGTTTATAAACATAGATTAACATAGATTCGTATTCTTTAGTCATTTTTAACATTTTATAAAATGGCCAGGATAGGGGTGCATTCGATCGTTTGTTTGTTTTGGACAGTTTTTTTAAAAAAATTGATTTTGATTAAGTGTTTAGTTGCAGGGTAGGCGAACAATAGATTTGAAAGTGGTTGGATGGTGTATGCTTGATTGGAGATTGAAAATGAAATCTCACTGTCTTCTTTATAATTGCTTGGTTTTGCTTCATTTCATAAGGTAACAGACGGTGTCATTGTCTGGTTAGGAAAGGAGGAATTTATCGTCACATATACAGTATCTATCTAATGATTCGGTTTTTATTCCCAAGAAACGTATTTCCTGTTTCTAATGGAAATCTAATAGAAAAGGAGTGGAGATTGTTTAGTCACTTGGGTATTAAAGTTTATGACGGTGTTATGGTTTCATGGTGAGTCATGGAGTATGATCGGATCCTTTCTGTACTCCAGTGGTTCTCATTGCTTTTGTGTCTGGCTTTTGCAATCTTCTCCCTAAGGACTCAAATCACACTATAGCAACGTCTATTCATTCGTGAAGAAGACAAGGACCGCACTGAAAACCCTTCGGCTGTGTAAGCCGCCACTGTTGTAAATAACAACATCAAATGCATTGAAGAACACGGCACTACTGACCAGAACCTAACAAAATGGCTTTCTATTTTTGGCTGTGTTGCTTAGTTCTATTTATTTATTTTTTGTTTGACAGTGCAAGAGATTTGATGGAAAAGTCGTTCTCAAAAATATGTTTCTAAGAAAGGAGAAAAATGAGGAGATTTGATGTTTTTTTTGTTTTTTTTTTTGGCTATAGTCCAAAAAGTCTGAGAGTGCTAGAGAAAATGTTTCTATTTAGCATTCTTTTATAATTTAATACAACAATTTTCTTGATTTTTTTTTTTTTTGACAATAACTTGAGTGTAGTAGAATCTTTGAGATACGAATTTCGGAATTTCGCAGTATTTGATACATCTCCTTTTTGCTTTAATGACAGTGTGCACTCGAGCTGGCATGGACTCCACAAGTTTGTGCAAAACCTTTGATCCATTTTAGTTCAAATCCATTGTTGTGTCGTCTGAATACATGCTTCAATAGAAGAGATGAAGCATGAGGAAAATCTGACCTTTTGTACAAAGCAGTTAACATGGGCATAAATTTGCTTACATTTAAATAGGGACCTAGAAATAGTGCAGAATCTTGAATATTAAATATTAAAAATTTACTTTATTTCTTTTACATATTTAAAAATTGTTTCTGTTTATTTCCAATTTTAAATGAAAAAAAAGAAAAGAAAAAAACAACAAAAAAAACAAAACAAAATATATATATATATATATATATATATATATATATATATATATATATATATATATATATAACCAAGCATGTACAAAGACACTTTTGTACAAATAATTTGTAATATTTTTTTCTTAAATTTCACCGCCAGCTTGTGAGTTTTTTTAATGGTCAATTAAAACCATGTTACTGTGATTTTTTTTTAAAGACTAGGTTAGCATACAGTGAACATTTCAAATTGTAAGACCGCTAGTATTAAGGTACTGGATGAGTGAGTGGTCTACTTCCGGAGCTACAGTGAGACTAAAACTAGACAAAAAGAGCGAGATAAGTGGAATAATGGGGACCAGCGATTAGAATGTTATAATCAGAGAAGTGAGAAGCTTTGAAGCTTTGATGACAAATTGATTGCATACAGAGATCCAGATCAGGCATCTGAAGAGATGTATAGGAAGGGGGAAGTTAAGTGACCTTTGTTAATGGAATGTAGCATGGCTGTATTATCTGGATGAATGAGTATTGATTGATGTCCATTCCTGCCCCTAAAGAGATGCGACACCACCAATGGGATGTGACCGATGAGATGGAGTTTGGGATTGTGCAGAGGAGACTTCACCCAGGGGCAGTGTGTCAAGGCCAGGGTTCAAAGGGTCACAGTGATCGCTCCCATAACACCCACATAACACCCCCATAGCAGACTGGGGAAATTGTAAAGAAAAAAAAAAAAAGGGTTAGCTTAAATATTGCGGAAATGCTTTTTTGTTTGACTGGGGTGGAAAAATGTGTGTATTGATGTAGATCAAAGATGCGATAAAGGGTCCCAGAAACAGATTTTTTTTTTTCTGATGACACAGCTATTATGCATTCTAGTCTCTCAATACCCATTGTCCCAAACCTCATTCTATTATACTACATACAAGAGGTGTAACGATCCAGTTGTTTGAATTGATTTAAAAAACAAACGACTGATTGATACATGATTGATTATTATATATATAGAAAGGACAAACAACTAGTGTGTAGAAAATGATTCAGTTGTGGAAATAATGTAATAGACTAGCACGGTGATTTGCCATAACATTTAAAATAGTCCTCCTCATTCGTGATGTAATGGTAGGCTTATCCAAGACTGTCAAGATAGTCAGTTAGGTTTACACTGCTACTACATAGTACGTTATAATAGCATGTAAGCTATAGTAACTTATATTAGTGAACTATTCAGTATAGTAACATGCAGTTTCAGATCATGTGTGTTTAACTGGCATTTAAGTCATATAATCTTGCTACATGCTCTTTTACAATAATCACATCATCACGTTAAACGGAAACATAAAAATTGGCACGTTCTTTCGGTGACATTTTGGAAATCCGCTTAAAATTTGGAAACTTTTAGATGAAAACGCACCTACTGCTGTAAGATAAGAAGCCCAGCTGCAGGTCAGTGGAGGAAAGAGATTGATCAGTGAAGCAGTGGACAAGGCTGTGTGGAGTAAATGAGAAATAAACTACTGGCCCTGAGGCATGACACCGGAGGAGACTGAGGTGTGGTGAAAGGATAACACACTCACTTGTAATGCATTGTGGGAACTGGAGGACAGCGGAGAGTGGAGTTTGTCCTTAGGCAAGGATGTCTAAAAAAAAAGAATAGAGGAAGAAGGAACAGCTGGACAGCAGCAGCGAGAAGCTTTTAAAGGAGGCAGGAAGGAAAGAACATTGTGAACCTGAATGTGAGAGGTAAATAAGTTGGACCTTGAGATGGACATTTCAGGCAAAATTGATGGTGCTGCGTCCGCTACAAAGCTGTCCACAACTACCACCAAATAAGCGTTACTGTAACACGCTGAATAACAAGCTACAGATTAGTGCCATTTTTATAACACTCAAAACGCACCACACACCTACACACACACACACACACACACACACACACCCCTCACCCACATACACACCTCCCCAGCCCCACACACACACCCAACCCCTCCACCCACACCCACACAAACACACACACACCCATGCACTTACACACCCACACACCTACACACACACACACACACACACACACACACCCCTCACACACATACACACCTCCTCAGCCCCCACACACCCAACCCCTCCACCCACACCCACACATACACACACACCCCCTCACTTACACACCTACACACACACACCTACACACACCCACACACCTACACACCCACACACCTACACACACAGACACACACACACACACACCCACATACACCTACACACACCTACACACACACACACACACACACCCCTCACCCACATACACACCTCCCCAGCCCCATACACACACCCAACCCCTCCACCCACACCCACGCACACACACACCCACACCCATGCACTTACACACCCACACACCTACACACACAGACACACACACACACCCACATACACCTACACACACCTACACACCCACACACCTACACACACCCAACCCCTCCACCCACACCCACACCCACACACCTACACACACATACACACACACACACACCTACACACCCACATACACCTACACACACACCTACACACCCACACACCTGCACACACCCAACCCCTCCCTCCACACCCACACACCTACACACACATACACACACACACACACCTACACACACACACACCCACACACCTACACACACATACACACACACACACACCTACAAACACACACCCACACCCACACACACACACACACACACCTACACACACACACACACACAAACCTACACACCTACACACACCCACACACCTACACACACACCTACACATCTACACACACACACACCTACACACCTACACACACACCTACACACACCCACACACCTACAGACACACACACCTACACACCTACACACACCTACACGCACACCTACACACCTACACACACACCTACACACACACTCCTACACACCTACACACACCTACACACACCCATACACACGCACACCTACACACACACCTACACACACACACACAAACACACACACACCCACACACCTACGTACACACACACATACACACACACACACCCACACACCTACACCCACACACACCCATTCCTGATTCCTGCCTTTGCCCTGTGTGCATGGAGTTTGCATGTTCTCCCCGCGCTTAGGGGTGTCCTGAAGCGCTTCCTCCCCAGTCCAAAGACATGCATTGTAGGCTGACTGACATTTCCAAATTGTTCAAATAGTTTGTGAATGGGTGTGTGTGATGTGTTGGCACCCTGTCCATGGTGTCCCTCACCTCATGCCCCGAGTTCCCTGGGATTGGCTCCAGGCTTGCCGTGACCCTGTGTAGGATAAGCAAAATGGATTTTACAGAAAATGGATGGATGGTTGCTGCATGAATTTCTAACAGTGATACACCACAAAATATAATTAATATATAAATAATTAAGTTAAAGTGTTATATTTTTACACTACTCTGCGTATTTGAAAGTGTGAAAATGTGGACTCTTGGCTGAATTGGAGACGTTTTCTTGGGCGCCATACAGATTTAATCTACAAGGAGGCAAAGTAATTCATGCACTCCGACGCTTTGATTATGATTGCTTTGATGTTGTTATTATGGCGTGGGAGGATAACATGTAACTGCGCACAGGAAAAAGCTCATACACATTCATCCAGCAGCAGGCATTGCAGCACCGTGTCTCTTGTGCTAAAGATTTGACATTTGAAGTGTCCCTTGGGGAACAGAGTCCTCAGAACAAAAGAGACTTAATAAGCAGTGATTTTAGCCTGGTCAACACTTTCCTCCCTTGGGGCATGAGGGTACGTTTTCCACGCTTTAAATCCATCATAAAGTGATGGTGTGGCATCAGCTCTGGGCATGAGTTTAACCGCTGTGTTTTAACTCGGGATGCAGTGCAGGCAGATTTGTACGTGTGTGTGAAGTGAAACACATAGGACTTCCTTGAAAGCTGTTGAATGCATTATAAATCTATAAGGCCTTGTGTTTAGCTCACCATATCTCTCAGTCCATCCACCATGCATTTCACTTACTCTTAGACTTTGTACCCTTCTGGTTGTTGCTTTCACAGTGTGTCCTCGCTCACAGCAATGCCATCTCATGAAGAATTCATAAGTTATATCAAACGTAGGCACTTTTATTGGATTTCATATGAACAAAGTCATAAAACTGTTATGACTGCTGAGCACACGCAGCTGGAGCCATAACTTCATAGCTTTCCGTACGAGGCTGGTGCGAATTCCTTCAAATTCGCAAGTGAGTTATGCGCTCGATGGAACCGTTTCTTCCTCATCCCATGCTTCTGATAATACACGTTCTACTGATGTCCACAGTCTGTGTTTTTTTTTTTTTCACGGTTTCTTGTCAAATCGTGTTACAGTTCTTCATCAGGGCTGGATCGGTGAAGACATGGGAAAATATTCATGTTCGGGAAACATGAAACCAGACACACATTCATCATGAAAGACCACAGCTGCGTGTCTGCATGCTTATGTGTGCATGTTCATTATAGAGGGACTATGTGTGAAAGAATGTTATTTTTTTTAATACAGATATTTAATTTTGAAAGGATAATTCCATGATTCAGGTGCAATTTGCGTCCAATTCATATTACGTTTACAAATCTGGACATTGAGTAAAGGTAAAAGACGTTTTATAATCCTCAGTACATAGGTGAAGTATGTTTAACATTAACCTATGTGCATGTTTTTTACATAAATAACTTTACGTAAACATCAATAAAACCATCTACAGCACTTACGCTGCGTCCACATTAATCCGGATAAATTTGAAAACGCATGTTATTCTCTATGTTTTGGCCTCTCCCTCCACACTGAGACCGTGTTTTTGTCCAGCGAAAACTGAGCTTTTTCCGAAAATGCTTTTTATCCCAAGCGGATAAATTCGAAAACGCCGTTTTCGCGTTGTAGTGTGGACTGAGAGAACGGAGATATTCAAAAACAATGATGTGTGATGCAGTCATGTGACCCATTCAACTCAAAACAAACCAGACGGTGGACGACGTTGTACTGCAGTTGTGTTGATCCAGTTTGATAGCTTTGTTGAGGATTAATGTCACTTTGTACAACCTTCAGATTGCATTTTTAAATAAACGCCTGGCGGAAATGACGCAGGCCGAAGCTTCTTACGTTTTTACGCACGTGCAGTAGGATGCAGATGTAGGCGTTTTCAGAGATTTCAGAAATTCTCGGAAAACGTTTGAAAATGCCAGTGTAGACGGCAGTTTTCAGCTCTATCCCTATTAATGTAGACGTAGCCTTTGAAAACAGTATATTTACCTGTCCCCGCCCACTAGAACTACACTTCACCTTGAAATACTGAATACATTCACCCCTATGAAATATTTGAAATATTCCACAAGCCACATGTTCAACAGGAGGTTCGAATTCAACATCCGAATTTCCTGAAGATCCTGGGAAGACGAAAGGTTCTCTCATTCGTTTCATTTTCATTATTTTCAATAATATAATGATATTGACTGATGACATCACATTGAAAGTACAACCCTGGCACCTAAATTATAGACTGAAAGTAAATGATGAATTATTATTCATTTTAAAGCACTGTTGGGAGGGTTACTTTAAAAATATGTTCCGTTACAGTTACAAACGACTTCATAAACAACGTGATCAGTAACGTAATCCAAGTATCACAATATGAACGTAATGTACTCTGATTATTTTTGGATTACTTCAAAGTCACATATGGCAATAAAGTCAAGAGAAAAGCAGTATGATCTAAAATACTTTTATTTAGAGCTTATTTTAGGGATTAAAAACATGTTCAGTGGTTGGATTTGTCTTAATAAATAAATAAATTTGTTGCTCGTGTGAGTCACGACTGGCAAGCGAGAACCAGAATTAATCATGCAGCTGTCTAATATTGTGTTATGTCAAAAGATTAATATCTTTGGTTTTAAATGAAAAAAAATTGTAATCCTGATATTATTCCTATTTTTTTTAAATTTATTTTTATTTTTTTTACAAAATATACCTGTAATCTGATGACTTTGTTTTTTGACCTAACTGTAACGGATTACAGTTACCAGTTTTTTGTATCCTGATTCCGTAACGCCGTTCCATGTATTCCGTTACTCCCCAAGCCTGTTTTAAAGTGAAACATTAGGATATCCTCATACCGTTAGCATGGATTTGCTGATTCTATGCTAAAAAGCTCAAGCCTTTTACTCATTTAAGAGTCATATGCAGTCATTGTCAGCAGAGAAGTGTTGTAAAAATGACATTGTTGCCTGAGATGGGTTCACACATTTTTGAATGCATGTTTTTATAGATGAATTCTTGGAAAATCGCTAAAAAAAGCGAAATGTTTAAGAATGACAAAGATTAAAGATGCCCCAATCATTGAATCCCTCACAGTTAGTTTCAGATGATTATGTTATGTTTAACAAACTCTGATTGTGTTTAATTTATCTTTAGTTAGTATTATATATTCAAATGTGCATTTCCAATCAGCGTTTTTACATTTGCACCCCCCCCTTCAACACTGACCCATTCGCCCAGACTCACATTATCATCTGAACTAATTTACTGATTTTCTCTATTGTTTTCCAGACATAATCATGATTACCTTATAGTTATGAGCTTGAAACATCAACACTATAGAAAAAAAAAAACACATCTTTTTTGCCTCTGTTTTACTTGATCTACAGTATGAGCTACTATCTGCAAACATCTACATTCAATTCAATTCAATTCCATTTTATTTGTATAGCGCTTTTAACACTGGACATTGTCTCAAGGCAGCTTTACAGAAATATATAAACACAGGATACAGATTTTAAGTGTGTGAATTTATCCCTAATGAGAAAGCCGGTGGTGACGATGGCGAGGAAAAACTCGCCTAAGATGATCTGAGGAAGAAACCTTGAGAGGAGCCAGACTCAGAAGGGAACCCGTCCTCATCTGGGTAACAACGGATAGTGTGGTATCCATGGCTTATAGTTCACACACAACTGCTCAACAGCTGGATGAACCTTAATAAACAATAGCAAGATATTACTATGGATGCAGCTTTAAGCATTCTCTGATCGAACTCCCTGCATGCTTTCTGTTGTTGATTTAATACAGTCTCACACTTACAAATTCACAACAATCCCCATAACTCTGTTTTTATGAGAAGAGATGAAGGTCGTGATAAGGGTTAGAGGTGGGATTCATATCTTTTGTGCATACCTTTTCTTATGCCTTCATTCATTTGAAGCTGAATGACACTTGTCCTTGATTATTCAAATTTGTATGAATTTGTAAAAAATGTCATTTGTGATTCAGACACTCGACATACTGTCAGCAAACCGTCTACAGATGGTCAACAACATGTCAAGTGACCTTCATCAACCAACTGATTCATTCTTAACCGTTTACGTTTGATAGATTTCTTTTTTCGCCCTGTTTTCTTCCTAATTTGGTCTTGGCCAATTTCCATGCACCAGCCAGCACTTCACTGTCAAACAACAGCTACCAACCGGGAAGGGGGAGGGCTAGTACGTGTTTTTCCTGACACACATGAAGCCAGCCAACCATATGATGCTCATGCTACATCACAGGGAAGCGTAACACACTATGAGGAAAGCGCCGTCTTCCGCATACATATGGTAAATGGAACTCCTGGGCACGGGTAGCTGTAGCATGTACATAACACCGTATACAGTCTTGAAGATGATCTATAGACTAGGGGGCACGGTGGCTTAGTACATTTGCCTTGCACCTCCAGGGTTGGGGGTTTGGTTTCCGCCTGCGCCCTGCATGTACGTGATTGACATTTCCAAATTCTCCATAGTGTGTGAGTGTGTGTGCGATTGTGCCCTGTGATGGATTGGCACCCCAGTTCAGTGTGTCCCCCACCCCGTGCCCCGAGTCCCCTTCGATAGGCTCCAGGCTCCCTGTATTCCAGTGTAGGATAAGCGGTACAGAAAATTGGTGGATGGATGGATGGATGGATCTATAGACTGTCACCATGTTCCTTTTTGCTTTAATTTTATCCGGATGGTCCGAGAGAACTCGATGTTTAAGAGATGATCTGTAAACTATTAACTCGCCAATCAAATTCACAAATTCAGCTCATGTGGGCTCATCCGATACGTTATTTTGCGTGTTGTCGAAAGGCAGTTGAACATCAATTGGCATGTTGTTGTGAATCTGTTGATAAGCTGCTTAATGACATTCTATAAGATGGTTTGTTGAGAGCCAGTGACTTTGGACTTTCCAAAAAAAGTGAAACCAGATTTCTTAAGAGATGAACATCACTGCACCAATGGTGGTGGACCACTATTTATTCAACATTACAAGCACTCAAGGCATAAACCACATCAGTGGATTGGACTGGAAAAAAAAAATCAGAACAACAAATCCAATCTTATCCGATCCAGGTCTTCTGATGGTCAGATACTGACATATCAGGGGTGTCACATGGGGCTGTTTTGTTGTTGTTGTTGTTGTTGTTGTTGCAACATCTATCATACACATCATAATATACTTTTTAATATAAAAAACCCCACTTCATATGATGAAGCTCTTTGAATACAAGGAACCCTACAAAACATCCTTTATTTTTTCCACATATTTCATTTACTTCATAAATTATTACATCAGATTAAGTTTAATATACAAACTGGTTTAACGTGAGTCATTCACACTGTCTTCTTGTGGCCTGGTTTTAAGTGTCATCTTCACAAGCGCACAGTTGGTGGCCTGTCACTGTTAGCATGTGTGTTTGTGTGTTATCAATGTTGTCAGAGCTGATTATTTTAATTTCGGTTCTTTTAATAACACCCTTATCACCTGCTAACATTGTCAGCAACTCCCGTGGCTTCTCAGACCCTTCTGCAGCTGAAGCCTGGTTCAGAATTCAGACCAACAAAAACACGCCAATCATCGCTGGGGGACTGACCAGTGCCTGGTATAACCCGGGTTTTAATAATAAATAATGCCTTTAATGAACAGCTCCTGAGGGAATGTGATAGAGTGATATAGAGGAATATAAGAGTGTACATTATGGCAAATAATTACTGACCCTGTTTATAGACTAATATCTGTGTTTGAGGATAGAGTCTGCTAGATAGAGGCATACACACAAACACACACACACACACAGACACACACACACACACACACACACACACACACACACACTGGTCTCTCATGAAACAGACATATTGCTCACACAGGCTAATGACTGATGGTCAACATTATTTGAGCCTAGAAATACTATGGTATTGTTGATAGATCTACACAGGAGATGTAGGAAGGATGGTAGGAAGGAAGGAAGGAAGGAAGCAAGGTAGGAAGGGTGACATACTTATGTATTGCTAATAACCCTGTGAAGGAGATGAGGAAGGATGGAATGAAGAAAAAAGTGATGAAAGAAAGAGGGTGATACTGTGGTGTTCCTGATAATACTGAATGGGAGAGAAGGAAGGAAGAAAGAAAGGATGGAAAGAAAGAATGAAAGACATGATAGATGGAAAGAAAGAAAGAAAGAAAGAAAGGCTCGATGGAAATAAAGAAAGAAAGAAAGGGCGCGATACTTTGATATCACTGATAATACTGAATAGGGGGTTGAAAGAAAGAAAGAAAGAAATGATAAATGGAATGAAAGAAAAAAAGTAAATACTGTAAGAAGGAAAGAAATGATAGATGGATGAACAAAAGAAAGTAAATGAGAAAGAAAGAGTAAAAAAGGATAGATGGAAAGAAAGAAAGAAATGATAAATGGAATGAAAGAAAGAAAGTAAATAAGAAAGAAATGATAGATGGAATGAACGAAAGAAAGTAAATAAGAAAGAAAGAAAGGATAGATGGAAAGAAAGAAAGAAAAAAGACAGAAAGGAAGGATGATGGATGGAAGGAAAGAAAGAAAGAAAGAAAGAAAGAAACAAGAGTGGGAGGGAAAGCGGGAAAAAGAACATAGTGAAAGATAGAGAAAGGGAGACAAACATGGTAAATACACAGAGAAAGAGAAATACAAGCGTATGTTCTAGGTAGGTGAGAAAAAAAGAAAAGCAATGTGAAATAAGCAGATAAAAAAACGAGATATGAAAGCTAGAAGAAAAAGAAGAGGCGGTAATTAAGGAAGGAGCAGTAGAGAGTGAGGGAGAAAAGGCCTCTATGCTGGGTGTAGCAGAGCTGCTGATTGGTCAGCTGGAATTCAAACTCTTCACTTTAAACTTTTATGTAATATTATATATATATATATATATATATATATATATATATATATATATATATATATAAAGATCGATTCATTCATTCTTACTAAATAGAACTGAAAAGCAGTTTTCTGCTACTGGTGTGAGAGCCCTGAGCTCCGTGACATCATATGCACCACCCTGCTATTGCACTAATCCCCCGTCTGTTTGTCCAGCTGTCTCTCTGTCAGTCAGTTTATGTCATTTCTGTCACTTCACCCCCTGTTGAAGACGTCTCAGAGCTGCATGCTGCTGCACGAGCGACAGTCTCAAATGTCAGATGGGCTTTTCTGTCGACCAGAACTGCGAGCGTACACAGTCCATCCTGTGTTTAGAGCTCTGAGTTGTGTCACTGTGAAGGAAGGGCATCTCTCTGCAGACTTTTTCTCAGAAGTCTGCAACATTCTCAATTTTTCATGAATGGAGAGTCACACAGGGTACGTCTACTGGGCCACTATCAATGATTTTTATTTATGTGCGTGTTGGTATATGTGCACGTGTTTTTTTTTTCTTTTCCGTGTTTGTCAGTGAAAGTGTATGGAAGACACCAATTGGAAGTGGAAGCCTTTTAGGCATGCAGCTGGAACTAAGTCCTGCATATTTATCCTGGCCACTGGGAGCAGGCCGAGACTAAGCGTCTGGTGCTAACTGGACCATGTTAAGTCCTCAGAGAGCTGTACTGCATGTTAGTGAGGCAGATAGAGCGCCAGAATCACTTGCTAACTGGACCATACCATCTTCTGCGAAAGGTGTGCACAGTCGTTCATGGACGAAGGAGCCCAGAATTAGCATCTGGAAATAAAACGGTGACAGGAGGCTACACGAAGCTCTACGTTTATGGGGTTTGCAAACAGACAGTGTCCTGTTTACAATTCAGATTATACTGTATATAAAAGTCTTTAAACCATTATAGATGGTAAATGGTCTGCACTTATATAGCGCTTTGTTGTTGTTGTTGTTGTTTTTTAACAAAGCACTTTACACAGTGTCTCATTCTCCCATTCACACACACTCTCACACACCAATTCAATTAAATTTTATTTGTATAGCGCTTTTAACAATGAACATTGTCTCAGAGCAGCTTTACAGAAACATATAAACACAGGATACAGATTTTAAGTATGTGAATTTATCCCTATTGAGCAAGCCGGTGGCGACTGTGGCAAGGAAAAACTCCCTAAGATGATCTGAGGAAGAAACCTTGAGAGGAACCTGACTCAGAAGGGAACCCGTTCTCATCTGGGTAACAACAGATAATGTGAAAGTAAAAACCAATGGTAGCAGAGCTGCCATGCAAAGCACTAGCTTGCCATCAGGAGCAAGTTGAGGTTCAGTGTCTTGCCCAAGGACACTTCGGCATGTGGAGTCACGTGGGCTGGTAATCGAACCGCTAACCTTACGATTAGTGGACAACCCGACAGCCCAGTATAGAGTACTATGACAAATTTCTTAACTTTTCATGTCTGACTTCATGTCAAATTCCTGCAAATTGTCTTTCCTGGTTGCTAGTGCTACTAGCTATCTCATATCTCTTACTTTATGATTCACCTTGTACTGCTAACACACTCCTCCAAATCTCCTAGGGACTATTGGCAAGTCTAGACCTTTATTCTATGCTCTACATAACTACATACCTTCCCTATTAGTTACTCAGTAATTACTTAATAATTCATAATAGTTACTGAATAATAAAGCGAGGATTTAAGAGCTTGCGTTTCATCAGAGGTTTAATTACTTAAAATGGATTCTGCTGCTATTAATCAGCCATGCACAGTCTACTGTGTGCACCTGTAATATGTGTGTTTAAAGCAGAGCTCCTGATTGGTCAGCTGTAAAGCCCTGTAAAGTGTCAGTCGGAATATGAAATCCACTTTAAACTTTAAATATATATATTAAAAAAAGCTATAATCCTTACTAAAAGATATTCAAAAAGCATTTTCTGTCACTGTTTCTATCCACACACAGTTAGACTGAATCCCAGATGCCTTCCTGTTCATAATACTGTTTGCTCACTATATCCATCCATCCATTTTCCATACCTCTTATCATACACAGGGTTGCGGGGAAGCCTGGAGCCTATCCCAGGGGCACAAGGTGGGGACCACCCTGGACGGGGTGCCAAACCATCTCAGCGCACAATCGCACACACATTCACACACCCATTCACACACCCATTCACACAGTACGGACAATCAGACTACAACACATGTCTTTGGACTGGGGGAAGAAACCGGAGTACCTGGAGGAAACCCTCAAAGCATGGGAGAACATGCAAACTCCGCGTACACAGGGCGGAGGCTGGATTTGAACCCCCAACCCTGGAGGTACGAGGCAAACGTGTGCTCACTTCATAGGTGTGACATTTCTTTGATTGTACAATATAGACAAGAGAGCACCATTTGAGATAAAGTTACAAAAAGAGGAAATTAATAAACCATGGGACAATTTTGTTTCACTTTTATTCTTATTTAGAAAACTGACACCAGATTTTTGAAATGATAAGAAAACAAAGTTCACCACGTGTCATCTACGACAGGCAGGCAGGCAGGCGCAAGTGCAGGTTTCACTTTTATTAGAGTCCAGAGCAAACAAACCAGAGGAGTGAGGCAATTCTCAAAATGGCAAACAGGCAGAAGGTCTGGCGATCGACAGATAGGTATTAGCGAGGACAGGAAAGGGGATCCTGAGTGGAGAGAAAAGCATTCACTCTGTTGTTGGGAGATTACAAACTCGAATCTTGACAATTCCATAGCCATCCATGTCAAGGAGTCCAAGTGAGCAAAACTGGCTGCGTTCTGGGTCTGGGTGTGGGTGGGATGTATAGAATTATTGACACTAGACAATTGTGGGTGTCTGTGAGCTCATGTATGCAGAAGGGGGCAGATTTCCTTCGAGTGTGTTATGCAGTCCCTCCAGGATTTTGTGATTGGAGAAATGAACGCAAAATCGAGCAAACTTTTTCAAAATTACAGCAGATTTTCTGCAAATTTTTGGTCAAGACGTGCCGCGTGACCTCATCACGATGCAAATTCAGCCAAAGCCCTCTTCAGTTCACGTCCGCCGAACATGAGTACAGCTAAAAGGTCGCATTTCCCAACAGAGACTATTTTGTGCAATTGCAGCTTTGCCAATTCAAGTAGTTTTCTACAAAAAAAAAGCACAAAAAAACTCTGCAAGTTGCATCATGAATTAAAAAAATTAATAAAAAAACACAGCAAAATGAAGTATTTTTGGCCACAACAATGACAAAATAACTCAGCAACATCCTATACGGACTGTTAGACTGCGCTGTGACACAGCATGAGGGGTATGAGCATAGTGTGGTCGCTTCATGTGTTTCAGATGCTAGCCTCCCTTGATAATTGTCATGTGATAGGAGAAAGTTAGCTAATGGGTGGGAATAGGAAAATGACCAGATTGAGAGAAAATGGAGTGGAGAAAACAAATAAAAGGCAACAAAGCGGCTAATCGGAAAACTAACAGAGGGCAAACCAGGACACAGAGGAATACAAATAGCTTAGTAATGTCACTAATGAGACTTGTTCTTTTTAAATGCTGTGTTTGTTATTAGAAGTTATGTGAAGTGTGTAACATGGATAGCTTTTGTCATGTGATTGCAATACGTGTGCCATGAAAACTGGCTGAGAATTATGGGTAGTATAGTTCATGTGAACAGTGCATGTAATATATATATATAAATATGGAAATGTATGTCATGTATGTATCGACTATGCAAATTCATAGCATGCCATTATATGGATTTCTCATTTTCTCCCACGTCCTTTGAGAACATTGAAATGCGTGTACAAAAAAATTGTGACGGATAGATTTAGGTGCGATCTTGATATCTGTCTTCCCTCTATTCATTTTCTTCGGTCGACTCTTTTGTCATCCTCCCACCAAGCCTCGGTTTTACCCAGTGCTCATTTTTCCTTCGCTAAACAGCAGGAGCTGTGAGGCATCACTGTTTCGTGATTTAGTTCCACAAGCCCCAGTGCATCACTGCAGCGTTTCTTATTATTCTGTTTAATGCCGTGTGTGTGTGTGTGTGTGTGTGTGTGTGTGTGTTAAGTATTTATAAGAAATGCCTGGAGTCAGCCAAAAGTTATACTGTTTGCTGCTTGCCTTTGCTTTTTGTAAGTCGGCGCACAATAAGAACAGGGAGCAATTCAAAGTTGGGAGAGTTGAGGAAAGTGGAAAATAGAGAAGAAAACCAAGCGTGCTATTTTATGAATAGAGGGAGGAATTGGAGCATGGAAGCACATGATTGAGGGCGAAAACGAACTGAATGGGAGAGGCTGCAGAGGACTATGCAAGGTGGCGCACCTACTGTACTGTGTCTTCCCCTTTCTCGTCTTCCTCACACCACTGTGCGGCATGGCTGACAAGGACAAACATGCGTAGGCCTGCAGAGTTTATCAGAGCTTCATTAAAGGGCTAAATGAGTTTTTATAGATTATATAGGTGACCTGTACACCTGTGGTGCTGTGCAAATGCAGCAGGGTTCCTGGTCTTTGCCCACCGTCCACTGGGAAATTAAATGGCTTTGCAGAAAGGCCATAAGTTAATGGTTTGTGTTTAGTCTCGGTGAAATCTGTTAATTAGCTAATCAAAGGCTGTGGCTCTGCTGTAACAGACATACACGCTCTTAAAGGAACAATCAACCATTAGTTTTGCTCATTATGTCCAGCCGCTTGATATTATTATGAACTATTCATATGTTTTCAGATTGTCCGATTTGGTATGATTTACTCAAATGTACAGTAAACTGTAGTGTGTACTGGTTGTAGTCTGCCAACACAGGTGACTACTGTAAGACTACACAGGAAGCCATTATACTGTACTATCAGTACTGAACTGATTTCACTGAACTTTATTTATTCCCTAGAGGAAACTGGTTCATTTGTGATGACCACAGTATGAAATTCATAGTGTCAAGGGTCTAGAATATGAGAAGTAGCTTTTCACAGACCATGAAAGCCCATTATTTAGACAGAAATGTAGTGATTTGCAAAGCAAATTTAAATATAATGACTAACTCTTCATGTGTAAATATATAAATGGCTGAATTGCTGATAATCACATTTGTTTTGTTCAGTATTGAGGTCAATTTAAAAGCAATTTTTTTTTTTATTGGACTTAATTATTATATCAATTTCAATTCAGAAAACAACTGTCTTTAACATTGTACATTATAACCGTTAGTTCATTTACATGAATCAGAAAAAAGACTGCTCCTTAGACAGAAACATATCCATCCATCCATCCATCCATTTTCCATACCGCTTATCCTACACAGGGTTGTGGGGGAGCCTGGAGACTATCCCAGGAAACTCGGGGCACAAGGACGCGGTGCCAGCCCATCGCAGGGCACAATCACACACACGCTCACACACTATGGGCAATTTGGAAATGCCAGTCAGGCTACAACACGTGTCTTTGGACTGGGGAGGAAACCAGAGTACTGGGAGGAAACCCCTGAAGCACGGAGAGAACATGTAAGCTCTGCGCACACAGGGCAAAGGCCGTATTCGAACCCCATACCTCGGAGGTCCGAGTCAAACGTGCTAATCGCCAAGCTACAGTGCCCCCAGGCTAAACATTAAAAAAAATTCTTATTAAACAAACAAATAAATAAACAAACCAGTAGAGTATGCATCTGTGGCTATTGTAGGTCTGTCCTATCATGTTTAGTGGCCTATAGTTTTGCCTATGTTGGAAAAGTCAATAAACTAATCAATAATATCAGCACATCTTGCTAGATGTGTAAATAACTAAGGCAAAATCATGAAACAACCAATGTGAAGCCATAACATTACTGAAAATTAAGTAGGTAAATTTTTTTTACCAATTGCAAAAATGTTATACAAAAATTCTAGCAAAACAAAGTTTTTAGCCCAGAGAAAGGTCACATCAATGCTTTCTCAAAATATGGCGCACTTACTAAACCCACCGATGAGCATAAAGTAAAAGAAATGAACATTAGTACTGTGAAGCAGTGCGAACTCGAGAACGTTATCCAAGAAATATTCAAACCAAAGTTATTTTTCTGAAGTACTAATTCACGTGCATGTGTGAAAGCACATTTACACCCAGGTCATTCCTTCTGTTTGTACAGCATGCATGCGCGAAAACTCCTGAAGTACAGCGCAGTAAGTGGTCCTTTAGTGCCGTGCTGCATTTTCCATGATCTTCCATTCAGGTCCCTCACGTCTCCTGCACTTCCTTTATGTGAACATCTGCCCTGTCAGCCCTGTGGCCTCTGTAGTAGCTCCATTATTCATGTCATAGACTAGAAAAGCCCTTATCTAGGACGAAGCCAATGCTTCTGTAGTCTCCTCATGCCCTGCGTGCTCTTCCTGACCTAACCATCCACTTGATCACTCCATTCAGACTGCGAGCGCGGCGTGACATCATCAGGTAGAAAAACCCAATACTCTGGCTTTGCTCTGAGGCATAGTGATAAAACATTTAGACAAAGTACATCCCAGTTTTATTAATTCATGAAAGTTGCAGTCGTTTGACTATATAAATGTATTAATGCATAACCTGTGTTAGGTACATCCATCTAAAGCTCAAGGGAATATCTACCTCCGCTCTTCGTCCTCCATTTCTTCCTTCCCTTATCTTCGTCTTGCTCTGTTAATTTCTGACTCTGGCACCGGTTCTCTTGATTGCGCTTTTCGTTCTCATCATCACGTCTAGACGCATCATGGACAGATGTGCCACCCAGCTGCATGGCAACTGGCTAAACCTTTTGAACCAGTCAATCAATTTGTTTGTCTTAATTCAGTCTCCGACACGATGTGGGCTGTAATTGATTCGGCCCAATCACAGTCAATTAGCATGCGTTTTTCTCAATTAAGCTCTACACGGATACACGTCTCGCGTGTAAGCATGCGAGTGTGCTCAGATATGCATGTGTTGGAGAATGAGGGTTGTGTGTTGGGGGTTGTTAGCCACAGCGGGTGGTAGGATTAGGTGTGTTTGCCTGGTGGTTTGGTGTAGAATTTGGCAGACTGAAAGCTCAGCGTAGTCCCACTGACCCACCTAGAAAAACAAACAAAAAAAAACATTTCTAACCATGAAAGCAACCCGTAAACATCTGCCATCTTCTTTTTGATGCTACGTACTTTGCTTTTCAACTTGTCTGATACTTATATCCCTAAACAAACGTGACAACATTGCTAGAGAATGCTTGCAGGAGAGAGAGAGAGAGAGAGAGAGAGAGAGAAAACAGAAAAACCCTAGAGTATGTCAGTGTACAAGGCGACTCCATGCTAATATCATAAATGACAAACAGCACAGTCTATCTTGCATCTGTTACCAACCAGAGGTCACAGTTCCACCGTCTTTTTCAAGGTTCACAAATTTACATGTCAGAATTGCCTTGACATCCAAGTACAGAAGCAAATGTATGTCCCACGTCCTTTCCCCTTCAGTGAATTGGCTTTTCTGTCAGGCAAATGTTATTCAGGGTTTGTTCTGACTGCTGTTTTGGTTGGAAAAAGGCAGAAAAACATCATTTTCAGGCATCTACGGTTGGTCAAATTCATAAATGCTATGTTTCTACCTGTATATATCGTGTCTTCCATACAGAATACCTAGCACATTCCTCACTGTTACCTGATATCACATAATGCCTTAGAAAGGCACCTTATGGTCCGCCCCCGCGCGCTTCTAATTCACTATCACTAGCTCTCAGGTGCAACATAACACTGATCGAGGAAATGACGAGTATCAAAGTACACTCACGTTTAGGTTTCCACCTTCTCAACCCATCCTCACCAGCCACACCGAAGCGAAGCGTAAAGAACGTTATCACGCGGCGCACACGTGCTTCCTCCACGTGCAAGTATGACATGATAAATGCCTAGTGCTTTATTTATCTGTGTGCTGTAGTGCACTTAATAGACTAAGGATGCGCTGACACTTTGTACATTTGCTTGCAATCAAACCGAACTTTAATCACATTCACCCTTTTCCTGGTGAATGAACTGGGTCAGGTTTGTTGCTATTTTGTTGGCATAATACTTTATCATCAGTGTAAGTACTGAAGACAGCTGTTTAGAATGGTTACCTGGCAACAATGCTGATAGAGAAAAATGGAAAACGGAGTGCGCGCACACACACACACACACACACACACACACACACACACTCTAACAGTGAAAGAATGGAAACAAAATGAAGAGAGCATGACCTATTACCATAAGGAGGTTTTTAAGGAGACAGACAGCAATAACAGGTGCATTATTCTGTAAAGCAGCTCATTGGTGTATCTACCTCTGGTGTCGCAAATAGTCAATGGTTTTGTAAAAGAACATACAGTACATGTAGTGTACAGTAGTTAAAGAGTCAGTAAGGTGAATGCGCAAATTTGTTCTGGATAGACGTCATCGAATTCCTCAAGTCATCAAATCAAACCCAGATGTGGGGCAATATATCTAGCGTGAAAGCACCCTGGGGTCTGCATGGTATGAGATCACAGTATGTTATAGTATGGTATGTCACAGTATAAATATAATGAAAGTATTTTTTTTGTTTTACTGTACTTTCGGAGGCAACATCCTACCTACCCTGCTAAAGCCTGAATCATAGTAATGACCATCAAACCATCAGGCTGTCACCACCAAACCATGGGCTTATCACTATCCATCCATTTTCCATACCGCTTATCCTACACAGGGTCACGGGGAGCCTGGAGCCTATTCCAGGGAACTCGGGGGACACCCTGGACGCGGTGCCCACCCATCGCAGGGCACAATCACACATTTACACACCGCAGACAATTTGGAAATGCCAATCAGCCTACAACGCATGTATTTGGACTGGGGGAGGAAACCGGAGTACCTGGAGGGGACCCCCAAAGCGGGTGGAGGAGGGATTTGAACCCTCAACCCTGGAGGGTTATTGTTTGGCCCAGCTGCTTTGCTGCCACCTTTATCAGCAAACCTAAATACTGGGGAAATGTTTTTAAATTTCAGTATGTTTCGCCATATCACCCTCCCCTAGTTCAATATAATCATATGTTATAAAACCACTGAAGTACATACTGTTCTGGGAGGCTGGTGGGAAGAAGGTGATTTTGGGTTATTATTTATTCATTTTTATGTTTGTTGATTTTGTTTTTCCTTTGCAATGTAACGTAGACTAATGTTGGAAGACTAATTTGAAATGATCACTTCCAAAGAGATCAAGTTTTGCTAGTTGAGGGTTTTTTTTTTTTTCATTGTATTTTGGTCTGATGGCTGATGATAGGCAGGTTGAGGATAAATATTTATGTACAGTCTTGTCAGACAGACTAAAAGCGAAATAAAATAAGTGCTTGGTTAAGGGAGCAAGCTTTGAACTAGCATCTGGAAATAAATGTGTGATGCTCCGTGTTATTTATACGAAAGCTCAAGGGCTCAAGGTCGGGGTTGAGCGATCACAGACAGTACACTATTTTAGATTCAGTCCCCCCCCCCCACGACAAAGTAAACTCGGTGCGTTTTACGAGTACTTCTGATTCACAGGCGTCGGCTTCTGCTCTGTTTGCTGGGACTCATGCCTCAGTGCTTATTGTGCATTTGTCAGTTGGTGCAGATGTTGAAATTGTGGATTGGAGGATCACCGCTCCAAATCCAGTGGTGGGAGAATAGCACAATACAATGAACAGCTGTTCCGGGGCTGTGTGTGTGTGTGTGTGTGTGTGTGTGTGTGTGTGTGTGTGTGTGTGCTTGTCATCTGGCAAGTAATCTGGTCAGTGAAGGGCATTTAGATTACTGGGGAAGAGAAGAGGATAGACCACAGCTGTCTATACCCTGGTGAACACACACACACACACACACACACACACACACACACACACACACACACACACACATGCACACTGTGTTCAGGATTCAGGAGTAGGCCCGTTGCTAACTTTTTCCTCGTCTTTCTGTCTCTTTCTCTCTTACACATCCCTTCACATCCCTCAATCCTTCTCCCCCTCTCCTGTTCTCCTCCAGGGCCCTGGCCCCTTTCCCACTAGTCATGTTCTCCTGGCTGGATGATGTGCGCCTGTCTCTTGCGTTTCTTTGATGCTAACTCGCACGGACGTGTTGCGCAGCGTTGTGGGATGCGGCTTTCGGTCGTATTTCACCACAGGACCGAATTCTGTTGATGGTAATGAACCTGGGGGGCCCATCAGCTATTTTTGCCCAAGTCTTTCTTCAATATTAATCAGTGCTCTGGCATGTGAGTGGAAACGCAGGGGTATTCTCACTCAGCTCTAATTAGGCCCTCTACACGCTTTAGAAAAAAGAAAAAAAAAATTCCGATCTGTCCGCACTCCACATGAAGTCTGATTCACGGCGCGGCTTTGCCTCGAATTCTCTTTATCTGCAGTTTCTTCCCTCTCCTGCTGTTTGGAAAATAAGGCTCTGATCCGATGGAGATTTGATATATATTCTCTTTCATGGCACGAGTGGAACATCTGAGGGTTATGAGATCCTGGTTCAAAGATCTACTGGTCATAAAATGAGAGATTGTGCAGTAATAGGCTCATAATTCCAAGACAGTCATTTACACCATGTTCAGTTTTCTTTTGCCACAAATGGAGTCTATCCATCCAAGCACGCATTGAGATTGTGTTCCGGGAGAGAGAGAGAGAGAGAGAGAGAGAGACAGAGAGAGAGAGAGAAATAATTTATTAGAGGACAGAAGGAAGGATAGTGAGTTTGGGCCATTTGATAGTGGCAGAGGGAGAATTTTAACAGCACCATAGAGAGGAATGGGTCATGGCATTCGGTGGAGAGAGAGAGAGAGAGAGAGAGAGAGAGAGAGAGTGGAGTCTGTCTGTGTGTGGAAAGCTCCAGGGCAGAAGCATTAATGAAAGTTTCTGTGGGCCGCACTGTAGTGTAATTACACTCAGAGATGCCCGCGGCATGGTCTCGTGCACCAAATTTCATATTAGCGAAATGAACTGGACAGCACTATGCTTTCATATCTTTCTCCCGTTCCACATCTTTGACTTTGGTATAAAAAAAGAGAGAGAGAGAGAGAGAGAGAGTGTGCAGGCAAAATCACAATTTGTTTCCTGAATGGTCTTGTGTAGAGTCACTTGAGTGTTTGAGTGTGTATCAGTGCTGTATCAGATACAGTTCACTAACGTGCAGGTCAGTCACCTTGGTTCGCACAGTGCCCTCTTGACTCTGCAGCACGAAATAGAAATAGAGAGTCCATGAAATAGAGAGTATTTTCACCAAAAGACATGCCATGACTGTAAAGTGTTTTGACTTTCAAATTTGCCTTTCAAACATGTTTGCGATGTGTGGTCAGAGGCAGCGTGTTTAAAATTATATATATATTTTTATTAAGGCTTTCCAAAAATCATTATTAGACATGCACCGATGCTAAATTTCTGAGCCGATACGATGGGCGATTATTCAGAGTGATATCGGCCGATAACCGATACCGATAGTTCTGCCTTTTATGCCTTCTTTTAAATGAATAATAATTAATTCCACAATTCTGAAAGAAATGCAAATAAAAACGTTATTCTCTCCATTTCAACACGTTGTTTCACGGTAACTGGTCTCATAAACAGAAAACACATTACTCTAATTAACATGAACGCAAATTCTGAAGATTAACGTAAGATTTCTTAACTTATTGAATGTTATTAATTCATATTAACATTGACTGAATTCTAAAAACCTCCTGTTAGTCTCACTCACTCACCACAAACACAAGCATTTCTACTTCATTACTGACATCTAACTGGTAATATATAATATCAACTTTTTTATATATTAACATTATCTGGATATGAAATATACTACTCTACAAATATATTATTCTGTGCAATATATACTTTTTTGTCAACAATCTTTCAAAAATATTTTTTAGACTCAACTCCCACTTCACTGCTGTAGCATCCTGTGTAAAATTTTAGCAGTACAGAGATTACAGAGATTACAAACTGCAGTTTTATCATCATTCCACACAAGAGACATCGTCTTTACACACAGCACAGAATCGACGTGTTTTCCCGCCTTCTTTTGATTGACAGGATATAATCGGCCCTGATCATCGGATGTTTCTAAACTATCGGCCATCAAAAAATTGCCGGTGTATCTCTAATCATTATCATTCAAAAAGTCAAGACACATGTAGACAAGACCAACAAAGGAATGGACACAAAATGTTAGATACCAGAAATCACAAACAGATAAACAATGCGCTGAAATACACAATTATAAATCAACAAGACTTTGCAGTTATGCAAAGGAAAAGAACGGTAGACATAGACCAGTCCCTCCCGGATTTCAAAATTTTGCAATCACAGAAATGAGTACAAAATCAAGCAAACTCTGAAATATGGCAATTTTTCAGAATTACCACAGATTTTCTGCAGATTTGGGCCAAGACACGTCATGTGACATCATCACACAGTGCATTCAGTCAATGCCCTCTTCGATTAACGTGCGTCGAACATGAGTACATTTGGGACTTTAGGGAATTTCCCCAGTGTGGGATCAATACAGTTTATCTTATCTCATCTTATCTTATCTTAAAAGGTCTCATTTGCCAACGAACATCACTACGAAAGTGCAAAACAGTTTCATGCAATTGCAATTTTACCAATTCAAGTAGTTTTCCATAAAAAAAGCACAAAAAGCTCTGCAAGTGCATTGCAAATTTGGAAAAAAGCCGCATTTTTGACTGCAACAGAAGCCACAGAAGAGGTGAACGCATTAGGGTAACAAACCAGCGATAACACAGGGGCGGAGTTAGGGCTGAAACCAAACCGAAGGCACAGGCAATGACAAAAAGAACGACAGTACTCACACTGCGAGGCGGAAGTTGTGACAATGTTTGATTGTAAATTTGTAAGGATTCACATGAGCCGAATGATACGAACATTTCTGAATGTTTCTGGTTAATAAATAAAATCGCCCTTGTTTTTGAAAGTTCATACAGCTCTTACGTCCAGTCAAGTAGCCTACATCTGAAGACAAACACTACCTTTTCATAGTAATCTTCACTATGTTGAGATGATCTGATACTGAGATGTGCAGTATATTTATACGATATCAATATTGTGAAAAATTGTCGTGATTTTCAACCTTCGCATAAAAGTCTACCACAAATCCTCTTGCTGGAATAAATCACACCATCAATTCCAAAGCCTTTCTAATGCTAAGATGCAACCACAACAATAATGTGACTTTTCTGACAAGGTCAGTTAAAAAAAAAAAAAACACTTGCCTTAGGCACAATTTTATGTGCTTTGTCTTTATTATGGAAATTTGGCCTGACTACCCTGGATGTAACTGTAATGCCAGTTAAGGAAGGTGACAGGTGAAGACACAATGTCTACGTCCCACTTCCTAGTTTGAAAATAAGCTGGACGGAGTGGGAACCTGATGAGCTAGCCAGGGGGTCTGTCATTTAAAAAAGAATTAGCTACAGTGATGGCAATCACAACCCACCATTATGAAAGTTAATATATTTATTATTGAGTTGTTGTAGTTATTAGCCTGTCTGACTGGCCACTTTAATTGAATGTGTTTAATCTAAATCTCAATCACTCAATAACAAGTAGGCCTTTAAATGTCAAGTCGAAAGTGTTCTGCGGGCGGAAAAGCCTAGTTGACACTGCACCAACAGCCGACGATCTCCAACTTTTAAAAGTTTAGAATTTTGGGGAACACAACTCTTGTGCATGTTCACACTGCCCCAACAGACACCAAGAACCTTTTTTTTTTTTTTTTTTTCTTTTTTTTTTTTTTTTTTTACAGACAGTCAGACTGGTTAAAAAATGCGTGATGCTTTTGCCACAATCAAAATTGTACTATTTCTAGTACCTTTTACATGTCGTTTCTTCGCCTGAAAAGATGAAGAGTGAAATGAAAGAGGTTGTGGGTGAAGCCTTGGTTGTTGTGACGTGAGACACGTCAGAGCGCTTACTTACATTTATGCCGACAGAGGATGTGCGGAGCTTTCAAAATTTGTGCTCGGTTTGCCTCCAAGCAGTTTCAACAACCCCAAGAAAGACATCTTAAGGTCGGCTGTGTAGTAAGCTCAGACCATTATTAGATCATACATTATGGACAACATTTTTAATGCAAATGTAATTTCTAAACATTTTTGTTGCGATTTTGCTTCTTACTTCATGAAACAGAATACGGAAAATGGCATAAAGGTATGAGCGGATGATCCCGATTAAAACCAAAACACAAGAGAAGATGATCCTTACCAGGGTTCAACAGAAACGATTTGATACTTAAGTTCTCCACTTCTTTCTGATTCGTCGAGAAATCTGCCCTTTTACCCAGAACAGCGATTTAGCACGCCTAGCACCTAGCGCACGGGCTTTCATTTCTATGGAGTTTTCAGGGGTGCTTGCTTCATCATGCTAACAGTTCGTGCCCAGGTCAGATTAGTTCAGAGTTTGTTGGAAAATCATAGCACGCTGCTCAGATATTAAAGCGACCAGACAAACACCGATGTTCGAACATTTTTCATTCTTTCCCCAACTAATACCCCACTATAACTCTCCACTGCGAAACTGTTTAATGTAGCTTGAAGGCTTTGTGAAGGCCAGCGTTAGATGGATGCTGAATTGCTAAACCATTATTTGAATGTTTTGGAGCTTATTTCATAAGTGCAATTTATTAATGAAATGCTACACTTGTCACTTTTGGCACCTTTTAATTCGGTGAAAACAAACGCCAGTCAACGGCAACAGACTTCATGGTTAACACTGGTCGGCGCCTATCTGGTGCAGTGCGAACTAGGCTTAAAAAAGCCCCAGGGCACTAATAAGTTCGAGAATGTTATTGTACACAGATAAATGCTGAGTCTAACATTAGAAAAGCGTTCAGGGTATCATAAGGAGTTTGAATCCTTATGATGTCACAGTCATCCATTTGGCAAATTGTCGATGCTCTCTCTCTCTTTCTCTCTCTCTCTTGTCAATCATAGTGACATTAGCCAATCAAGGGCATCTGTGAGCTCATATATGTGGAAGAGGGTAGATAGCACTTGTCCTCGGAGTGTATTACGCTGTCCTGTGCCACAGCATGAGCGGAATTTCTAAAAGAAGCATTTGGATGGCTTCACGTGTCTCTGAGAAAGCACGCATTAGCCTTCTCTCTGCCCAGTTGGTTGCTGTTGTATGACAGAGAGCTGGTTGGTGGATGGGAATTGGCAGGTCATCAAAATGGAGAGAAAATAGGACAAAAATATATTGAGCCTAATGTTTAAATTGTCGCATTGTGGTCATTAAATAAACCTGTAATGTAATGTAATGAGGGGGACGGTAAAATTAATTTTGCCGTTAAAGGGGGCTTAACATTTGAGAACATTCCCATTCACTGTAGCAGGTTAACTAGTGCACCATGTACAGAACTCAGTATTCTTTTCAGTATTATTACTATCTCCATCCATCCATCCATCTTCTATACCACTTATCCTTTTCAGAGTCACAGGGAACCTGGAGCCTATCCCAGGGAGCATCGGGCACAAGGCGGGGTACACCCTGTACAGGGTGCCAATCTATCGCAGGGCACACAATCACACACACACTCACACACCCATTCATACTCTAGGGACACTTTAGACATGCCAATCAACCTACCATGCATGTCTTTGGACTGGGGGAGGAAACCGGAGTACCCGGAGGAAACCCCCACAGATCATGGAAACTCCGCACACACAGAGCCGTGGGAATCGAACCTCCGACCCTGGCGGTGTGAGGCGACCGTGCTAACCACTAAGCCACCATGCGCCCATTATTACTATCTCTCACCAGATAATCATTATTACACGACCTGTAGCAAATTAATGTTCTGTAGCAAATTAACGTTATCCATGCTGTTTTCCTCCACTTATATAGAAAACACTGCTTCTGAATGATTTTATTTCAGAATGATTTTAATTTCTTAATTCAATAATTCTGTCTTTCAGCTATTTTAATTGTGCAATTTTTTTTGTCCTACTCATTCGACCTGCGTTCCGAAAGTGTCTTAACGCTAACAGCATTATTTCCATTTAAACCCTGTTTGTAGCAAATTGGCTTTCCAGTGAAGATATGAACCTGGCGTGTGGATGTGCATGAGGAGTGCTCCAGCTCCCGCAAAAGCAATTTCTCCCTCATCTTCCAACCATGTGGGGAAATTGAATATTTGATGTTTCTCCTAATTGCATTCATTCAGCCTTTATTTCTCTCCTGCTCCGCTCTTATTCCATCGAACGCGCAGGTCTCATTTTGGTGTGCCGCAACGTGACGGCGTGTTAGGAGACGCCAGAGCTGGTGCCATTTTCTCATAGCGCTGCGCACAGACGATTTTAACGCTATGGGGATTTCGAAAACAATGTTCACGGGTGGGATGCTGTATCAGAAATTGAAATACAACCTAGCATTCCTGTGCAGAATGGACCATATTCCATTTCTAATCCTCCTCCAGACAGCAAAATGTAGGATTTGTTCACTCTTGGCTTGGCAATTGCTGTCAGAATGATGGTGCGGCACGTAAACATGCCATTCTCAGCTTACTTTAATCTTGCTTTGAGGTTATTTTCAGACACCTCATCATATTGGATTTTTTTTTTTGCTCAGGAAGAGCTTCTTTTTAAGCAAAAAGGATCATCAGCGGAGAGGGAAAAAAAGTGAAGGATCACACCCTCATGCCACTGGGGACTAATTAGAGGCGAGGAAAGCTGTAGAGTGGTCTTAATAAGAACTCCTCAATCCCAGTGCGCAGTTTAAAACATGATGGGCTTTAGAGCAATAAAAAGCAGCTGGGATCCATGTGGAGGATGGAGAAGGGAGGAGAAGGGCATGGAGAAGAAGAGAGACGGATGGTCACACGCTTCTCCATCGACCGCCATGCGGCGGCCATTTGCGGCGAGCACCAGGCACGTCTGAACATTTTAATTAGTCTGAGTGAGAGCGCTAATGCCGGCCCGTTTGAGTAGGATCCTTCTGTGTTTGCTCAATTAAACGCTGATTGTAGCTAATTGCCTTCGCAAAGAAAGCTCGCGCCAAAACCCAAGCAACGAGGAGGGCTGGGTCTGTTGCTCTCGCAATTTCTCCATCTTCCAGCCTCGTGGGGGAAATCAAATATTTGATATGGCTCATAATTGTATTCGCTCGCTCTTTATTTCCCTCATATTTCATTCTTTCCTCAACTAATACCCCGCTATAACTCTCCAGTGCGAAAATGTTTAATGTAGTCGTGTTTTTAATTCGCTTCAAGGCTTTGTGAAGGCCAGCGTTAGATGGATGCTGAATTGCTAAACCATTATTTGAATGTTTTGGAGCTTATTTCGTAAGCGCAATTTATTAATGAAACGCTACACTTGTCACTTTTGGCAACTCTTAATTCATCATATTGACCTTTCTTTAATAAGCTGGGTGCAGAAAACGGCTTTGTTTTTCTGAATTATTTTCCTCAACGCCACATGCAGACTGACACCCCACTGCTGTTTTCCCTCATTCTCTCTGTCATCTTTATTCTCGCTCTCCCTCTCTGTCTCTCACTATTTTAACATCCTTTTTTTTTAACTGGCTTGCCTGTGTGCCTCTCTCTCTCTCTCTCTCTCTCTCTCTCTCTGTTTTGTTTCTTTTTTTGTACTGTCCTTCCTCTTCCTGTCCATCTCTCATTTCTATTCTCTCCATCTTTTTTGTTTTGGCCTGCTTATATTTTTGGCGCTTTTTTTTTTGTCTCAGTTTCACGTTGTTTCCATTTAATTCCCTTCCTACTCTGTTTTCATTCTCACCCACTCTCAGTCGGTCACGTTCCCTTTTTTCCAACATGTCTACTCCTCTTTCCCTCTGTCATTTTCCATCTCAGCCACTCAATCTCTCACTCATTTTTTTCTCTGTTCTTCCTGCTGTACGTTCCTTCACTCCTTTATACTTCTCTCTCATTTCTATTCTTTGCATTTTTTTAATGGTCTGCCTACTTCTCTCTCTCTCTCTCTCTCTCTCTCTCTCTCTCTGTCAGTCTTCAGTACTAATTATTCTACCATTTCTCTCCTTTGCTTGCTCTTACTGTAAATAGCCTGTTTTTAGCTGAGTCACTCAATCACTGGCTTTTTACTTTTTTTTTTTTTTAACAGTCCATCACACTCCTTTTTTATTCTCCCCCTCTCTCACTTCCTCTCATCTCTTCTCTCTCTCCCTCTCTGTATCCCTCAGTCTATTACTTTTTCCCGACGTGAGGTTATTCCAGTTTTAAGGATGATCTTTTTCAGGTTTAATCTGCGACTGATGTCTGCGTCTCTTATCACTCGCTCCCACACCTGCTCTTTGCTGCGTTGAGTCCCTTAATGCCCTCTCATCAAAGCCACAGATCCGCTTATGTGCTTCTTCTCCAAGCTGAGCCTTGGCATTTCTTTCTGTGTCAGCTTCTCGTCTCTCACAGTGCCCGAGCCAGTGGCATCGACTGTAATAACCAGAGCTGCTCTGTGAGGATGCCATACGCTTCACTATTTACTAGCCCTTTAGGCAAAGGTCCCTAAAACAGACATGCATAGGAGCATGCGCAAATTCCTGCTAGCATTCCTGACCTCTGACAACAATGTGTTTAACACAGAGGAGAGCATAGTTTTATTGGTGTTTTTCCAGAAGCATATATATATATATATATATATATATATATATATATATATATATATAAAACACACACCAAGGCTCAAGATTTATGGAAACCACAGATTATAACTGCTGGGCGGGAAACAAGACCTCACAAAGACTGGCTGTAACAAGGAGCTTAAAAAAGGAAACTGGAAACGAGAAACAGGTGACGCTAATTACAGGGCATGACTACTTAATTAGAACAGGAAGACAACACTATATAAGGAAAGCGGAAGGCTTGGAAGTGCAAACATAGTCGTACGAAATGTGGGAAACCATATTGGCTTGGACAGTACTGTCACACAAGTAGCAAAGTTATTTATGAAGTTGTTAATCGAGCAGCTTGTGTCTGTTGTCTCAACTGAAAGTAGAGTCCTTATTAAATCTTCTATGTGTATTCTGCATATGAGCCCAGGGACTCACTGCTGTATACTTGTGCATTGTACACAGTGTGGTACATGTTTAGCGTAGTACACAACATAGTAAAAGCTCAGCGTAGTGCACAATGAGGTAAAAGTTTAGCGTAGTACACAACGTAGCAATAGCTCAGCATCGTGCATAATGTAGTAGAAATTCTGAGTAGTTCACAACATAGTAAAAGCTCAATGTCATGCACAGTGAGGTAAAAGTTTAGCGTAGTACACAACGTAGCAATAGCTCAGCATCGTGCATAGAGTAGTAAAAATTCGGAGTAGTACACAATGTAGTAAAAGTTCAGTGTAATGCACAATGTGATAAAAGTTCAATGTAATACACAATGTAGAAAAAGTTCGGGGTAGTACTAAAAGTTTAGCATAGTGCACGACATAGTAAACGTTAAATGTAATACAGTTCAGTGTAGTACACAATGTAGTAAAAGTTGAGTGTAGTAAATGATGAGGTAATAGTACACAACATGGTAAAAGCTCAGTATAGTACACAATGTAGTAAAAGTTGAGTGTAGTAAACGATGTGGTAATAGTACACAACATGGTAAAAGCTCAGTATAGTACACAACATGGTAAAAGCTCAGTATAGTACACAATGTAGTAAAAGTTGAGTGTAGTAAACGATGTGGTAATAGTACACAACATGGTAAAAGCTCAGTATCGTACACAATGTAGTAAAAATTCAGAGTAGTTCACAATGTACTAAAAGTTTAGTGTAGTACACAATGTAGTAAAAGTTCAGTGTAATACATAACGTGATAATAGTTCAGGGCAATACACAATGTAGTAACTGTTCAGTGTAGTGTACAACATAGTAAAAGTTCAGCATAGCACATAACAGTAAAAAAAATTCAGCATCATGAGCAAAGTAGTAAAAGTAAAATTATACCCAACATAGTAAAAGTTGAGTGTAGTAAATGATGTGGTAATAGTACACAACATGGTAGAAGCTCAGTATAGTACACAATGTAGTAAAAGTTCAGAGTAGTTCACAATGTACTAAAAGTTCAGTCTAGTACATACATTTTCTGAGGAAGAGGATGTTTCAGAAAAACCCCCCCCGTCATCATCGAGCCCCCAACCCCGGAGGTGCAAGGCAAACATGCTAACCAATAAGCCACCGTGCCCCCTGAAATGCAAACAAGAAAACGCCTTTTTTATTATTACAGTAAAAATAGATCTGGGTATAAAAAATAATTTGCTACCTGACTCATACATTTATGCATTATGTACATATATTACCAGGATTCTAAGCCCCTAAGCCCCATGATGAGCGCTGTAACTTTTCTAACAGTTCAGTGATGATGTGCGCATTTAGCAACGACACTGTGTGTCGAAAACAGACACAGCTTAAGACATCAGAAAGCACTCTGCACTGAAGACACATTCATCTCAGGGGAGAAAGGAGGAGATGTGGAGGGGGAGAGTGGCACGAAGAGAAAGAATGTAAGAATAAAGAGAAATTAAGAATCATGGGAAGATATATAGACAGAGCAAATATATTGTCAGTAATAGAGGATTATCAGACATGCTTTATGCTACTCAAAATGCTACATTTCAATTAAATCAACAGATATCACGACAGTGTTGTGTTTTTTGGAGTTTATGAGTGCCGTTATTGATGAAAATCCCCTCAGAAGTGTTGGTCGGGATGATCACAGCACACAGTAATACACCAATGATTGGTTAGAGGACTCATTTGCATAGTGAAGCCTTCTAGGATATAAATATTACAAGGCCAGTATTTCAGTAATAGTTAACAAACAATATTTTGCAGTTGTGTTCAACCCATTATGGCCTCCTTTTTAATATTAACACAGATAATAAATAAAAATGGAAAACACACACACACACACACACACACACACGCGCAACTGGAAACAGAAATTTGGTGATGGAAAATGCAGATAAATCTTCTGCAAGTCTGCACAGAAATCGCAAATCATCCGAGCACAGAGAATACGGAGGACATAAAAAAATTGACAGTGTTTTGTGAACTGTATCAAGCTTATCTTTTTGTGCTCTTCAGCCAAGATATACAGAACACTTCAGATTTCTACAGCACTCAATTTTTGTCCTCTGGCTCTCAGCTTGTATTTCACATGTCAATAAAAAGCAGTGTGTGGTCTATAATACACAGCAGGGTTTTTTGGATTAAACTGACAACATAATGTTCCAAAATGCTATAATCAGACATTAATATAAAAATAACAAAATTTTTTTGTTCCCTGGTGGAAATCATTTAAAAGTTTGTGGTAACACTTTATTTGGATAGTCCACTGTAGACACTGACTACGTTTACATGGACAGCAGTAATCTAATTATTGACCTTATTCTGAATAAGACAATATTGTGATTAAGGTGTTTACATGAGTTGTTTTTTGAAAACTCATTTCATGTTCCTGTTTTACTTGTTATAGAAAATAGATCGATTAATGGCACACGTCATCACGTCCCCACGCCATGCCGTCCGACGTTCCCTCCAGAATTTCACGTATCAACATACAGTTCGTCTTCGTTATGGGACTGTGCACAGTTTTGGGTGTTTTTATTTTTAATTTACAAAGCTTCAAGTGCAGTTAATTATTTGTCATGCTATTTCGTGCAAATAGACGACTGCTTGAAGCCGTGGGCTGCGTCCCAAACCGCGTACTTACCTACTATATAGTAGCTGAAGTACATGTATTACGCCTACTATATAGTAGGTTTGGGACGCAGTCGTGCTCTCTTGTTTGCTGTCAAACGGTTGAGCACTGCCGTGTGTATACGTGTCCTGTCGCAAAATGCGGTGAAAACTCTCACACGGTGTTAATAATGTGATTAAGGTGTGTACATGTCTGTAATGCACTTCGATAATGCGACTAAAACAGGAGTACTGCACATGTCTTAATTCGATTTGTGTTTACTTCGAGTATGACTTTAGTCAGATTAAGGTCATCAATAATCGCTGTTTACATGCTAGTTTCTTAATCAGAGTAGCGTCTTAATCGGGTTAATATCAGATTATTGTTGTCAATGTAAATGTACTCTGTACAGTCAACAAACCATCTATAGACTCAACAACCTGCCAAATGACTGTCATCAACCAATCACAGCAATTCCAAACAATACGTCTACAGTTACTCATGTTTAGTAGATCTTCTTTATACACTCTGTGGACCAAGCCGGAACAACGGGGGCAAGCTAGCATTTGACCTTGCACTTTTCAAACTACTGGGATGTGAGCCAACACTTCAGGCAATAACAGACAGGTCAGACTTGGTTGAAAAACCAATCAAAACTTCCAGTTCAGCTGGGGGGGTGGGGGGGGAGGGTTGGAGGGTTGGATCGCCGATGAGTGAGAGTGAATCAGTATTTAAGTGGCATATTCAATATTCTGAATCGATTCCAGGGACATTCCTTAAATGACATTATACTTCAAATAAAGTAAGTAAGGCTTTCTGGAAAAACGTTTAGCGAAACAGAGTTACTACAGTGACAAACATCCGAACACTGAACATGAAAATGTGTTTGATTTTTAAAACACATTATCGAATTAGTGCTATCTAACTTTGTGGTTCTTTAAGAATATTTGCTTGACGTAGGATCTACTCTGTGGTATTAGTTGCGGCACATGATTTCTACTGTAGTTTAAATATCAGCTCAACTGTTATTAAATATCATTAAAAGCATCAAATTTTACCCCACCACTTTTGGAGTGGTGGTGCCACCCCTGCTGTTTTACAGTTTACAGTTACATAGCGCTTTTCTAGGTGCTCTACATAGTATGGGGGGGGATCTCCTCAACCACCACTAGTGTGTAGCATCCTCCAGGATGATACGAGGGCAGTCATAGTGTACCAGAACACCCACCACACACCAGCTATTGGTGGAGAGGAGAAAGTGATGTAGCCAATTTAGAGATGGGGATTATTAGGGGGCCATGATAGAGAAGGGCCAATGGGGGAATTTCACCAGGACACCTTTACTCTTTTACTCTTTTTTTAAGTGTCCTGGGATTTTTAATGTCAGACCTCAGTTTAACGTCTCATCCGAAAAATAGTGCTGTTTCTACAGTATACCGTCCCAGTCACATTTCTGGGGCATTAGGCCCCACAGGTTGAGCGCCCCCTGCTGGCCTCACTAACACCACTTCCTGCAGCAACCTTAGCTTTTCCCAGGAGGTCTCGCATCCAGGTACTGGCCAGGCTCAACGCTGCTTAGCTTCAGTGGGAAACCAGGCGAGAACTGCAGGGAGATATGGCTCTGGCTGGAGACTTTCATCGACTTGTTTCTTGTCCTATTATAATTTAAAATGTAATT
The DNA here is from genome assembly GCF_023375685.1 of Ictalurus furcatus. Taxonomy (NCBI): domain Eukaryota; kingdom Metazoa; phylum Chordata; class Actinopteri; order Siluriformes; family Ictaluridae; genus Ictalurus; species Ictalurus furcatus. The sequence goes on along the minus strand of NC_071270.1, from coordinate 18,124,181 downwards.
ATTTTAAACTCTACCGATACATATTCTGACCACAGTTAAACATCAGGTGATGTGTTGTGTGCAAGCAGTTCATAAGCTGCTTCATTGAAGACAATAGATGGATCGTATAGTGACTAAAGCACACTATCCAAATAAAGGGTTACTCTGTAGGACCCTATAGTGAATAGGTACTCAGATGTGATTTGCAAATGTCTGGTTACATAAAATGTCTTGCTTATGCAGGTCCAGATTAGGGATGGGCGATATCTTACCATTTGCGATATACTGGTAGAAATTCTCTCCACAGTAAGAATTAGTCTTCTTGCGATAATAATGATAAAGCCAAATTTTTTCTGTGAGCAACCTAGTTTTTTCTGTGGGTGATGGTCTGTGACCCATTCGCAGCTCACCTGCAGTGTGAAAACAAGTACTGCGGAAGGCAATCGTGAAGCTGAGGAGGAGTTTATCGCTAAACGAGGCGCTACCTTTACAATCTGGAACCGGTGTGGTTACAGAAAATCAGTTTTACTTGTAGATCAATGTTTGTGTTTCTGAGGCTCTCAAGACTGCATGCAGCTGTCACTTGTAGCTAAAAACAGTGGTGAATGCCACTATATTTATATCATCACTGATATCGTTATCGCAATAAATACCAGAAAATATCGTGATATAGTTTTGTGTCCATATCGCCCATCCCTAGTCCAGATATCACCAAGTTCCTGAATATATATAAAACTATTTGAAGCGACTATGAATTGTTTCTTAGTATTGCTTCATGTTACCATTTCTGACTAGCATCATGGACTCTGAACAGGTGAGAGATAAATTTCTCTGGACATTAAAGACAAAGCATCCATCCATCCATAAATACATTTTCCATACCGTTTATCCTACACTGGGGCGCCTGGAGACCGGAGTCTATCCCAGGGGACTTGGGGCACAAGGCGGGGGACACCCTGGACAGGGGGGACAACCCATCGCAAGGCACACTCGCACACACTACAGACAATTTAGAAATGCCAATCAGCCTACAAAGCATTTGTTTGGATTGGGGAAGGAAACTGGAGTACCCAGAGGAAACCTTGAAGCCTGGGGAGAACACGGAGGCGGGAATCCAATCCCCAACCTTGGAGGCAAACGTGCTAGATAAAACAGTGTTGTGTTTTTTTTTTTTTTGTCAAGCCATGCCATCATTTTCCTAATCAGGGTAAAAAAAAGAATCTATGAAAATCTGTGGAAACTGTAGCCCTGTAGCTAGTCTCTGGTCCGATGAGCTGCCTTTTGCATGAATAATTTACATAAATGCATGTGATTGGATAAAGCACAGCAGAGAATGTACTACAAAGCCATGCTAGTTTATGTTTAGAAAAGGAGTCTCTGAACTACAGCTAGTTTATTTCTTACGTTAAACCATTGTGTTATTTCCACTTCTCGGTTTGATCCGCTCAAATCCTTTGCTGGAAGCCCTGCTCTAAGGTTTCCCCACTAGTCCTCAAGGATTCATTCAAATAGTATATGGATAGAACACTTACTTATACTTACTTCTTCTTTCTTTCTTTTGATTTTAATTTATTTTACGAATGCCTGAAGAACATTATTAAAAGCTGCAAAAGAGCATACAGTTAAACAGTTACACATCACTGTATCTGTAGAGACCCAGTTTTATTTTCATGCCAGATTGATTTCAAATCTGCTTCCTGATTAATGCCAAGTTTCTTTCCTTTACAGAGGGGCAGGTTGATGTTCGGAACTTGGCATGCTTTTCCACGCTGTTCATTTGCATTTCTTCACAGATACAGTTTGCCTTCATCTCTGAAGTCTCCTAGTCCTCAGGTCATTCTGATTGGTTCCACAGGGCCGTTAAAGTCAATATGCACGGCATAAAAGCCCGCTTTGGACCCCTGATTAGTTAGAAACAATCTAATCCCCGATTCATTTATTTCCCCCCTCGTTTTGGACATCAGTGAAACTCTATTGAGACCTGTGGGAGCCGTTTCAGACAGAAAGCACGCAGAAATCGATAGAGCGCCGTAATAACGTTCAGGATCAGTTGCCGGGCTATCCAGGTCTTTTTTTTTTTTTTCCCTCTGTGTAATCGTGAGATTTGCTGTGTTGGTCATATTCGAAAGGGGTTTAAGTGCTGATGGTGAATCAAAGCTTTGACACTGTGCCCCATCTTCACAGCAGGGGGGTCATCACATTCGCGGACAGCTTTTTTTTTTTTTCCTCTCTTGGCTGTCAGATAAAACTGCACCCTTTCACACCCACTATCTCTATCCGAGCCTGTCTGTCTCTCTCTTCTTCCTCGAGCTGGCTAGGAGACAGCTGTGTGCAGTTTTAATTGACGGGGTCACTCAAGCTCTTCAGCAGAACATCTTTGAATTGCTAATTAAACGAAGGCAGGCTGGAAATGTGGGGGAATGGGAGGATTGACTGCTCCTCCGCACACCATCTCATCTGCGTTCCGCTCCTTTGTCCCTGTCTATGTGTGTGTATTTGTGTGTGCACGCAGGTGTACCGCATGCCGCACTGATGAGGACAGCGGGGAGGTTGCCAGTTGAACGTATTTTTAATGATTAGGATTCATAGAAATGTTGTGTGTAAAATCCTATACTCCCAAATTCACACAATGCTCCTGTGGCGGGTTTTTTTTCTGCACAGGTTTTCTATGTGTGCTTACACACACACACACTCACATGCACACTCACACGCACAAAACTGTTGGGGGGGGGGGGAGGGGGTATCAAGAGGCTCTCTGGAGAACAGCGACATTAATAACAGTAAGTGGATAATGTCCTGACTCAGATGAGCATTCAGATGGAGGCTTAGCTCTGGCTTAAATTCAGCAGAGGGGGTGCTGGGCGCTCCTATCAGCCTGTTACAATCTCCTCATTTCGCTACAGCTATTTTCACCTCAAAACAACACCCCATTCCCACATGGCTCAGAAAAAAAACCCCCATTAAGATACGCTCACTGACCTCTGGGTTATCATAAGGTCACATGACCGGCATCAGGGTTCATTATGAGTGACCTCTCTGTCAGCAGGAAGAGTAAAGCCCAGACTGGTGTTTGGATTTATTAATAAATGATTGAGTGCTCGTCTTGTGTTTATAATAACGCAGTCCATTACTGACGATTCTTACACGCATGCTCACACACACGGAGAACTTCACAAGTGTATTGACTGTTGATTATTTAATTGTTTATATCATATATTATCATATATTTGACTGACTATTGATTATATCACAGAAATTATGGACTAGGTGTGTAATAGTATGGAAAAAATGCACACGGTTTTATCATGGAGTGTGATCGATGGTTAGCTTTTTCAAAATACCAATTAAAATGCATTTCTATCTATTACCGTCTGTTTTTTTTTAAAATCCAATCAGGTTCCATACTCGTGTTTAGCATACTAGTGTTTAGCATGCTTGCCTTGCACCTCCAGGGTTGGGGGGGTTCGAAATCCTGCCTCTGCCCTGTGTGCATGGAGCTTGCATGTTCTCCCTGTGCTTTGGGGGTTTCCTCTATATACTCAGGTTTCCAACCCCCAGTCCAAAGGCATGTGTTGTAGCTGAATGGCATTTCCACATGTGTGAATATGTGTGTACGATTGTGCCCTGCGATGGGTTGGCACCCCATCCAGGGTGTCTCCTGCTTTGTGCCCCGAGTCCCCTGGGATAGGCTCCAGGCTCCCCGCGGCCCTGTCTAGGATAAGCTTTATGGAAAATGGATGGATGGATGGATGGAGGTTCCATACTCCAGTGGTTCTCATGACTAATCACAATCTCCTCCCTTATAACTCCCTTATATCATACTACAGCAACCTCCTAGCATGTTCTTATGTATTTTTGACTAAGCAGCACGGCACACTGCCATGCTAGTTTGAATTTTTTTTGTTTTGGCTCAGCATGCCACCTTTCCTAGCAGCTATTCTCTCTTTCAGCTTATAATGACAAGAAATACTGAAAATGTAAGATATTCTACGCAAAGGTCGTTCTCAAAAATATCTTGCTAGGAAAGAAAGCTAATTAGGGGATTTGATCTTATTTCTTCACTTGTTTTTTGTTATATATTCAAACATTTACAGTGACACCATGCTATTTTTAATCGACGTTATCTTACCATGAAAACTTCCAACCGTTGCACACCGATGGCTATACAAGTATTAGGAGTGTTCTAGTTTTTCCAAACTTATTTCTGTGTATGAGACATGCACCATATGTGTGATCATCTCAGACAAGAATTTTGGCATGTTTCCCAGTACTGAGAGAAAAACAGAAAACCTGTTTACTTATAACTGAAATTTAAGTTCACCTGTTGGAGCGTCAATAAATATTTATGCAAATTGCATTTTTGTGAATGTTACACAGTCAAAGCTATTTGTACATGAAGATCTATATCGACTTAATTTGTCTTTTTTTTTTTTTTGAGATGGAACGTCTTCATTCAGAGGAATTTGTGCTTATGTGTTATAAGTATAGTTGTGCGAGTTTAATGGTGCGTGAACAACCAGAAAACTTGGGAAAGTTGGATAACAGCTTTGGTAAGACTTTCTCTAATGTCTGTCTCGTCCTATGTCTTTTAATGTTTAAGCATAATGACTTTGTATCCGTTTTGTATGCGGTCAATAAATATGCGATTATATATTAATGTAGATTCAAAACTACAACATTAAGCTGTTAGAGTTCAGTTATAGGTGAGTTTTGAGTAAACAGGTTTCCTGTGTCTCAGTGCTGGGAAATGTAAAATGATTGTTTGTGGTAATAGTACATAAGCACGTAAGCGACACATGTAGTGAATGGAGCTTAGACTGAAAATGCTGAAATACTGCTTTAAAGCATATGTTTTGGGGGACACTGATACAGTAGATATCTTAGACTAAATTGAATTGTTTTTAGTATTTTTTTATTTTTATTTTGAGTCTTAGCATTACCATTGCTGCAATACTGTTACGACCCTGTTAGTAACAAAATCAAAAAAACGATTGAAAACAGACAAAAAGGCTGTCAATCACAGGCCAGACCGATTTAAAATTGCATGATATCATTTCAACATGGCGACTCCTACAGCACAAGGTAAGATCAAAATGCAGTAGCACGTTCCTGTGGAAAGGCACATTTTTGGCCTGGTGTTTATTTAATATTTTATATGTTTACGTGAACTACATGTAGGTCTAAATGCAGATTACAGCTGCAAGGCACAAACCTCTTATGTGGGCGGGGCTTACCAGCGATTTACTCTCATTGGCTAGTGAGATTTGGATCGACAGCTCCCTGACCTGGAAGTAAAGACTTCAGCATTGTGAATTTTGGGACAGAGTTCTAGATAAGCTTCTCTGTATAGTTACAGTGTTTGTACTTTGGAGTGGAAATTACTTACTGTACTTAGTCAGTATATTAGTTCATAATTAATATTTGACGTTTGGGTAGTCTTATATGACTACTTTGGGGCGTTGTCATTATCATCATCATCATCATCCTCCTCCTCAGCTGGTCACTCAAGCTGTCGATCCAAATCTCACTAGCCAATGAGAGTAAATCGGCGTTAAGACCCGCGCACACGAGAGGCTTGTTCCAGAATGGCGAACGTAAACTTGCGGAGCGTAAATGGAAACTTTGAAAGCATAAACGGAAACTCTGGCAGCGCATTCATAAGCTGTGATTGGCGAAAACGAAGCTTAGAAAACTGTTAACAAAGTATGCTGTTTATTTGAAGACTATGTTACATTTTTGGTACTGAATTCTTTCAAGAAACTGAATTGTTACGTTCAATACTTTTGGCACAAATTTAATTCCATAATACTGCACCACATAGCTCTGTGCACACAACTGTTTTCACACTCAACATTGTTTTGAAGAACACAAAAAACAGACCGACTGCCAACAAACAGGCTTTATGCTTAGATAACAAGAAGTCCACAAGTCAGACCGAATGCAGAGAAAAGGGTTTAACTAATAGAAAACATGAGGCATTTAATGATGGTGGCAACAAGAGAGCAGTCAAAAGAGCAGTACCTAAAACAATGGTTAAAAACCATCCATTGATACAATGAAATATGTGCAAATGGAAATATAAAATCGAATCTTCTTGTTGAGCGAAATATATTACTGTTATATAACTGTTATATTACGGCTATGTAATTGTTGACATTTTAGCCTCAGATTACATTTCATGGAAGGTGCTTGATATTTTTCTATGTAGTACTAAAATACGTGTAGCATTTTCATAGTTTAATGAACGTGGTTATGTTGATCCGGTTTACAGTACAGTTTAGATAAAGAGGGAGAGAGAAAGAGCCATTTAAATCCCCAATTTTCAAGTTTCTTGTATGTTTGTTGAAAACTCCTTATCCATGATTTACAGTGGTCATTGGGAACAGGGAATGATCATTAGATTAGCTCTAGAGGGGAAAATCAGTAGAGGAACAAGATGGTAAATGTTAACGTCAAATGACATTATTGAAAAAACAATAAACAACAACAACATTTTATTATTATTATTATTATTATTATTTTTGTTATTATTTTTATTTTTTTAAAATTCTGTGTACTGCTTATTTTGTTTATAGCACTTTGAGAAGCTGATTTTAAAGGCGCTCTATAAAATAAACTATATTATTATTATTATTATTATTATTATTATTATTAACAAAACAATCCAAATCATATTTGTTACAGACATTCTTGTTTATAAACCACATTTAAGCTGATTAATCGTTTATTTGTCGATGAATTCACATGAATAATTGCTTATTAAAAAAATAAAACATATATATATATACATATGTATGTATGTGTGTGTGTATATATATATATATATATATATACACACACACACACACACACACACACATTTTTTTTGTGCAGATCCTTGAAATGAAAACATTACACATGTTATACATATTATACATATTATACATATGATAATATACTGCATGTGCAGCATTCCTGCATATTTAATGGATTTAGACCTGGATTATTCTGCAGTATAAACAGTGTTTCTCTTGCTACTGTAGATCACGTCATGGCCAGGGCTTATCTTATCTTATCCCTCGCTATATAGAACACAGTGTGGGGACCGACTAAACATCCACGGCTCTGTTTCAGCGCAGCACTACACAGGTTAAATTATCGAAGTTGATTTCTGGATGGAGCGCATCAATCGCTCGATGGCAGGCTGGTGGCGTATACATCACTCTGCCAGAGAGAGTTAAGAGTCTGTCAGAGACCCCGCTTATTCTCTCCTGTGTTAATGAGGACGTGATAAAACATGGCATCGCTTCCACCTCGATCAGATCTGGGTTAATTGAGAGATTTTGGGTTCACTGAGACCGCTTACTGATTATAGTCTGCACTCACATTTGCCAAATTTGGCTTGAAAAACCTTGTTGGTGCAACGACAATTAACACACAATTTCCCCCTAACATAGTCTGTCTGGACATACACACATGCCGCCAGGAAAACTATTGATTCCTCATTAATCTCTGTTGCTTCCAGTCTAGTGTTTTAGTGGGGGGTTGGATACCTATTAAATTAAACACGTCACAAAAAAGGGTCACAGATGTGCTTAGCAGCAGGCGTTTCCCTCCCCTAGTTCTAGGAGACAAGCAAGTGTATCACACAATCAGTCTGCTAACCAGAGTGCTAGCCATGGTACTATGTTTCCCAGTTCTCATGTTCCAGAGGAAATTTCGCCCCCATATCCCACACATTTGGCTTGTGACAATGCTGGGAAAATAGAAGTACTGGCAAGTTGAACGTTAATTAACATTTCACAATTGTTTGTAAAACCCAAACTATAACCCGAGCTATATGAAGTACATATTGGTCCGTAGCTGGCAGGCTAATGGCGCATTCATAACCAAGTGGGAACTGGGAAGTCTTTAACCTCAGAGTGGGAAAATTTATTTTGAATGGTTATCCAATTCATAAAGGGTACATTTTTCAAGAACTCCAACACAAGCGTTGGATTCCATGACGAGTGCAAATGGTAGCATGTTCTAAGCCCACGTAAGCAGTTTCTCTTAGTACTGATCACTAGATACAGGACGTTTGCTGTATAATTAAATGGGTTAATTTGTTTTGTGGAATATCATTGATCAAACAGGATGCTTTTATTTTGGTGTCAGCAATATATCGTGAATTACTACATCCTACACAAAAGCCAAAGAAACACTTGCTTACTGTAAGCATCCATTGTTCCTATCTCAAACAGTTGAGGCTGTGTTAATGCTCTGATGTGGGAAGTAGAAGTTCTGAGTCAAGTCGTTGTTGTACGTAACTAACAAATGTATCACTGCATAAATAAGGTCCTGGTGCTATAATTAGACAGAGAAGACTATGTGTATGCCATACTTTAAGCCTTGATTGTACTATTAACTGCAGGGTTAGCTTTCTGTGTATATGTTTGTGTGAGGGAAGGTGTGTTTTCTCAGATGTAAGCAAATTTTAGTGATAATATACAGTAGCAGGCATATTTGGTTAATTTGGTTCATTCGTGAAGCCAGCCAACCACATCTTTTCAAACTGCCACTCATTCTGCATCAGAAGGAGAAAGCTATCTACCCTATTCGGCATACATGAACTCGCAGATGTTTATGATTGGCTAGTGTCGCTGTGATTGACAGGGGAGAGAGAGTCTGTCATCCCTCCCATCCAGAGAGAACAAGCAATTTTGCTCCCTAGGTTCCCGGCCATGGATGGCTGTGGCATTGTTAGGAATTCTGTTAAGCACATAAGCAATTTTTTTTTCTGTTTTTGCCCATTTGGGGGTTTTTTTTGGCCAGAAATTGACATGCCCACTTTCTGAAATCCCTCTGTGCAATGACATTTTCAAACTCAGTATGGCTTGTAATTGCGCCACCTACTGGGACTCCTTTTTCAGCGTAGGTACAGTAATATGGCATTTTCCTGGCTTAAAGGAACCCATTTTTAAAATTTTTTTTATAGATGTACAGCCCAATTGAGTAATAAATAGGCCATTCCACCCACCTGCTAATTAAAATACAACTCATTGTAACAAATAACTAACAACAAACAGCTCAGTTTTGGTTATTAAATATGAATCATACAACTGACAGACTAATAATTTCATTACCTATGGAATGTAATATAGTTAACAGAAGCAAAAAAAAAATGTGTAAAAGAATTCATTATAACACTGTTGAAGTCTTGAATCTCACTGGTCATAAGGTGTTGATTAATTTTCTGTAGCAGCAGCTCTGTCAATAATTTGGGCTGTAGTTCAAATTACATGTCTACATTAAAGTGCTTGTTCTAATAAATTACAGTTTCTATAGTAACAGCTCATTCACAGGGACTTGTACGGTGGACATGCCACATAATCTAAGTGTAGATGAAGATTAATGTCTGATCATCGATGTGGTGAAGTTGTCTATAAGGAAATGTTTATTTAACTCTTTTTACCGTAGGTATTAATAAAAGAAGGAATTTCCACCTGTTTTGGGAGTGCCCGTGTTCAGCTTTGGATTTATTTGTGATGTCACACTCCACATTAGTGGTTAATGGCTCATATGAGAGTAGACTCTCAGGGCTTTAAGAATTAGAAGTCTATCTTAAGTATTTCTTTTTTTAACCTAGCCTATTAGGTTTAAATGTTGTAATTCTATTGTGGCAGTCGTATACGGTGTTTTGCTATCACTAATGCTTTAGTTCTGCTGTCCTTTTTATCTCTGTACCAATGGTATTGTCGAGAGGTGTGATTTGGTTACCCGGCAGTCACGATACTCTACACACAGAAACCCAACAGTGCCCTGACTAATAAATAAATAAATAAATTCATTTGTTTATATGTCCGATTAATCGATTTCCATTCATCAAGCCAAAATGGAATGCCGGTGTACTGCTAGAAAGGGTTAACATTTATGGAAGGAGTCTCCAGCGTCAACTCCGTGTTGCAGTCGGTTGTAAGTCTTCAAGGTTTGTTGGTAACCTGAGATGCTGTGTTTTTAGTCTCATCACTCCCACCCTATCTTTGATTATTTTCCTATAGCACCTCATAATGTTCTATTCCTTACCTAAATAGCACGCTCTCTTTTGCCATTAATTATACTTGAGAAAGGGAATTACCTAATACATTCACAATAGGAAGACAGAAAATGTCATTCTAATTCAGCCAGCTGGTTATCTCTACTAAAGTATTGACACAATATCAATAAATGAAATCGAATCATACGACATTCTGAAAATGTCACTTCGCAAAGCCGTCGACACGCGCTCGGTCTTTAAAGGGAATGAGAAGATTCTGCATTAGTTGATCGCATATAACTTGATAACGGATTCTTTTCTTGAACTCGACACTTTTTAGCAACCTGCAGTGATGGTCACTTAAGAAAACGTTAAGAATACATAACGTTAAGCTATTTCAGTGTTTGCTTTATGATCATGAAAAATAAGCTCGTATACACTACGCTGCATTGTAGCATTTTATTATTTACACAGGAATGGCGACACTCCTTACCATGTGTTCAACTGCGCTCGGTTCTGCCTCTCCTCTCTCCAGATGGCACTGTCTCTCTGATCTCTTTCCCGGTGCCACTCTCTTATGCTTTATCTACCCACCTCTCTCTGTCTCTGTCTGTCTCTCTCTCTGGAACGGAGGACCGGCACCAGATGTTGTGGAGTGTGCTATGGCAGTGGGGTCTATAGAGGACCAGCTGGGCTCCCAGTGCAGTGGTTGAGCTAATGAAAATGGTTGTGCTAGAAGTTTGCTCTAAGCCAGTGGCATATGACAGCTGGAGGACCACTCTCTAGGGAAGGGGTGTGTGTGTGTGTGTTTGTGTGTGTAGGGAGTCACACCAGCACCGATAAACCGCCTGCATGCAACCCACCAAACCCTGCACGACTGCCTTCGTCCATTCATTACAAAGATGGCGTATCAGGGGTCCTCTCTGGAGAACAGCAACATTAATAAGATCATCACATTTTAAGTTTCACCTCTGATCACTCTCCCTGCCCCATCCTCCCCCACCGCCCCCCAAGTTTCTCTCACTCTCTTACTGTACTCGCTTCAGCTAATTTTTTTTTCTACTTTCTAGCCCATCCCCCCTCCTCCATCGCAAATAACATTCCACGTGTGGTGCTGACTTATTTAACAGTCTTGGGTTAGCAGGGCTACGTATTAATTTATTAGCGCTCCCTCAAGGGACAAACAATACAGAGACGATTCTGGGGAAGAGCTGGAGGAGGGGCGCGTTCCAAGAGAATCACAGTTTCCCCTCTTAACGAGGTGTTAACGCCTTGGAATACAAAGTCGCGAGCGAAAATCCAGCCTTCTAAAAGCGGATTAAAGGGTGCATCATGGGAGAGGAACTTGTGTGATTACGACAGTGCAGTGGAACAATTATTCACCTGCTGTTACATGTTCATCCAAAGTACATGCCAATGTAGTAGAGATATTATGGAAAATTGGATCTGTTTTCTTGGCATTTATGTTGAGAGTCATGCAGCACAGCTCTGAGCCTGTCTCACTTTACTGTACAGCATGGGCTTATATGTCAGCAAAATACCAAATGGTACTAATGGTATTGGGGAAATGTATAGGGTCAAAGGAGCAAAAAAAACTAAAGCAGCATGGTCTCGATTAAAAAGCAAGTGACTATGCTTTTTAAAGGGGTCATGTTTTTAAAAAAATATATATTTTCTTTCTTTTTTTATTATCTTCTCTGAGGTGTAGTTATAATTTTTATTGTATTAATATTCTAAGTTTTATTGCACAAAAAACATGCAAAATTGAGTAATTTATGACCTTTTCCCACCCTGTCTCTGACCCTCTGACTGACACGATCGTTTTTTTGTGTCCTTTACCTTTAAGAGTAAGCACCCACTGCTATGATAGTCTAACATCTTTGCCTATGAATTAATTATCAGCGCCCGCTGCCATAACACATGCAGAAATGTTTTCAGCGACTGAGCATCAGTGGGCGGGGTCAAAGGTGCGATGATGTAAAAGTAGGTGTCGATGTCCTTCTGTAAGGGCAGTCATATGCAAATGTATTTGCCCGTCTGACATCACAAATCCCGCCACATCCAAATGAGCCGTTTTGGAGCTCGGTTAAATAAATGCTGTTTTTGTACTGAGGAGGACGTATTAACTTATGAAACTTACAGGATGATTTAATGATACAGTGAGCTCTTATATGTCAAAAGATCAAGGAATATTTTCTTGCATGACCCCTTTAAAACTTCACACTTATGGTATATCTACCTTATTTTCAAGAAGCAAGATATACTGTACAGTAGGATCAAATATTCAACCAAAATATATAGGACCTAACATACAGAGGCTCCAAATATTTATGTCTGTATCTGCATCTGTATCTGCATACTACTACTAATTACAAATGCCAGCACTGTCAGCAGGGTTTGTGAATTCTGGCTCTGACAGCTCTTCAACCTCACCTACATCACTGGAGTTCATAATTAGACTCAATTAGAGATGTGCTCAGAATTGTTTTTTTTTTTTTTTTTAATGAGTCTGTGTTTTTTTTTTTTTTTGTCTGTACAAAACCCCTGATAAGATAAGAGATAAGATATACTTTTATTATCCCTGAAGGGAAATTTGTTTTGGACTCTCTGTCCGCTACTAAACAACATAACACAACAACAACAACAACACAACAACACAAAATAACAATAACATGTAACATCATGCAAAACAACACATGCTCTCACGTACATAAGGCAGATACATATGTAAATACACCCATTCACTCATTCACGTCTACTCACAATGGTGGCATCTGATGGCGGGTAAAGCCTGCGTTGCTGATAAATATAAAATATTATAGCCTACGTTGTACAAATAAAATATTGCATAACCCTAGTAGCCTAACCTTTACAGCCAACACCTACATTACATGCATACTAGTATCGGGAAGCTTAATGGACATAGGCACAAATGAATGTTTATGTGGGACTCTAAATGTTCTACCAGAGGGTAAAAGCTGAAATTCTGGGTAAAGTATGTGGGTTGGATCAAAAGAAATCTGTAGTTTGTATTTCAGTAAAATATTAGGATAGGATCAGACACTGGAATGATGTTGTAGCAAATTTAGTTGCTTCTATATGCCAAAATACAAATAGTACAGCTAGTAGCCTAATGTAAACCTCTGTGACCAGGCAGATACAAATGATGGAAAAAAAACAAAAAAAAACAGGCAATCTCATCTGAAATATAAAAATGAACAAAGTATGTATCATAAAAGTGATATTACATATACAGTCTGTTTCCAAGTCTTAAGTAAGCCTTGTCTGAACTTGGTTTGTTGCCTTCCTTACTATACCCTGTACCCTTCTCTATAGAGAATAGTGTATATAGTGAATAATGAGGAAGTGAGGGTATGATTTCAAACAGAAATTATAATAAGGCTGTATGGTAAGGTAAGGCAGAAGTAGGAGCACAGGTGGGATTCACCAAAAGGATGCTCAGCTTCAGATTTTTTTTTTTCCCATTTTCTTTCTTTCTTTTAACTTACACACATCAGTGGGCTAAGGCAGGCTTGTACGTGGCCTCCTAGAGAGCGGCTACGAGAAGGTCAGCTACACACCACAGTCAGAGAAGAGCAAGAAATAGAAAAGCAGGGAGAAATTAAGAATGGAAAGAGCATTAAAACAAATCTGTAGATTGTATTTCAGTAAAATATTAGGATTGGTCTTTAGATATACTGTAGCTATGTATTGAAGCTATGACAATATCTGGCAGGTATTATATTTGCGAAAGTCTCTTTCTGCCAGATGTAGGAAAAACGATATGGTTCTCTACGTTTTAACGAACGGGATTGTCGAGATTATGCCTCGGTATCTCAAAATTATTACTAAAGAATTCTTTTTTATAGTTCATAGTAGATGTTCACAGCACATTTGCACATCCAAAGCGAACAGCATTTACACAGAGCTTGAAATGATGAGTTTTCATTTACACTTAGGATATAAAGAAATCATGCACTATTTTATTTTGTGTTCCTATTGTATTTTGAATGCACCGTCTTTAATTGGCCTTATATTGAAGGTGCATTCGTGCCCATGTCGCAAGTTTCATTTTCCTCTGGGAGTCTCAGTATTTGTCCTGGCTATGAACAACGTTAAGCACAAACCCATCTTTCGTTTCCTCTCCTTACTTTGCATATTATTCGGGTACATGATTTGAATGCTAACCTTCTGCAGTGCATTGTGGGCTTTCATGAGCATGCTCTGGGCTTTAGGACATGTCTACAAAATAGTGCAGTGGACTATTTGTATACAGAAGAGTCATAATGCAGTTTATAGGGAGTGAGTGATATGGTGCCATTTTGAACACATCTTATAAGTACATTTATCTGGTAATTAATAGTTTCGAAAGAAATATACTAATTAATAAGAGACAGAAGGAAAAAAAATCAACAATTTGTTGAGAAAACAAAATGGCCTGAGGTCCGCATAGCCACTTGTTACTATGTAGTGTTGATTGGTTCTTGTGTTCCAGAGTCTGTATAATTGGACTAAATCTCTTCAAATGAAATAGGCAGTTGGACAGCATCCTAGAAATTCTGATGATACCAAAAAAGCGTATTGTGGTGTAATTTCCCGTGAGAATGACAGCATATCATATTGCTCAACCCTGCTGTGTTGTCTGCATCAGTTGCATCAGATGTTATGTAAGATACAAGATGGTCTTAACACTGTGCTGTCTTTTAGAGACTGAGCTTTTAATTATGCTGCTATATCTACAGTATATCTACATCTACATCTATATCTATATGTATATCTAAATCTGGACTTTTAATTTTTCTGCACTGAAGATTCAGTAAAACTCTCAGGATTCACTCAGCCATGATATGTAACATAAGAGAACAATAGGACTTTGTGGATTTATGCTTTTTTTTTTTTACATCTATACAAGATGATCTCAAAGCTTTATCCAGATTATCTGATATGGAAGGGACAAATGATGATAATGTAGGCTGCTGGTGTTGTAGTTGTTCTTTGCTTGTCTGCCGGTGTCTGGCTGTGTGTGTGGGTGTGTTTATCCACTCTTGTGTTTGGTCTTTCATCATTCTGCAGTCTCGATTTTTTTTTTTTCCCTGGACATCGGGTTTATCCATGAAATTACTGTTTATCCGTGCAATATTGAGTCAATTGACTGGCACAGAAGCTTAACTGAATATTCCTGAAACGCTTTCTTATCACGCAGTACGGCTTCAGTGAATGCCTGCTGTCAACAGCCTTTGATAAAATATTGCACACTCTCACTTCTGAAAGATGATTCTGCACTGCAGCTTTCTGTCTTGTACCACAGAATTTTTCACCCGCAAAGACCTTCAAGGCCAACCTTCATTTCCCCCCCAAATAATGCCTGTTGTACTGAATAGTGTACTGTGCAAAAGTATCCTAAAGAGATTTGCAAAAAGCAAAGATGCCTTCATGATGTAATGATATAGAACATTTCATAGTATAATGATAATGAGTGTTTATTAGTCACATATACATTACAGCACAGTGAAATTCTTTTCTTCACATACCCCAGCATGTTAGGAAGCTGGGGTCAGAGATGATACAGCACCCATGGAGCAGAGAGGGTTAACAGCCTTGCTCAAGGGCCTAATAGTAGTAGCTTGGCAGTGCTGGGGCTTGAACCCCCAACCTTCCGATCAATAACCCAGAGCCTTAACCACCAAGCTAGTACCACTACTGCCACACAGTATCACAATAATGATTTTGTTGAGAAATAAACCGTAAAACAACCAATTACAAATTACTATAATATCTTTTTGCATTTAAAACTGCATAAATTCTCTTAAAGTCCCCTTGAAATCAAAATTGTAGTTTTGTGGCTTTTAGTATCAATATGTCAGCCGTTTATTATGTATAAGCTAGTGTGCTCCGAAACAATGACAAAATTCGCATTTAGAAGGAGGTATGCATTCTCTCTACAATCAATACGGATCAACAATTTTGATGACATCATTCTGCACTTCAGCTCCTCATCAGATTTTCTGTCCAATCAAATGCTCTCTAGATTCGGAAACGTCCCTCTCCCCAACATGATAAAAAACCATGGTATTAAGTGTCAAGGACGGCTTAGCTCGGGCTGCGAGACAAGCTAAGCGCTATTGGCTATTTTAAAAGGGGGAGGGGCTATATATTCCGCCCT
Source organism: Ictalurus furcatus (assembly GCF_023375685.1). NCBI lineage: Eukaryota > Metazoa > Chordata > Actinopteri > Siluriformes > Ictaluridae > Ictalurus > Ictalurus furcatus. The sequence goes on along the minus strand of NC_071270.1, from coordinate 18,108,045 downwards.
GACTTCCTGTTTCAGTGGAAATTACGTCAACATGTCGAATAACGCTGCGAGTTTCAAGGCACTTCACAGGGACTTTTAAGTATTCTGTCATGCAGGCTTTTTGGGAGAACTTTCTATAGTTCTTCTGTCAGGTAAAATCTTGGACAGCCTTAACGATAATATTTTTTTTCCCCCTCATTTATTTTCATGTATACAGACGCAAAATTGCAGTAGGCGTATAAACTCACCAGCCACTTTAATAACCCCTTGGGACATTTATGCATTTGTCCAAAGAGCCAGTCATGTAACAGAAGAGCACTGCATAAAATCATGCAGATACAAGAGCTTCGGTTAATATTGACATCAAACAGAACTGAGAAAATCATGTGATTTAACCATGGCATGGTTGTGCCAGGTTGGCTGGGTTGAGTTTTTCAGAAACTGCTCAATCTCTTGGGATTTTCACACACGACAATCTCTAGCGTTTACACAGAATGGTGTGAAAAACAAAAAACATTTTGGGTGGACATTCTTGTTTTTAGAGAGAGGAAAATGAGCAGACTGGTTCAAGCTGACAGGAAGGCTACAGAAATTTAAATAAGCACTCTTTACAACCACGGTGAGCAGAAAAGCATCTCAGAATGCACAGCACACTAAATCTTGAGGTATAAGACCACATTAGGTTCCACTTCTGTCAATCAAGAGGAGGAATCTAAGGCTGCAATGGAAACAGGCTCATTGAAACTGGGCAGCTGAATATTGGAAATATGTCAGCCTGAGTGATCAGCTTTAACGTAAACATTTCTATCCTGATGGGAGTGGCCTCTTTAGGATGACCCTGGAGTGATGTGTTCGGTAGCGCTCTCAACCACAATCGTCAAAACACTAATTGAAGGAATATATACAGACGCTTGACAGATAAAAGGAAAAACCACCATAAAACGTCTTCGTAAGGTGTTGGGCCACGACGAGATGCCAGAACATCTTCAGTAAGTCATGTTGGTTCAGTGGTTAAGGCTTTGGGCGACTGATCAAAAGGTTACGAGTTTAAATCCCAACACTCTTGTCTTGATTGGCAGAATGCTAACGTGAGGAGCTTCAACTACCATGGAAAATGTTGTCACCATGGCGTCTTAACATTTGTATGAGGATCCTAATTCCCCTACTGCTGTGGATTTCGAGATCTATTGTACTGCAGCTGTTTAAGTGTTTGCACAAAGCAAGGCAGCGTGATCCTCCTCCTATTCCTCTTCCTTCTTCTCTTCCTGGCTTCGCCTCTGCCCCTCGCACAGGTTTATTTACTGACACGGCTAGAACGCTATTGCAAAACGTCTCTGGAGCGGCTTGCAAATTATTCGAAGGAGGCTTAGTGCTTCGGTCCCTCTGGAAAACAGCCGGCAATTATTACAGCGATCTGTTCTGCAACCTCCTATCACCCCCCACTTCATAATCCTTATAAAAGGAACACAAAAAGACATGTTAGGAGTTATGGATTCCCAGAGTCACTTAAGCAGCGGTGGTACATTAATACGGCGGTTTTACATCAAAAGACGAGGCACACCACGGCTAGTGTGCCCCGCAATAGAGGGAGAGAGATGGAGAGAAAACGAGTGGGGGAGGAAGAGGAAAGGACAATAGCTCTGTGAATGTGCTATGTGCTGTCGGTAATAGTCCCACTGAGAGCAACAGCTAATCTGGGTGTGTTTATTCCAAACTTGGCTTGGCTCTTTGCTGCCATACTGTATTTGTGACTCTCTTATTATAGAGACTGTCTTGTCTCCCCAAGGGGAACCTTGGAGTAATTAAAGAAACACTGTCGAAGGAAGAGAAGCTGTCGTTCTTTTTCCTCCTCTTCACATGCACATGGGGCAACTCATCGCAACCACAAGAACTCCTCTTCACTCTCTGTCGCTCACATCCATGTGCATGTGTACAGGTGTCCGAATCTTGCTGATTTAACCTTGTTCCGCTTTTTGATAACAGTTGCAATTAGCCACTTCACCATCGCACTTTGTTCAGTGTGTGTGGTCAATTCCGGGCCTCCAGAGGCGGCTATTAGCACGTTCACACAAATCAGGTTATTGCTGAAAAGAGCTTTCTTTTCACATCTGATTAATTGACAGTGGTGTGTTTGCGTGTCCGCGCGGGTGTTCGTGTGTTTTGGTCTGTCAGCGTGCTGATGGAGCCGCACCAATGCGATCAGAGACTCTGAATCCCAGCAGGTGAGACTTTCCAGATGAAGAGATGCTGCTTTTCTTTCTCAGAAGGGAATCTTTCCTTCATGCCAAGATGGGAGAGAAGCGCTCTAATTAGCTCTGATGCTGGCCCGCCGCTGGCACACGTCTCCTGCAGAGTCTGACAGCGCTCAGAAGGAGCTCGAATGTGTGTCCGTCCTCCCACCGAGAAGGATGTGAAGAGGATTATAATCTCAGGGACTAAGGTGACTGCTCTGTTGAAAGAAATGTCTTTCTGTGTTTGAAATCCTTTTGAGTGAGAGCCACTCGTGGTGGGCCGGGGCACTCGTGCTCTGACACGGGATGTGCTAGAAATGATTCCGTTTTCTCTCCTTTTCCTCTCCCTTGCTGCTATGCTCAGGTAATTAAGGCTTCGTTAAGCAAGGAGGGTTGAACAGTGTGTTAATTAGCAGCTCTGTTGAGCCGCCACCTCATGTGACACCCTGGGCCGGCGCTTCACCTGAGGCGGCGGGGTTGCCACAGCGACTGCAGGTTCAACAGGGTGAGAAAATTCCCAAACGAGGCGAGAAGGAGTCAGAAATCTGCTCACACGTGTGGCTTTGTTTTCTCACAGTTAGATCAAGCTGCCTTAATTATTGCAAAATTTCTAAAGTCCTATTTTCAGACTGATTATGAATATGTTAAATAAAGACAGTAAAATGCACTAACATTATTTGTATTTGGATGTTGACTTGGTGTTTGTGCACATATATTAACTAACATGACTAATAGAAGTCTTTGTGTAAAAATCTTTACAAATTACAAATGGTTCAATATCGTTAAATAAAGAAAAACTGAGAAAAAATAGAACAAAAAGAAAGAAAATTGAGTCATGGTTCTGACTCAGAGATTTGTTAATGAAATGAGAAGTTTTATTTCTATGCAAATGCCTTTGTGTAAACAAGATGTAATATTCAGTTACTCTCAGAAAAAGGACAAAATAACAAATCTCCTAAAATGATAAAGTAATAAAGTACAACGACTTAGATCTCACAGTGGCTTAGTGGTTAGCACGTTTGCCTCCGGGTTGGGGGTTCGATACCCGCCTGCGCCCTGTGTGTTCCGGGTTTGCATGTTCTCCCTGTGCTTTGGGGGTTTCCTCTAGGTACTCTGGTTTCCTCGACTGGGCGGCTGTGGCTCAGGTGGTAGAGCAGGTTGTCCACTAAACGTAGGGTTGGCGGTTCGATTCCCAACCCACATGATTCCACGTGCCCCAAGTAGCTCCTGATGGCAATCTAGCGCCTAGTGTGTGTGTGTGAATGTGTGAATGTGTGAATGGGTGAATGAGAACCAGTGTAAAGCACTTTAAAAAAAACGCTATATAAGTGTAGTCCATTACCATTTCCTCCTCCCCCAGTCCAAAGACTTGCATTGTAGGCTGATTGGCATCTTTAAATTGTCTGTAGTGTGAGAGTGTGTGTGATTGTGCCTTGCGATGGGTTGGCTCCCCGTCCCACACCTTGTGCCCCGAGTTCCCTGGGATAGGCTCCAGGCTCCCCGTGACCCTGTGTAGGATAAGTGATACAGGACATGGATGGATGTTATGTTGTACAGAGCAAGCTCTGAGGTAACCAGCGAGATGGCAGCATAGCATGACTGCATGACTGATTGCTTGACATCTCGTGTGCACACATATAGAAAATTACTTGGTGTTTTACTAAGCTATGAGGACATTAGGTCTCGATTGATACAGACTAATTAAGTCACTTCTCATTGGCTTGTTTGCTTAAATTTGAGCCTTGTGTAAATCTATTGGGTGCCCTAGAGCACGTTTATAGATTTTAATGTTAGCACAAGGGCTTCTGGTTCCTAAAGCACTGGGCCATAAACATGCATCAGTATGGAAACAATGCCACGCCGGAACCATCCGTCACGGCAGCCAGCTTCAAGATGATTTAAAGATTATTAGATTCCCTGCCGGGAAAGGGCCATTATTATTATTATTATTCTCTACTTTTTTTTTTTAACTTCTGTCTGTTGATGTTTATGAGATTGATGATAAATTGCTTTCCCATTTTCAACAAGGGGAAGCAGGCTTTTATCCAAGGCTTGTAAGATTGAGACGTATAACCCTGGGGCCGATGTCTAATCTGGTTGAGAAGTGAGTAGATTTCCATGATTTCCGTGTTTGTCCAGAAACAAAAAAAGAATGCATGAAGTTGCAAAATGTGTGGATATAGTTGACTTAGATTTTCTTTGCTCTGTAGTCTGCATAAATTCTGCTGATAGCAAGTATTGGATGAAAATGACACAAATGCTTAGAAAAAAGATCAATCCTCCAAAGAGAATCAGATCACTGGTGGACAGTGATCAGTCTGCCATGGATAAAGGCAAAATAGATAGAAACCACAAATTGTGAGAGTATAACAAGGTGTATATGATGTGTATACATGGACCCAAACACCACTATTTTAGCTCTCAAGTTATATGATTCATAGTCTGACTGTGATTGTCCTGAGTATTGATTGGTCCATACCCCGGTCTTCCTTCTACATTTAATTGGAAGTCAGACATTTCGGAGTTGATATTCTGGGTTTTTGTTAGAAATACATTCCATGAACAGCCTTGGGAAAGCTTGCTTTCATATAATCCACATCGGAGATGAATGATTTCAAAGATATATGATTTTATTCTGGCATTAGGTAGTCGAGTACCAAAATTAAAAATGTATGGGAAATGGAATTAGGAGTACAAATAAGTGAAGAGTTTTGGGAACATGCTATAGATAGGATACAGTCTACCACTTCTTGTGCTCGTCTTGGACTCATCCAATTCAAAGTTTTACATAGGGTCCATTTGTCTAAGTCGTGACTTTCTGTAATATATCCAGAAGTGGAAGACAAATGTGATAAATGCCATGGTTCTCTCTGTCAGCTTAGCCATATGTTTTTCCTTTGCCCTGATCTATATGGGTTTTGGACTGGTTTCTTTAATATTATGTCCACTATTCTCAGAGTAGAGCTGAAACCTTGCCCACTGATAGCTATATGTGGGATTCCTGATGCCTCAGTTCCATTAAACTCTATACAAAAATATATTATAGCTTTCACATCCTTAATAGCAAGACGTTCCTTACTGTTGTATTGGAAGTCTGCTAAATATCCATCCATCTCCCAGTGGCTTAAGGACAAGATGTTTTTTTTTAAAAGTCAAGAAAATAAAATATACAATGAGGGGATGTGTTGACAAGTTTTTCCACAAAAGGCAACCCTTTATGTTTTATTTCATGGGGCTACTTCAAAATGTATTTTGGGGGGGCAGTGTTTGTTCATTTGACTCTATATCTATCTATCTATCTATCTATCTATCTATGTATATATATATATATATATATATATATATATATATATATATATATATATATATATGAGATTATATTATATCTCTGTGACAGGAAGTATGCGGAAAAATAGAAATACATTCCATTGCTTCTACTTGGGAAAACATGGCTATCTGACCTCTAAAATGCAGCTAACTACCTGCCAACCAATATTTATCATTTGTGCATGTGTCTAGTAACCATAAATGTATTTGGCAACATTTTCAATTTGCTTCCACCCATTATCTGTCTGTTTAAAGAATCACAAAGGAATACACGTCTAGTCTTCTTATAGTTCTTTGCATGGGGAAAAAAAAACCCTTATATCTAGCAAAGCAAATATCATCTGAAAGGAAACTAAAAAATTGCATAGAAGAAAACAACCAATGCTGTTTTTATTCATTTAGCCACTCATCTTTGGTAACAGTGTCATGGTGGATCCAGAGTCTATTCCAGGGAATACACACTGGATGGGATGCCAGTCCATACACGCACTTAAGGGCTATTTAGCATAGCAAATCCAACTATTGGTATGTTGTTGTTTTTTTGGGAGGAAACTGGACAACCCTGACCTGAGCTCAGGATTGAATCGAGGACTCCACCCACAGGTCACGTTTGACTGTGAGATCAGGTGTTTTTATTATGGGAGATGTGAAATTTCCAACTTGCACAACTTCCTAATATCTAACACTTGTTTTAAGTACACTGTGGAAATCTGTGTCAGAAATACAACAAAATCTGCCTACTTGGGCAATATATACAAAGCAGGAAGGAATCCAGTTGTATCTCAGTTAAATGTTTGCATATAATGCTGTCTGTTGAGACACCTCTATCTGGCTGATTTCTAAAGCCAGCATACATACAGTATATCCTTCATATCACATAATCCTGTGCACTGGGTGCAGCAGTCAGTCTGGAAGAAAATGGTGTCAGAAAACATCAGGGAGGAGGGGAGCGGTTTGTGTACAAATGTAAGATATGTGCAAATGCAGAGAGATAATGTTTGCTCTGGAATTACTCCATCTAGCTTCACTGGCTAGCAGGGCTATTGAACATAAGGGTATATTAGCCTAGTCTCCATCTAAAATTTTCACCGTTTGGCTTTAATTGGTAATATTGCAACATATTTCTCCTTATGGCATTGCTTTCAAGCCATTTACCTGTAGGCGTCTTTGTAGCTGTTGAAGCACTGCCTAAGAAGGTCGTGTAGGCAGCAAGACAGCATGTCGGCTCTCTGTTCCAGACACACTTTCAGTTCTGATGTGCTTTTATCAGTCAACTACTTCAGCATGTTTATTCTTGGATTGTACTTTGCTTCACTGTTAAATCTCTGTGGATTAAAAAAAGTCTGCAAACTCAATAAATGCTATTATAAGTTGGGCACATTCTACAATCTACAAAATAGCTGAAATTAGTGCTTCAGCCTTTGGTCCCCATGCAGCACTATATGAATCATTTCTGACCATTAAGTGACCCATGTTACATCATTTTTTTTTATGGACTCTACAAGACCTCTGAAGGTGTGCTGTGGTATCTGGTGCCGAGATGTTATCAGCAGATCCTTTAAGTCCTGTAAGTTGGGAGGTGGGGCCTCCCCGGATCGGACTTGTTTGTCCAGCACATCCCACAGATGCTTGATCGGATTGAGTCAACACCTTCAACTTTTTATCATGTTCCTCAAATCATTCCTGAGCAATTTTTGCAGTGTGGCAGGGAGAATTATCCTGCTGAAAGAGGCCACTGCCATTAAGGGAATACTGTTGACATGAAGGGGTGTACTTGGTCTGCAGTAATGTTTAGCTAGGTAGTATGTGTCAAAGTAACATCCACATGAATGCCAGGGCCCAAGGTTTCCCAGCAGAACATTGCCCAGAGCATCACATTTCCTCCGCTAGCTTGCCTTCTTCACATAGTGCATCCTGGTGCCAGGTAAGCGACACACACACCCAGCCGTCCATATGATGCAAAAGAAAACGTGATTCATTAGACCAGGCCACCTTCTTCCATTGCTCCATGGTCCAGATCTGATGCTCACATGCCTATTGTAGGCACTTTAAGCAGGGGTCAGCATGGGCACTCTGACAGGTCTGCAGCTACGCAGCCTCATACACAGCATGTACTGTGTGTTCTGACACCTTTCTATCATAGCCCGCATGAACTTTTTCAGAAATTTGTGCTACAGAAGCTCTTCTGTGGGATAGGACCAGATGGGCTAGCCTTCGCTCCCCACACCATCAATGAGCCTTGGGCGCACATGACCCTGTCACCGGTACTTGAACCACTTTTGTTAGGTACTAACCACTGCCTACCGGGAACTCCCAACAAAACCTGCCGTTTCGGAGATGCTCTGACCCAGTCGTCTAGCCATCTCAATTCTTGTCAAAGTTGCTCAGATCTTTACACTTGCCCATTTTTCTTGCTTCCAACACATCAACTTCAAGAACTGACTGTTCACTTTCTGCCTAATATATCCCACCCCTTCACAGGTGCTATTGTAACGCGATAATCAATCTTATTCACTTCACCTGTCCGTGGTTTTAATGTTAGGCTGATATATAATCATGCATGCATAGTGGGGTCTAGATGTCTCAGACCACATTGGAAATCTGGCTTTTTTTTTTTTAAATATTTCAAATTGGAAATAAACAGAAGGTTTTAGAATTTGGAAATATTTACAACAAAGAAAATAAATCTTCAGTAACTTGAATACTTAATATTCAATATTCTGCATTATTTCTAGGTCCCTATTTAAATGTAAGCAAATGTGTGATATTGCTCATGTTAACCGCTTTGTACAAAAGGTCCTCATGAATAGTCTCTTCTATTGAAGCATGTGTTCAGACATGTTCAAACACTCTGATGGATTTGATCTAAAACAAACTTTCTGTCAAAACACTGTCATTAAAATGAAAGAAGACATACCAAATACTAAGATTCTAAATTTCACTCAAGTTGTCAAAAATATAATGAAAATTGTTGTATTAAATTGGGAAATACTGTAAAATAGAAGCACTAGCGCTCTCAGACTTTTGGACCCCACTGTATGCATTGTATGAATATACTGTATGATTATCTGTTTTTTCTTTATCGGGGTATTCAGCCCAAATTTGTCCAGGTACATCAAATTCTGTGCTTACAAAAGTATGGCTAAGCAACTACCAGTGGTGAATGTTGACAATAGTTATCTTAAAATAAAGCAAAACTAGTTCATCGCTATAAATAAGATTTTTTTTAATGGAATTTGTAGTTGTTATGAATTGTTTCAGAGTGGCCCGTCACGTTCCCTTTTTACTAGAGACAAGAACTCTCAGTTCACTAAAAACTTTAATCAATTAGAAGAATGTCTCAAAGTCTGTGAAAAGTCTCCCCTTTCTGTACTAATATAACGTCAACTACAGCCAGGTTTCTCATACAGTTATAGTCAGTTGAAATACTTTGCTGCCGCTATACAGTTTGTATTATTCGAAGTTTGCATTAAACTAATAGAAACTGCAGCAGGGGTGAGAGGGCAAAACAAACATAATGATACTTTTAATGAAGACATTTTCACAATATGTAAGAACAACATATTTCTTTCTTTTACTGTTCCGACTACTGATAATCTTTTAATTCTCGGGGATTTTAATATTCTTGTGTGTTGCCCGTCTAACCCATCGGGAAAGCAGCTCTCTGACCTCTTGTTGACTCTTTTAACATAACACAGTCAGTTTGTGTTGTTACTCACAGACATGGTCACATTCTTGACCTGGTTTTATCCATGGGTTTGTCTATTAGCAATGTGAGTACAGAGTATAATTATATCTGACCATAGACCTGTCTTTTTCGATCTTGATCTGCCTGCTTTCATATCTAAAAGCCGACCTGCTGATTGTTATTTTCGACCGGTAAATGAGGTGACAGCAAATCGTTTTGCTGAGGCATATGCTGCAAGGCCAGTTTCTTCTATTATTGAGGTTTCTGGGCCCACTTTAGACACAGAGGAGCTGACTAATTAATTAACTAATTAATTCTGTATGTTTGGATATTATGAATCATGTTTTTCCACTCAGAATTAAAAAACCTAAACCTCATATGCACTCTTTGTATAAGAGTGAAATGCGTGCTTTTAGACAGGCAGATGGAAAAACGAATGAAATGTTAAAGGATACGCTCAGTGAATACCAGTATGCAGTTAAAGCTGCTAGAACAAAATTTTTTTTTTTTTTTACAATTTAATAAGTAGAACTGTTAATTGTCCAAAGGTTTATAAACATTGTGCTAAACCCGGTTATAGCACCTCTCGCGGATTCTACTTCAAATACCTGTGAGGATTTCTTGAACTTTTTTGTAAGAAAGATTGCGCTGATTCGAGAAGACTTTGTGCTTTCTAATATTGTTCGAGCAGCTCCCACACCAAGTTCTCGTATATTTGATGGGTTTGATCTTGTCTCTCTTCCAGTCCTAGCAGGTATAGTTAAGCACATGAAATTGTCATCTACTCCACTGGATCCTATTCCTCGTCGATTTTTAAAAGATCTGTTTGAAACCATGGGCCCTAGTATACTACTGTATCTATTGTGAATAGTTCTTCAGTTAATGGTGTTGTTCCACCCTGTCTTAAACAAGCAGTAGACTCTCCCTTAATTTAAAAAAAAAAAAAAACAGGCCTTGATTTTACAGAGCTGAATCATTTTTGTCCAATTTCTAAACTACCATTTTTATCAAAAATTTTAGAGAAGGTTGTCCCCCCCCCCACCTTTTTTTTTTTTTATCAGAGAATGATATTCTGGATAAATTCCAATCTGGAGCTGGTCTTCCTCAAGGATCTATTCTGGGCCCTATGTTGTTTTCATTATATATTTGCCTACTGGGATCCATCTGGCGTCGCTAGGACATGTCTTATCATATGTATACCGATGACACGCAGTTGTATTTAACACTTAAAGCTGGAAACGAGCAGTCTTTGATGTCCCTGTTGGTCGG